>NC_136527.1:149976718-150186718 GCF_053919585.1 Euprymna scolopes
GTTAACAAATTTACCGAATTTCCATTACTAACGACTACTATATTGTCCAATTGACTACTGTACACTATTTTACCCTTATCCCTGAGAGGTCTCTGGGCCTTTATAAGTGGTGATGTTTATGTAAAAAAATATATATATATATCTACAGATACCCACATATATACATTTACATGCTAAGGATGAATATATATACATAATTTGTCATAAATTTAATGGTGGCAACAACACAAGACACATTGATAAATATATACATATACATATACAAAGATATGGAATATATATATATACATATATATATATAATAAATTTAATGGTGGCAACAACACAAGACACATTGATAAATATATACATAAACATATACAAAGATATGGAATATATATATATACATACATATATATATATATATATGTATAATAAATTTAATGGTGGCAACAACACAAGACACATTGATAAATATATACATATACATATACAAAGATATGGACCTATATTACCTGTTGGTGGATACTTTTAACTGATTTAGGGGTGATAATCTAAGCTGGTTTTAAGCGAATTCATTGCTGCAGATTTTCTTTTTGCCTCCTCAATTTGCAGTTATTTTTTTGAATTGACGTGAACACTAGAATAGTTCAATTAAAAGTCAAATATGAACACATAAAATTATAGAAGAATAAAAGACCAATCAAATGAGGTATATTCTCTTTATACAGTTACATTAAATTTAGCTTAAATTTGCAGTTTTTGAAAAAATTAGTGCTGGCTTTTTGGACGCCATCGAAATAGCTTTCAGTAATGCGATTCCTTTGGGTTTTTACTTCTCAATACCGACTTTTTTTTATTTTATCGTTATTGGATATTCTACTCTTCTCTAAATCATTTTTCCTTTTTCCTCCATTCCCTTTGCTTCACTATTTTTTAACTTTTACCAAGTAAGCTCTATGTCTTACTTGTAGTTTCATTAAATACTTTGCAAGCAAAATCCGATTCAACATTTTGCTAATTCTAACTTTCTAATGAGAAGGAAAGTATTTCTTTTGAAACTCTGCAGAGTAATAGACAATCCACTTAATTTGTGTTTTCTTTTTGAAAATTAAATGCTTTTAACGCTTCTTAAAGGTTTTTTAACATGTTTTATTAATTCTTTGTTCTTACACACACACACACACACATATATATATATATATATATATATATATATATATATATATATATATATAAAAAGGACATACTGAAGATGATGGTTTTCGTCGAAATATATTTATTGACTTTAACATAAATTTCTAACAAAATAAATATCTGTTTATTTTGTAACAATGCATTGGGTCTGGCTTCAAACGTATATAATACGTATCTTATTTAATTCAAACTCAACCAGCGCTTCCAAGGAACAAAATCTTTACATATATATATATATATATATATATATATATATATATATATATATATATATACACACATATGCATATACATAGGCATATATATATATACAAACATATTTATGTACATATACCTGCACATATATACAGATATATAAATATTTACATATACATGCAAACAAATGCATACACATGCATATAATTATATTTAGGCAGCATTTTTCTTTTAAGCATATTTTCTTAAATAGTATAGACCTTTTTTTGGAGGGGATCATTGCAAACTTCAGAATAACGGTCTTTACTTCTGGCATGAACTGGCTGATGCAATTGCGATATTTGGCATAAGTATGAGTACTTGCAAATCATTCTGGATTCATAGCCAAGAATAGATTAACTGATATTGAACAATATATATATAACGTTTTATGGTGCGTTTAATTTATGATTAGTTTATTATTTTATAAAATTTCGAAACATTTCAGGATGTTACTAACATTGGTAATGTTTACATTATAAATATTAGTTTTGGTTCGTTTTTATTGGTAATGATTCCAGTATTTCAAGTTGACATTTATTATATCTATTCCTAAATAGGGACAAAAATACGAATGTTGATTAGTCAGGTGGTTAAATATAGCACTGTTTTTAGAGCGATGCATGGTTAATCTCCTCGACAAAGTGGTGGCAATGAAACCTATGTAAATGTTTTCTTCTTTATTGTCGGAGCAAGTCTGTCAAAGAGCATTTGAATTCATAAATTTTAGTCCTATCAAGCAACTCATTCGATTAATGCTAAAATAATGCCGTTTTTAGTCACATGCAAGCAGCTCTATAAGTCATTCCGTCGGTCAGTCGGTCTGTCAGTCAATCTGTCGGTCGGTCTGTCCATAACACTTTTGTGCTTGACCTTTTTGGGTAAGATCAATGGTCTGTTGTTAATAGATGCCGTTCTTAGCTTTTTAAGCTTTTCTTTGTCTTTTGGCCAAGATCAAAGTGTAGTATCTGTTCTTACTACATGCTGTACTTATTGTAATATAAAGTGGGGGATCAGTTTTCTGTATTAATTTAATGTAAAATGATCACCCACTTTACAACCAGTCATTCTCAAAGTCATTCAAGTAATTCTCCAGATTATTTAAGTTGTTTTTTTTAACGCTTCCAGTTATTTTTTAAGCATTCAAGTCATTCTTAAGGTCATTCAATTCATCCTTAAGTTCATTAAAGTTGTTCTAAGTCATTTACTTTTTATTTATTTAAGTCATTCCAGCCCATTTTTCAGTCATTTTAGTTTATCTTTAAGAATTTCATGTCAATCCTACATTCACACATTCATTCATTACACGAGAGCATGCGACTAATGGCTATCGGCCTGTTTGACTTGACGTTGAACGTCAAAAAATGATATTAATTTTGCACAAACTTAATATATAATAAGGTTAGATGTTTTAAATTTATTATAGTAAATGATTAATTTTATATTTTGTTATGGCCTACGGTTTGCACATTTTTATTAATATTTTAATACTGTTTCTCCTACTATATAGTTATAATTAATTCGATAATGATAGAATAGTTTAATATGTGTAGTAGATTTGGGTGTGGATTATGTATTATTTTGATAAATATTGCAAAATTTCCGAATTTATTCATCCATTAAAAAAGCTACAGTAAAATCTATACGTTTTAGCATTGAAAGTATAATCCATAAAGAAAATAAATAACCCACTTTTAACGGAGAAATTACGAGATTTTTATATTTTATTTACAGTTTCGTGTTAGGGGTGTCAAAAATTCCTACAAAAATTTTGATACTTGATAGTTAATCTATATCTTTAACTATACATTAACAAATACTTTTAAAATAATACAAAAGCTGCTTCAAAGAAGGTAATTTTTCTCAACCCTGCAATTATTTGGACAATCGAGTATGCTAGATGTGTATATGGTAATTATTATTATTATTATTATTATTATTATTATTTCGAGTTAAATTATTGTGTATATGGTAATTATTATTATTATTATTATTTCGAGTTAACTTATTGTGAATATGGTAATTATTATTATTATTATTATTATTATTATTATTTCGAGTTAAATTATTGTGTATATGGTAATTATTATTATTTTGAGTTAAATTATTGTGTATATGGTAATTATTATTATTATTTCGAGTTAAATTATTGTGTATATGGTAATTATTATTATTTCAAGTTAAATTATTGTGTATATGGTAATTATTATTATTATTATTATTATTATTATTATTATTTCGAGTTAAATTATTGTGTATATGGTAATTATTATTATTTCGAGTTAAATTATTGTGTATATGGTAATTATTATTATTATTTCGAGTTAAATTATTGTGTATATGGTAATTATTATTATTATTTCGAGTTAAATTATTGTGTATATGGTAATTATTATTATTATTATTATTATTATTATTTCGAGTTAAATTATTGTGTATATGGTAATTATTATTATTTCGAGTTAAATTATTGTGTATATGGTAATTATTATTTTCTATGCTATCATAAGGTTTACTAAAATAAACACATTTTGTACAGTGTGTTAATCTATAGGTGTGTAAGAAATTTCGTGAAAATAATGAATAATTCCACCCCATCTTTCCAAGCTTATAACTCCTCGAAAAATGTAATTCAAGCCCTATTTTTTTTTCAATTAAAGGAGCAAGGACCAAGGTTTCATTAAAAAAAAAAAGTGTTTTTTTTTTAAAAAAAAGGTTTTAAACTTCGGACTTTACTGGTAAATTTCTAAAAAACAGTTCTTTTTTTTGTTTTAAATTTGAATATATTATTTATTGACCTTTTCTCTTCAATTTGTGATTTATAAGACTTTGGTACATAAATTATTTACTTTTTAATAGACATTTCAAAATGGGAGGCGTGAACTATTCGAGCCCCTGTCTTTCGAAGCTTATAACTCCTCGAAAAATGTAATTCAAGCCCTAATTGTTTTCAATTAAAGGAGCAAGGACCAAGTTTCCATTAAAAAAAAGAAGACAAAACAAATAACGTGGTTTTAAAAAAAAGATTTTAAACTTCAAACTTTACAGGTAAAATTCTAAAAAACACTACGATCTTTTTTGTTTTAAATTTGAATATATTATTTATTGACCTTTTCTCTTCAATTTGTGAGTAAATTAATTGTTTACTTTTCGGTGAGTAAATTAATTATTTACTTTTTAATAGAAACTTGAAAATGAGGGGGGGCGTGAATTTAAAAAAAAACATTTGTCTAAAATATTATATTCGGTTTGTTGGAAAGAACATAAAATTTCACATTGACCCTGAAAATATCGTAAAAATAGAATCAATAGAAAAATTTTGATAGATTTTTAAAGTTTAAAAATTGAAAAATATTGAGTTCGGAAAATTCATTACTTTAAAAAAATATATATTTCTATTACTTTTAAAACAACTTTAATAGTTTATTTTGGAAGTATAATCCATAAAGAAAATAAATAACCCACTTTTAACGGAGAAATTACGAGATTTTTATATTTTATTCGCAGTTTCGTGTTAGGGGTGTCAAAAATTCCTACAAAAATTCTGATACTTGATAGTTAATCTATATCTTTAACTATACATTAACAAATACTTTTAAAAATAATACAAAAGCTGCTTCAAAGAAGGTAATTTTTCTCAACCCTGCAATTACTTGGACAATCGAGTATGCTAGATGTGTATATGGTAATTATTATTATTATTATTATTATTATTTCGAGTTAAATTATTGTGTATATGGTAATTATTATTATTATTATTATTTTGAGTTAAATTATTGTGTATATGGTAATTATTATTATTTCGAGTTAAATTTTTGTGTATACGGTAATTATAATTATTTCGAGTTAAATTATTGTGTATATTATTATTATTATTATTATTATTATTTCCAGTTAAATTATTGTGTATATGGTAATTATTATTATTTCGAGTTAAATTATTGTGCATATTATCATTATTATTATTTCGAGTTAAATTATTGTGTATATGGTAATTATTATTATTTCGAGTTAAATTATTGTGTATATGGTAATTATTATTATTATTATTTCGAGTTAAATTATTGTGTATATGGTAATTATTATTATTTCAAATTAAATTATTGTGTATATTATTATTATTATTATTATTATTTCAAGTTAAATTATTGTGTATGTGGTAATTATTATTATTATTATTATTATTTCGAGTTAAATTATTGTGTATATGGTAATTATTATTATTATTATTATTATTATTATTTCGAGTTAAAATATTGTGTATATGGTAATTATTATTATTTCGAGTTAAATTATTGTGTATATGGTAATTATTATTATTATTATTATTTCGAGTTAAATTATTGTGTATATGGTAATTATTATTATTATTATTATTATTATTTCGAGTTAAATTATTGTGTATATGGTAATTATTATTATTATTATTATTATTATTTCGAGTTAAATTATTGTGTATATGGTAATTATTATTATTATTATTGTTATTATTTCGAGTTAAATTATTATGTATATGGTAATTATTATCATTATTATTATTATTATTATTAGTATTATTTCGAGTTAAATTATTGTGTATATGGTAATTATTATTATTATTATTTCGAGTTAAATTATTGTGTATATGGTAATTATTATCATTATTATTATTATTATTATTTTGAGTTAAATTATTGTGTATATGGTAATTATTATTATTATTATTATTATTATTATTTTGAGTTAAATTATTGTGTATATGGTAATTATTATTATTATTATTATTATTATTTCGAGTTAAATTATTTTGTATATGGTAATTATTATTATTTTCTATGCTATCATAAGGTTTACTAAAATAAACACATTTTGTACAAAATTCTATATGTTAGATTGAAAAAAATATTTTTAGGAGATTATTTTGAAATAGAAGCTTCACACATTTTTTTTATTTGCGAAATCAATATTTTTATTAGATTGCAATAAAAAAAAAACCGGGTTTGTATTACTGTACACATAGATTCGAAAAAGTTGTCAAAAAACAAATATAGAAAAAATAAATGTTATCAAAGGCAAGATAAGTTACTTTTCTACCTAACTGGATATATTTTTTGTGTTTTTATTCAGTGTAACATGTTTATTCAGCTCGAAAAACATGCAGTGTTTACCGATATATTCGAAAATTCAAAATGGCGCCCGACCGTCTCTTTAACACGGTAAGTTTGGGAAAAGATGTTATAAATAATAAACTAGACAAAATACTATTAAAAATCACCGAATATATGTTAACTTATGTCACGGTAACATATATTGAGCGAATTTCTAACAGTATTTTTTCTAGTTTATTATTTATAATACCTTTTCCCAAACTTACCCTCTCCGAGAGAGAATCGGCCGCCATTTTGAATTTTCCAATACATCGGTAAACACTGTATGCTCTTCGAGCTGAATAAACATGTTACACTGAATAAAAACACAAAGAATATATCCAGTTAGGTAGAAAAGTAACTTATCTTGCCTTTGATAACATTTATTTGTTCTATATTTGTTTTTTGACAACTTTTTCGAATCTATGTGTACAGTAATACAAACCCAAATAAACTTATTTTAATGTTTCTAATTAATTTAAAACTTATTGGATTTAAATTTTTTAAAGTGTATAAAGAAAGAAAAAATAATAACTTACCTTTTTTTTTTCCTGGAATTCATTACGAAAAAAAAAAACATCGGAATAATTTCGTTTTTCTTTTGTCTTCAAAATACAAACATTGTTTTGTTTGTTAGGATTTCTTCAGACAGTTGATACAATTTTTGTTTTGTGTGTCCAATTCATGAAGAAATTAAATATGTAAAAATATAAAAGAATCAAAATTAAAAGATGAAAAACACTATTTAAACATGAAATTGTTAAAACAGAAATTCAACTGCTAAAGAAAAATGAATATAGGTCATCGTAACACGGTGTAATCATTATTTCGTTCCTCGTGTAAAAATGTCCGTTTATTAGTTAACCGTGCCGAATTGTTCTGTTCTCCTATCAAGTTTAGATTATATTTGTCCACGCTTCAGGTTTGCTGTAAGATTAAGACTGGGCATTTAATTATTTGGGCTAGTCGAACTACTATTAACGTCCATTAACGAGAACAATCGTCTGAATAATCCAAATAGTTCTCATAAAATATTTCACATAAACAACTCAAATTTAGGTTAATAATCGGCGAAGCTACCAAAAAGTAACCCTTTCGAATGAAGATGGATATAAACAATATTTTTTATATAATTTTTTAATTTTACTTAAAATATATATGAACAAAATATTTTAGAAAATACTTTCTTAATTTTAAATAAAAATTGATTGTAAACATTTTTAAAAAATAATTATTGGAAAATATTGCAAAGTGTTTACATAGCTGGTTCTTTTAGCGAATTCTTAATAGGATGCTATAAAAAAGGTATAATCAAGGACCAAGGTCTGAGGCTAAGAAATTTATCCTAACACATCAATGACAACTGGCTGAGAGAGAAAGAGAAAAAGAACGTCTTACCTCTTGCAACAGATGCCGTCGGTTGCGACCTCAGGTATTAGTCCTTGTGGTCCCGTAATAATTCTTTATCAATACAATAATTGATTGAGAAAGAAAAAACAAAGGAACTACCAAGACGGTGTCCCAATAGTAAATAAGAGAAGAAGAAAAGAAAAGGAAAGAGAAGAAAAGGAACAACTTCAGACACGGTGTGAACCGATTGTAAAGATGGGGGTAAAAATTAACACACAAGCTAGTCAACCCATACAATTTTATAGAAGGTCTAGGGTCACATGATTTATCCATTAGTATAAAAAACAATCACAAAGGGAAAGACGCTTTCGCATCCATCTCTCAAAACCCGAGGTCATTGAAGGTAGGAAAGATTTTCTTATACACTCCCGTCTCAAGAGAAAAAATAAATAAATAAATAAAATAAATGAATAAATAAATAGTAAACAGTGAAGTTGTCTGAGTACATTTTAATACAAATAACTGTTAATTTTGGGTCCAAACACTCAAAATTCTAAATTTAGATTCCCGGGACATGGATCCAACTTGATAAATTGAACACATCCAAGAAAAATAAGTTTTAAGGGGTCGAAGCAAAAACCCCCCCAAAAAACTGAACCTTCAGCCAATCCCTGGTCCAAACATTCCAAACCAACATAAAGTGTATTCAGACATAGGGCAAGCTTCGTAATCGGTTTTTGTCAAAATTTGACTGCCAAGCCGGCTGAACTGCTAGTAAATAAATAAAAATAAAGGATAAAGAGAAAAGGAAGAAAAAAAAATGGGAGAGGTAAATAAATAATTACCTATTTTCTGAGAGTGGACTGTTAGTGAATTGAATGTAGGCAATTCCAACAGTACCAATTCTCACCCTCTGGGGGAACTTGCTGAATACCTACGCAGTTGAAATGGTACCATTGATTGCATTCATCACAGCATATCATTGGACTACCATTATCCGGTAGAACACATCCTGGGCAAATACATGCATGTTCAGCATCATTTAATAAATTATCCACCATCATATCATGGGATAATGAAGGATCCTGGTTGAGGCAACTTCCACACCGCCAACTCTCCTCTTCTGGTGGAGGTCGATATAGACCAACACAGGAAAAATGGTACCAGTCATCACAGCAGTCACAACATATCATGGCACTGCCATTGTCTGGTTCACCACAATCAGGGCAAATCCAACCAAGCTCTGTGCCCTCTTCAATAGGGTCTTCAAGTACAGATGTACAGCCATTCAGATTGTCATCAGCATTCCCCATCAAGGAATCAAGTCCATCAATGGGTTCTTGAATAGACGACTCCAAGGGATAGAGGTGCTTCAGGGAATGAACTTGCAAGGAGCCATCTCCTCGTTTTATCTGAGCAGATCTCACCAATCCGTCATCTCCTGTAAATAGACGTGTGACCCTACCCAATGCCCAAAATGGTCGAGGTTTGTTAGGGAGTTTGATTGTGACTACATCTCCCACACAAACAACTGGTGAAGTCCCTCCTTGTTGTCTTTGAGCATGCTCTCTTACACTAAGCAGATAATCTTCGTACCAAATTTTCTTAAATCTTTTTAATGCATCATTCCTGCAATTTAAGGACTCTAAGAGTTGTTTCCGAGAGGGAGGTTCTAGTTGATAAATACCCTCCCCATCCATTCTCAAAATCAAACGAGGGTTTACTACAGGGCGTAAAAAGTGATTTGGACTTATTATTTCCAAACTTGAGTCAGATGAACTTCTGTAAGTCAAGGGACGGTCATTTATGGCATTTTGTACATCAGAAATAATTGTCAGGAGATCGAAATAATCATGACTAGCTCGTCCAATTAATTTATACAAGCAAGACTTGATGGTTTTAATCAGTCTTTCCCATACACCTCCATACCAAGGAGAGTGTACAGGGATCTTAACATGCTTGATTTGGCATGTCCCCAATTTCTCCCTGAATTCACTGGAAGCAATCACCTCATGAATCATGTCACATCCAGCCACAAATGACTTAGCATTGTCACTATAAATATGCAAAGGAATCCCATAAATATTTGAAAATCGAATCAAGGCCATTAGGAATGAGTGAACAGACATATCCTCAATCAGTTCTAGATGAACTGACCGTACCTCCAAACAAGTAAAGACCAGGATATACATCTTCACCCTCTCCCCACCTCTCAGAACCCACAGATGACCCGTATAGTCTACTCCTGTGTGCAAAAATGGTCTTATCATATTCACCCGATGTTTAGGTAAATCAGTCATTTTGGGGTAGGTAAATGGAATAGAGTTAAATTTCTGGCACAAGGAGCATCCTGATAAAATTCTCTTTACCGCCTGCCTACCCTGGGGTATCCAGTACCCAGATAACCTGACCTTATTCAAGGTAGCAGGAACACCCAGATGCTTACACTGGTGGTGACAGTCCAATATTATGAGATTAGTAAGATGGTGATCCTTAGCAATAAGCAAGGGATTAACTATTTCGTATTCATATACAGAGACCTTCCCAATTCTTCCCTTGGATCGAATTAATCCTTCCTTATCCAAAAAAAGGTTTAGACTTCCCACTCTCGGTGGTATTGACCTACCTGAAGGATTTTGTAAGTATTCTAATTCCTCCCAGAAGGATTGTTTCTGCATTACTTTCATCAAGTGTGTCCGAGCCATCTTACCAAAGTCGGAGTCTCTTTTCCTCAACCTATTAATAAACTTGAACACACATGTGGTGACATTTAATAGTTTAGACAATGAAGAATATCTATCATATTGCACAACTGGCTCCTCCTGGCTGTGCGAAACAGCACAAACCATCGAAGATACAATCTTTTTGCTTTCTGGGCTCAAACAACTCAAAGGATTTTCAGGCCAAGAAATCGGTTGGTCTCTTAGCCAAGACGGTCCAGATACCCAATATTCCAAATTGGCCCTCAGTTTAGAGGTAGGAATACCCCTGGTGATAAGGTCAGCGGGATTCTGTGCAGTAGGCACATATTTAAACTGAATGGCCACACCAAATTTAGACATCAATTCAGCCTCCCATTGACTAATGTCCTTCAATCTATTCATGGCAAAAACATTCTTGCTATTAGTCCGCCTTGTGACCAACCAGGATAATACTATTTGTGAATCAACTGCAAGAAATACCTTTTTGAAACTTACATTAGAATAGGCCTTCAACAAAGTCGGAAGGCACTTGATGGCCAAGAAGGCCGATAAAAGCTCCAGAGTTGGTAAACTCTTCGATTTAAGAGGCGCCACCTTTGCCTTGGAAAAAACCAGAGATGAAACCTTCCCCTGGACTGCATATGCTGCAAATCCATATGCCCTTTTGGATGCATCACAAAACAGAAATAATTCAGCTTCCCTCCCTTCGTCAAGGGTTTTTCTAGGGAAGGTAACAGAACCAAATTCTGACAATTCATGAGCGATGACTGCCCATTTGGATTGAAGTTCACTTGGCACAATTTCATCCCACTCAAAACCTAATTTCCACAACTCACTAACAAGAGTACGTGCCTGTATAGATACCGGCAAACATAATGAGAGTGGATCGAATATCCTTGATGCTTCAGACAGTATATGCCTTTTAGTTGCTGCTTCAGGGTTACAATTATAGGAAGCAATATTGATGGTATCAGTAAGAGGATCGTAACGATAACCTAATACCTTCTCCCAAGGACAGCTGTGACTCACAAGAGTACCATCTCTCCTCATTAAATCGTGTAATTCTGTATGATTAGAATTGCAAGATTGGAGTATGAATCCTCCTTCTTGCAATCTTTCTACTGCTCGTGTATACAAGCCCGTTAACTCATCCAAGGAATTGCTCGTTTTAATCAGATTATCTACATAAAAATTAGACTGTAACATCCCAGTGCAATCATCCAAAGGATAACGCCCAGCATGAAATTTTAGTATGCAATTCAAGATGAATGGGCTTGCACTAAACCCAAATAAGATTGTTGTGTAACGATAACACATTAGCTTATTATTTTTTCGCAGAAAGAAACAAAATTTATTCTTATCAGATTCACTAGATAATCGAATCATCAAGAATGCCTTCTTGATGTCTGCTAAAAATACATACCTATTTGTTCGGAAAAGCAGAGTTAAATCAAGCATGTCCCCTGTTAAGTTGATCCCAGGATAAGCAGCATCATTTAGAGAGACAGAGTTCTTAGTTTTAAAAGAACAGTTAAAAACTGGTCGAATTTTAGTTGTAGTTGTATGCTCGTCTTTGAACACAGGTCTATGTGGAACCCACACATAATGCTTGTATTCCTGAGGGGAGCATTCTAGGGGTTCAATTATCCCTTCTCTTTCTTGGTCTTCAAAAACCTTAATATACTCCTCATATAAGTCCTTCTTCTTTAAATTGAATACTACTCTGTCCAGCACCTTAAGTGCTATATGATGGTTAGATTGAACCTGAGATAACTTGTCCTTATGCCAAGGCAATTTAACCAAATAATGACCATCTTTATAAACTATGTTTTGCATGAATTCTTCCATCTTTTGATTGTCATAGTCAGAAACCGATTCTATGTCAGGCAGTCCCAAGGATTCTAGACTAAACATCCATTCCAAGCCCCGATCCACAGTGCTTCCTTCAAAAATGTCGGCAAATGGATCCACATAGGTCGGAACAGGATTCACAATACTATTAACCAAAGAATCGTTACAATAGTACTGCCTGTCAATTTCATAGCTCAAGGCTCCCGGAGTTATAGCAATCTTACTGATTTGGTTCTCATGCAAAAAATGTTTTGTATTTCCTATGGGGATAATGCCAGCGGATGTCTGCCAAGCCGCACCATTCATGCATCGTGTTATCTTCATGGGACGCATATATTGAATCAAATCAATTCCCATGAGACCCCACAATTGTACACTGCCACTCTCTATCTCTGCAGCAAAGGTATAATTCAGTTTTCTTAGGTTTTCCCAAACCAGAGGAAGGTCTGGTACTTTGTGAGACAGATTCAATTCGCAATCAATTAGAATAGGTAGTTGGGGGGCTACTCCTGGCAAGACCTCTACAACTGCTGTTAACTGCTTGAAAATGCGACGTTTTCTCCCCACAAAGGTCACAACGTCCATGGCCACCTCCTCCCACGAGTCTGGATCGCACTTCAGGTGCTGAAGAACCCTTTCAGAGAAATATGACCTCTGACTGCCTGAATCAATAAGGCAATTCAGAGAAACTGAGGAGGCTCCCCTTTTAATTGTGATGTTGACCATTGGCAGTAGGTTTTGAATGTCCCCAAGTTTTGTACTTATGCTAGTATTTATTTCTGTTTCCTCTAGTACAAATTGAGGACACATAGAAGCATAATGCCTCCGAGACTTACAATACCTGCAAGGGAATCTAAATCCCTTGACTCCTGGACAGGCTTTCTGATCATGGCTGGCAACTGTGCAGAACTCACATAATCCAAGTTGCCTACAGCGTTGCAGGCGCTCATTGTATGAGGGATAGGTAGTACACTGAGAACTAGTGTGTCCATTTCTTGCACAAAAATTGCAATAAGGAATCTTGTCTTCCAAGTCTAGGTCTGCGTGAAAACTTTGTAATGCAGAATTTTTAGATGGGCTTCTCGTCCAAACAGCATTTGACCTTGGCTTAAACCGTGGAATCAGTTCTGTCTTAGGAGTTGAAATAGGTTTAATCCGGAGTAATGCTTTAATAACTTCGTGACTATACTGCAGTATGCAGTTCAAGCCAGGATATGGTGTGCTAGAGCCTCTAATGAGCTCTGCCTTTATCTCATCAGGGATCTTATCAAATAGGATATGAGCCACCAGACATCCACTTCCGGAGTCCTCAACTAAAAAATCATAACCATAGTCTGAATCTAACTCACCAAGTTCATACTGAACCTGGGAAAGATATTCCTTTAGTTGTTCGTAAGACTTGTCCACCTTAGGTGTAGACTGCACTATTCCTTTAAAAATTTCTTCCCTAATGGCTTCTCTGTCCCAGTATTCCTCTTTTAAAATATTTATGGCCACATCATAATTATGGTCATTTTCTGACAGGTGATGGATCAGATGAAATGGCCGACCTATCACATATGCCTTAAGGCATATGAGTTTTTCCTTCTTTGAGCTCACTCCAGATGTGCAAAACTCAAAACGGGTTAGGAAATCCCGCAGGGCAAATTTATTGGTTTTATCAACGCCAGTAAATGTTGGACATGTTATTTTAGGCTTCGCTAATTCAATGCCAGATTGAGCTGGGGAAGGTAGAGTGGGAGGAGTTGAGGTTAGTAAAGGGGAATGGATCTCTGGAACCGGTAAGGAAGCATCTAACTGCGACAATAATTTATTCACCCTGGTTTTGTAAGTGAAACTGTCTGTCAAACAGCTCCTCATCTCAATCGATGGTGTCTCCTTCATTATTTTCTTGTCAATATGCAATAACTCTTGGAGCCACTGGAGAATGTCTCGTTTATGAAGTTCTAATACATCTCTCTCAAGAGGTTCAAGTCCACTAAGATTTTCTAGTGTTAAGTCTATCATCGTACGAGTGACTCTCTGATCTTCCAATAAGGATGACCGTGATGATTGTTCAACCTGTAAGGAATTCATTTTAATATAAAAAACAGTACCTGTTGCAATGTTTAGCGAATTCTTAATAGGATGCTATAAAAAAGGTATAATCAAGGACCAAGGTCTGAGGCTAAGAAATTTATCCTAACACATCAATGACAACTGGCTGAGAGAGAAAGAGAAAAAGAACGTCTTACCTCTTGCAACAGATGCCGTCGGTTGCGACCTCAGGTATTAGTCCTTGTGGTCCCGTAATAATTCTTTATCAATACAATAATTGATTGAGAAAGAAAAAACAAAGGAACTACCAAGACGGTGTCCCAATAGTAAATAAGAGAAGAAGAAAAGAAAAGGAAAGAGAAGAAAAGGAACAACTTCAGACACGGTGTGAACCGATTGTAAAGATGGGGGTAAAAATTAACACACAAGCTAGTCAACCCATACAATTTTATAGAAGGTCTAGGGTCACATGATTTATCCATTAGTATAAAAAACAATCACAAAGGGAAAGACGCTTTCGCATCCATCTCTCAAAACCCGAGGTCATTGAAGGTAGGAAAGATTTTCTTATAAGATAATAGGGGCGCCTCCTCAACCCCATTCCAAAAAAGGTTGAATCCAAGCCGAATGATTTTGTTTACTTTATCGACATCATGTAAATTGAAAATAAAAATGTTCGCTTGTCTTCGTCATAAAGTCATTCTTTGGTCTGATTAGTCGATTTTTTTTCTTCGAGAGTAACCTGCCCTTTGTCTTTTGGAGATGGGGGGGGCTCCTTTATTATTATTATTGTTATTATTGTTATTGTTGTTGCTGTTGTTATTATTATTATTATTGTTATTATTATTATTATTATTAAACAAACAAAAAAATTATTAAACAAGATTTGTTTTCTTTTTCCTTCAAGGAGTGGGGGGGGGGGTTTATTTTACATTTGTACAGAATAAAATAAATTTATTTTACATCTGTACAGAATAAAATAAATTTATTTTACATCTGTACAGAATAAAATAAATTTATTTTACATTTGTACAGAATAAAATAAATTTATTTTACATTTGTACAGAATAAAATAAATTTATTTTACATCTGTACAGAATAAAATAAATTTATTTTACATCTGTACAGAATAAAATAAATTTATTTTACATTTGTGCAGAATAAAATAAATTTATTTTACATTTGTACAGAATAAAATAAATTTATTTTACATTTGTGCAGAATAAAATAAATTTATTTTACATTTGTGCAGAATAAAATAAATTTATTTTACATTTGTACAGAATAAAATAAATTTATTTTACATTTGTACAGAATAAAATAAATTTATTTTACATTTGTACAGAATAAAATAAATTTATTTTACATTTGTACAGAATAAAATAAATTTATTTTACATTTGTGCAGAATAAAATAAATTTATTTTACATTTGTACAGAATAAAATAAATTTATTTTACATTTGTACAGAATAAAATAAATTTATTTTACATTTGTACAGAATAAAATAAATTTATTTTACATTTGTACAGAATAAAATAAATTTATTTTACATTTGTGCAGAATAAAATAAATTTATTTTACATTTGTACAGAATAAAATAAATTTATTTTACATTTGTACAGAATAAAATAAATTTATTTTACATTTGTGCAGAATAAAATAAATTTATTTTACATCTGTACAGAATAAAATAAATTTATTTTACATCTGTACAGAATAAAATAAATTTATTTTACATTTGTGCAGAATAAAATAAATTTATTTTACATTTGTACAGAATAAAATAAATTTATTTTACATTTGTGCAGAATAAAATAAATTTATTTTACATTTGTGCAGAATAAAATAAATTTATTTTACATTTGTACAGAATAAAATAAATTTATTTTACATCTGTACAGAATAAAATAAATTTATTTTACATTTGTGCAGAATAAAATAAATTTATTTTACATTTGTACAGAATAAAATAAATTTATTTTACATCTGTACAGAATAAAATAAATTTATTTTACATTTGTGCAGAATAAAATAAATTTATTTTACATTTGTACAGAATAAAATAAATTTATTTTACATTTGTACAGAATAAAATAAATTTATTTTACATTTGTACAGAATAAAATAAATTTATTTTACATTTGTACAGAATAAAATAAATTTATTTTACATTTGTACAGAATAAAATAAATTTATTTTACATTTGTACAGAATAAAATAAATTTATTTTACATTTGTACAGAATAAAATAAATTTATTTTACATTTGTACAGAATAAAATAAATTTATTTTACATTTGTACAGAATAAAATAAATTTATTTTACATTTGAACAGAATAAAATAAATTTATTTTACATTTGTACAGAATAAAATAAATTTATTTTACATTTGTACAGAATAAAATAAATTTATTTTACATTTGTGCAGAATAAAATAAATTTATTTTACATTTGTACAGAATAAAATAAATTTATTTTACATTTGTACAGAATAAAATAAATTTATTTTACATTTGTACAGAATAAAATAAATTTATTTTACATTTGTGCAGAATAAAATAAATTTATTTTACATTTGTACAGAATAAAATAAATTTATTTTACATCTGTACAGAATAAAATAAATTTATTTTACATTTGTGCAGAATAAAATAAATTTATTTTACATTTGTACAGAATAAAATAAATTTATTTTACATTTGTACAGAATAAAATAAATTTATTTTACATTTGTACAGAATAAAATAAATTTATTTTACATTTGTGCAGAATAAAATACCCCCCTCACTCCTTGAAGGAAAAAAAAAATCACCGGCTTCGATATTTTATTCTATGCTTAAAATACTTTTTAGCGCAAAATAATTCGTTTGGAAATAGTGCCGATCCTCAAAAATATTCTCTGGAATTTGTAACGCTAAACTTGGATTAAATCACTTTTTTCTTTCTTTTTTAAAAGTTTAAACCACAAGTAGTGCCTTTAGGGACTGCTAAACGAATGTGAAGAGCTGTAAAAAAAAGAATGCATGATCCCGTGACGTCAGACTTTTGTGTTACGAACTATGGAAAAGCAGAAGCGACTTGATGATTTTTTTAAAAAAAACCTTTGTTTATCTTCTTCAAACTGCAATAAATTCTTAATCTTTGTTATAATTTTGTTAGGTGTTAAGATTTACACATGTTACAAGGTGAGATCTTGCCCTGATGCGAGAAACGGAAGTTGTTGTCATCCCGAGTGCGGAGAAAAAGGGATTTTTGAACATCTGCAGGGGCAGGGCCGGCCATCCGCTCAGTCTTCCGGAAAAAAGAAGAAAAAAAAAAAAAAAAAAAAAGAGGCAGCACATACATGGCTGACCGGAAAATCGCAGCCGCTACGAGATTATCTATTCACAAGTGAGCGGTATTTATTTGTGTGCTTTTGTGGTTATTCCAGATTTAATGTATCACACGGCATCTCCACAACGTTACAATCAAACAAGCCACACCTATACCCCGCATCATCAAAACAATCACGTCTTAACAGACGAGCCGTCTCTAAACCCTGCTCTCGCCTCTAGACGACCCTTACAACCCGACAAGACTTTATTGTGACTATTACGGGTGCCGGGTAAAACCAACACAAAGTCAAGTATCTGCAGAATGTCTTCTTGGTTCCTCCTCTTCTCTTTTCTCTCTCCCAACAATCGAACACAGCATATAATAACAAAACTCTAAAGCACGTCTGACAGCACTGACTTCTGCCAACAGTCTGCCGCTCCTCTTAACAACACAGGCTTGTTATATCGCAAAATCGTTCACCTCTATTTGCATATTCTTCTAACTCACGTGGTGATCACTACTCTATAAATAAGAGTCTTGACCATTTCTTTTCTTTCTTTTTATTTATTTTTGGTGACCGACCCGCACGTGGTCTATCCAGGTAAGTCACGCATTTCTCCACACTCCCCCCTGATCTCATGATCACAAACAGGACATGCGGGCAATCGTCGTTGGCGGGTACTCCTTCGAAGAAGCACTTCCTCATTGCTGTTTTCTTCATTACCACCATCATTACTACCAGTCTGTTCCATTATCCCGTCTCGTGGTTCCATAGGCGGTGTCTCACAATCAGGGCAGGGGGGCAGTATCCGTCTTTGTCGGGTACTTCTCCGAAGAATCGGAGGCGTCATCTCCTCGGTATGCTCCATCATCCCTTCTCGCTGGGTTTCGCAATCACGGGGGGTGGGCAGTATTCGTCTCTGTCGAGTATTTCGATGAGGCATTACTTCCTTGTGTCCATCGCTCTCCTCACTATTGTCATCAGTATGTCCCATCATTCCCTCATCTGGTTCTGTTGGTGGTGTTTCTATGCTCACCTGAAGGGGCAGTAAGTGATCAGGATCATCTCTGAACGGTGTGTGATCCTCCTCATCGTCCTCAGAATCAGAAGAGGTATAACAAGGGCGGATATCTTTTACGTGACGTGGTATGCCACCAATCAACATGGTCTGAGGACTTATGATTTCATCTATTTTTCCCCGGAAAAATTTCGTAGTGCACCCAGCATTTGGGGTTTTTATCCAAACAAGGTCTCCCACCTGATATGGTGTATTGACAACACTCACCACTGATGGTATGGCATCAACTCCTTTCACACGCTGTTCATATTGGTAAATCCCATTGGCTGGTGCAGTTGCTGGTGTTGCATTGTCCTTGGGTGTTATATTATACCAGTACACAGCTTCTGGAATAGAGCACTGCGTCCTGGCTGCAATTCTTTTGATGGTGCGGTGACACCGTTCTGCTATACCATTACCCTCGGGATAATATGCACACCGATAATGCATTTTAATCCCCCATTCGTGCACGAATTTCTGAAATTCTTGACATCGAAATGTGGCGGCATTATCAGTCAGAATTTCAATCGGGGCACCACGTTAAAAAAAGACGGCTCTCAACTGTTGTATAATGCTGGCTGCATCCTGTCGTGTCAACAGGCGCCATATTGTGAAACGCGTCGGGCCACAATCCGTCATGGTCAAAAAATGTTTGCCCCCATAATGTGTTATGTCTATCCCTACTCGCTGCCAGTTGCCCTCCACCTCGAGCTTCCCTTTTTGCCATTGGGATGGTGCCGGATCAATTCTCTGACACTCTTCACACGAACGTATGGCTGCTTTCACTGATGCTTTTGTAGTTGCAGGGCATACTCTTCGGACAAAATATGCAGTCCTCTGAATTCCAGGATGTCCAATCTGCTGGTGTATCATACGGATCTGGTCAGGTGTTAATTGATCCGTTACAGTCGCGCATGTTTGTTGTTGAAGATCGGATCCCTGCCTCATTGCATCGATCCACCTCTTTGGTACTCGAGTCAAGCTATCAGCCAAATTCTGCATCGACGAGACTAACGTAATGTCTACCTGCAAGCTGTATTCGTCAACTAGACGCTTAATTATTGCTAGTCTCCTTCGTACTAGCATTTCACTTGCAGCTCTAGTCTTAACTCGAGCCTTTCCAGTCAAGGTGTCGGTTAACCAATGGTAAACACACAATGAGTCAGTGTGGAGATGCACAACATTAGTCTGCCATTGCAATGCGAGATTAAGACCTTTTAACGTGGCATCAAGTTCTGCCAAATTTATATGTTGGGCATCATTTTTCGGACGAAGCCAGCATGCATCTTCCACAACAACACCTAGTTGCTCCAACACGACACCTGTAGCCAACGAACTTGCGTCAACCTATGCATTTAGTTCGTTTCCAGACACTTGCCACTCACCCCGGGCAGGGTCATTCCTATGCACTCTGGACAACATTTCAGCCATCATTTGTTGGAGAGAATCATCATCCGCAACATCGTCCCATCCTTTTGTTACTGTAGTCACTCGTCTTTTCACCACTCCTGTTGCCGATCGGAGCCATCCACAGACAGGTAGATGTCCTACCAATTTACCACAGATAGAAAACACAGTACGTCTTGTTAATACATTGGGTAACTTTGGAAGTGGGCTCCCTCGTTTCCATCGCAACGTATTGCCCTCCTCCCAGACCTCGAGGCCTAGCACGGGCACTCCATCCTTTAGGCGCTTAGGGTCTTTGCTTATTAACCCAAACGCTTTCAGTTTTATTCGAACTGCATCCGCAGACATTATGTCCTCATTAACATAGATGTCATCTATGTAGGCTGAAGCAGCTTTTGCTGTGGTCTCATCCTGCATCAAAACAGTTTTAATAATGGTTGTCATAATCAAGGGTGCTACGTTTAGGCCAAAACCCAAACGTGTCAAACAATATAGTTTTCCCTTGAGTAGTACTGTCTGAAACGGCCATAATGACTCATGGACACGTATCTGCAGGTAGGCCCTCTTTAGATCCAGAAGTGCTACATTGCTCCCTTTTTGACGCCACTCTCTCAGTTTAGCAGCGCACACATCTGCGTTTCCGGTAAACGCATCAACATGCCGATTCAACTCTCGGTAATCCATTACGGGACGAATTTTTTCTTTGGTAGGTTGTTCAACAGCCATGAGCGGAATTAATCCCTTGGGTGGTCCCAGACGTTCCTGTGGGTATGGTATTAACCAACCGTTGTCAATCCACATCTGAAGTTCTTCTTCATATGCGGCCCTATTCTTGGTAGAAACTGCATACTCTGGAATCGTGTTGCACAGCCGATCTGGTTCCTGGCCCATGGCCCATTTCCACTTTGCAGTCCACACCCTTTCGTTGTCATCAAATGTAGCACAGAAGTCCTTTTCTTCAATCGACATGGCTGCACAGACGTCTTTCCCTTCTCCAAGCCTGATACCTCTAGCTGCTGTGATTGTAACGCCTCCTAGTGCTTGTATTGCATCAATTCCAAGCAACATGTCGTAGCCAAGGGGTTTCTCCTGCATCACCAGAACGTCAACTTTAGCTGTGTCACCCTTCTCAGTGCAGATTGTGACTGTCCCTTCACCACAACATACCCGTGATAAGCCATTGATGGTCATAACGCCAACTGGGTTCCTCCGCCACACCGGACAGCAATGGGCACTAACTATAGACCGGGAACACCCCGTGTCTATAAGTGCTGAACACTGCACATCATCAAGTTTAACGCTAATGACAGGCAATCCTGTGTTTATTGGTTGGCAGGGGGCAAGGGTAGCGATAGTACCTTGCCCCCAACTTCGTTTCCCGAACAGTTGCGAGATATGTGCCCAAACTTATTGCAGCGATAGCATTGCACTGGTCTCTTTGATTGTGGATATACACCTCTCCTATCACTCCGGCACTCTTTAGCAAAATGATTGGCCTCCCCACATTTATAGCACACTGGGGTGGCATGCTTATTACTATCTGGAAGAGAGTCCACATTGCCTCCATGTCGAAAACGAGCTGCTGCTGCAATTGGTTCCTGTTCCTTACAGATGTTTCGAGCTCGGGCCAATAACTCATCAGTTGACAATTCATCGATTCTTGATGATGCCCGCAACAGTTTACTGACCTCCTCGGGTAGGCCTACCAAAAAAGCACAGCTTAATATTTTATCGTCGACCCCACCAAACGGTACAGATAATTTTCGCAGGTCGGCTAGGTACACGTCGACTGTTTCCTTGGGTTGAAGTGTCCGGCTTGTGAACTGTTGCCACGCAACAAATGGATCTGTACCAAACGCTGTATACAGGCTCTGCTTGATTTCATCCCAGTCTGGTTCATCCCCGAGTTGTTGGTAGACTGCATAGGCCCCTCCGGTTAGCCTCAAAGGGATAACTGTGGCTGGTTCTTTAATTTTGCACAGTTTACAGATTTTCTCTGCCTTTTCAATCCATTCAACGACAGCCGGTCCAGTGGTAGATCCGTCGAACTCGGGTATTAAGCGAATGTCGAATCTGTCCATTGTTAGTAACCGCACACCAAGCGCCGAAATAGCTTAAAACCAACACAAAGTCAAGTATCTGCAGAATGTCTTCTTGGTTCCTCCTCTTCTCTTTTCTCTCTCCCAACAATCGAACACAGCATATAATAACAAAACTCTAAAGCACGTCTGACAGCACTGACTTCTGCCAACAGTCTGCCGCTCCTCTTAACAACACAGGCTTTTTATATCGCAAAATCGTTCACCTCTATTTGCATATTCTTCTAACTCACGTGATCACTACTCTATAAATAAGAGTCTTGACCATTTCTTTTCTTTCTTTTTATTTATTTTTGGTGACCGACCCGCACGTGGTCTATCCAGGTAAGTCACGCATTTCTCCACACCGGGAAATGATCCAAACAATAGCTCATTTGATTTGTGGTAAATAAATATATGTTCAACTTACTCAGTTATCGTATTCTCGTTTTTTGCAACCATATGAATTTTCTCGCCCACAATATATAGAATATAACACACAGTTTAGATATTAATAATAGTATAAACATTTGTATATTAAATATGCAATACGGTTTAACTAAATACGTGTAACCATAATGAATGGGGTTTATTATTTATTACTTATTATCCTAACTTTTACTAAATGTTACGAGTCTGTGTGTTCTTATCAATGTTCTTTAGGGACTGCCAAATTATTATGAAAAATGGACCGCATGTTTCCGTGACGTCAGATTTGTGTTAACTATATGAACTATGGAAAAGTAGAAGCAACTTAATGATTTTTTAAAACCTTTGTTTATCTTCTTCAAACTGCAATTAATAATTAATCCTTGTTATAATTTTGTTAGGTTTTAAGATTTACACAGTTTAATGATTAATAATATTATATAATATTATTAATCGTTAAACTGTGTAAATCTTAAATTTGTATATTAAACTGTGTAAATCTTAAATTTGTATATTAAATATGAAATGCGGTTTTACTGAATGTTCATTTGGTTACCTACGGGGTTCCATATTTTGTTCGGTAGAAAGAAATATACAAAATATGAGGCGGGGGCTACAAAATGCTTAATATTTGTGCCATAATATTTCCAAATTGGTTTTAATCTGGCGATAAAATAGCTGACAAGAGTCATGTTTATATTAAAATTAATATTAAAAAAAAAAATTAAACACAATTAAAAATCTATGTTGTAACGAAACATTTTGAAATAATGGAAGTTTAATCTTTTAAAAATTAATTACTTTTTAAGAAGTTTCTTTTTCTTAGCAATTCAACTGATCATAGTATATATTAATTCGAAAAAACGTTATTAAAAAAACATAATAATATTAAATTTATATCATTTTCTTAATTGCAACTTCAAGGTCATTTTTTGTTCAATATGTGTACTTAAATTTAAAAAAAATAAATATGTTTTACTTATTTGAACTCTTATGTTTCATAATAAATAGAAATGTCGACAGATTTAAATATATTTTGTTCAAATTTCGAAAAAAATAAATATGGGAGGGGGCACACACTAAAAAAAAATTCCCTTGTATATTTTACGGAAACTGCATTGTGATTTCATTCTAAAATGGATAAGTATCGAAAATTTCACGAAAATCTTACCATTAGTTGATTTTTGCTAGATTTATTAAACATAGCGATGTTTTCACGTTCCAAATGCTTAATACATGGGAACGTTATTTTAAAGCGCCAATTATGTAAACACGATTTTCGTCTCGCAATTTCATTATTTTCGTACGATGAATTTTTTTTTTAAATTATTACTAGTTTAAAATATCTCCCTATTTTATTAGTTGCACACGCCAGGCGCGGCATTTTGAGAGGTCAAAAATAAAAAAATAGAAAAAATAAATAAAAGCTAACAAAAAATCGTAATTTTTTTTACCGAAAATGTAGTAAAAAATCGGAACTTTTGGCGGTATCGGAATCAGAAAAATGTGTCCCTATTTGACGAGTGGCCGATGTCAGGGGGCGGCATTTTAAGAGAGTAAAAATAGAAAATAGAAAAAATAAATAAAAGCTAACAAAATATCTAAAATTTTATACAGAAAGTTTTTTTTTTTTTATAAAATCGGAACTTTTGGAGGTATTGGAATCGGAAAAATGTGTCCTTATTTTACGATCGGCACATGCCAGGGGGCGGCATTTTGAGAGGTGAAAAATAGAAAATAGAAAAAAAATAAATATAAATAAATAAAAGCTAACACAAAATTTGAAATTTTATACCGAAAAGTTTGCAAACAAATCGGAACTTTTGGAAATATCAGAATCAGAAAAATGTGTCCCTATTTTACAAGCGGCAAATGTCAGGGGTGGCATTTTGAGAGGGTAAAAATAGAAAATAGGAAAACCGAATACAAGTTAACAAAAAAATCTGAAGTTTTATACCGAAAAGGTCGTAAAAAATCGGAACTTTGAAGGTATCAGAATCAGAAAAATTTCCAATTCAAAGTGTTTTAAAATTTAATTTTTCATTATTATTTAATTTTTCATTATTAGTTAATTTTTCATTATTATTTAATTTTTCATTATTATTTAATTTTTCATTATTATCTAATTTTTCATTATTATCTAATTTTTTATTATTAGTGCTAATGATAACATTTATTGTTTTTAAACAATCACTATCATTAAAATGATAATAGCATCAAAATACGATGGAAATTTATTTTATTTGTAAAACAAAGTTTTAAAAAAAAGTTGTATAAATTCTCTAAGCAGTTGATTCCAAAAAATGTTGAAAAATTAAACAAAACATTTTTACCAAGTAAAATACTTTCAAACACCACTGATAATCAAATGATACAACGGAAAGTTAGCAACAGAAAATTATGTAATTTTGGAATTGTAGAAACATTAAGCAAGTGCGGAATAAAAATTGATAGTTTAAATACTGACGAATTTCTGTCAAGTTTCGAACAATCACAGAGTAATTGTTTTTTTTCAAACTATTAACAAAGCTTTATAATCACTGACGTATTTATAATTAAACCGAAATTTATTAAGAGGAATTAATTCTGGTAATAGGATGTTAATTTTTTACTTTTTTATTAATATAATAATTGTAAAGATAATAAAAGAAAAATCTCCTTAGAACGAGTACCTAACTTAGAAATATCGACTTACTTACTTTCAAACAAGAGTATTTAAAAACATGTATATTTCCCTGAGAGGCACTAACGGAATTTTGGGGTCGTCACCAAAATCCGCTTTTTAAGATAACAAATTAAAAGGGGGAAGGAAAAATTTACAAACAATGCAAAGAGAAATGAGCAAATGAAATAACGACCTGAAATGAATTTAAAATGATCCGAATTGATTCAAAGAAAATAGTTATGGTTGCTTATATTTTCCTAAGCTCAGATTTAAAAACCTAAGGTAAGGTAACATATGAAATAAAAAAATAACAATACAAATACAAAAAACAAATCTTACTTGAAAGAAAGGCTGAAATAAAGACACATAAAAATAGAAAATATTATTTTTCAAGTCTTTAAATTCAGTTTTTCAACAAAAAGTTATTTTTTCTTTTTTTTTCTGAAAAGAAAAACATGCATTTTTTCTTTTTCTCTTTTTCTGTCTTTTTTAAACAAACCAAACCTTCAAAAGGTTTAAAAGAAAGTTCTCTGAAAAAGAGGTTATCTTTTCTTCAGATACACCAGAAATAATCTTTCCTTTCTCTGATAGTTTTTTTTCTTCCGAAATAATTCTCCTTTTCTCTGAAAAGTGTGGTCTTGCTATTTCTTCATCCATTTGAAACAGGGACAAAGAAATAAATCACTGTTTACGAGTCTCCCGTCCACAGCTTGTAATAATTAGTGACAGGCTCTGCCACTGTTACGTCGGTCTTCTTTCTCTGAAAGGGGTTAACGTCTTCAGGAAATGGTGTTTTTTGAAACAGCAATTTCAACCTAAAGGCCTTCTATAGGACGGTTGATAATTTTACGTGCTCGCTGGGCCCGACGGAATTCCGAAAAACAGGACTTTACTGTCCGAAGTCTTATTTGGAATTGATTTGAAAATGGCGGAAGAAAGATTTCTGGAATTCACTTCATAGCCCAACCAATCAGTGTTAAGCAATGCTGATGGCTACCAAGAAAAAAGGAAAGGCATTAACAGAGAGAGAGAGAGAGAGAGAGAGAGAGAGAGAGAGAGAGAGAGAGAGAGAGAGAGAGAGAGAGAGAGAGTGGCGCACTCACATTAGCCAGCTGTAAAGGCCCATTAGGATACAATGACTGCAAGTCGCGGTCAAGAAGAGTAGGGAGTAGGGCTCAAGTGAATTTTACAAGTTAGCGAAAATGTTGACACCCCACTACTTGCCTTCCGTACTGTTGTTGGCGACGTTGATAAAAATAAAATATATAGTCTTTAAGAATGGCCTTAAACTCTATCTTCAATTGACATTTATTCCGTAGATGCTTAATTTTCATACTCTGTACAAATTAGTTCCCCGGTGTCTAATTTTCCTAAATTTAATTAAATTAAAAGAAAAATATAAAAAGTGATTTTTAATGTTTTTGATTAATTTTGTTTTTTGCTTAAATTAGCTGGTGAGTTTTGTCCCGCGTCCTTTTGTCCGATCCCGTAGGTGTATATATGTACACACACACACACACACACATACATACATATATATATATATATGTGTGTGTGTGTGTGTGTACATATGTGTATATATGTATGCATATATATATATATATATATGTATATATGTGTATATACTAGTGATGGGACGATTCCAAATGTTTCCCGATTCCGATTCAATAACCGATTCTGTCTTAAATTCCCAATCCGATACGAGTCCCGATTCCGATTCTTTAAAAATTTCTAGATATTTAATTAGTGATTTGTTTTTTATCGTTTTTTTCTAATTACTCTTAAACCTTCTTATGTCTACATATATTTATGCAGACAAAAATTGCACTTAATGTGCGTGTGGAGGGATATATATTAAATATACGGGGGGGGGGTTCTAAATACTTTTCTGCGGGGGGTTCCTTTTAATTGATTGAAAATAACGAAACAACTAAGGATGAATTTTTCTTGTAAAACAAAGCCGATTTGCATATTTGATTAGTTGGCAAAATACTATTTGAATGAATATTTCATAAACAATTGAAAATAATTAACGAGTGTTATGCAAAATAAAACGGTATAGGAACAGATTAGCAAACAAAGGCCCCTTTCCATTTTAAACAAGAGTTCTATATGACATAGTTACTATATAGAAAACAATTATCAACTTAAGAACGGATGTGAATGTATCTTATTCTATACGTTCTCTCAACCAAACAATATTCATGCATTCTTAACTATTCTATACATAGAATAGGCGACCCTCGCTCGCCTGCTCAGTGATGTTTACTACTCTTTTCAGTTGTAACCTTTTTACGTTGTTGTTCCAGTAATACATTGTTTAAACTCTATTCCGTTGTTCTGTTTTCTTTGTGGCTTATTTCAACCAAATTCTACCAAAGAATGTTCATGTGTTTACCATAATCATAAATATTTGCCCGGTTATTATTACTAAACATATTTTATTTTTATTTTTTCAGATGTTCGTGATTATTGGATTTTAATGGAATATAATTTTCTTTAAACATGATGATATAAACAATTATTGAACGACATATGTGTGACAACATACATTTTTTTTGGTGAAATTTTTTGTGTTTAAAATAAATCAAAACGATAAGAGATTGAATCACAAATCAAAATGGAAAAATCACTTAATGGAAAACAATCACAGTATGTTAAAACAGATCTATTAGGAATACATGAGATACTGTGAAAAGTATAATAGTGCTGTAGAATCCACGAACATGAAAATGTTTGGCATCTGGTAGAATGCTCCATCCTCGGCTTAAAAAACTTGAAAATAAACTAAAATAAAAAGGGAAAAGCAATAGTCCTGTAGAATTCATGAACCTTCTTATTCTGAATAAATCCTTAGTTAAAAATATGAGAACTCACACTTGATTAAGCACATTTATGTAAAGTTTGTGGATATTTTTGTTAAAAAACATTAGTGACACATATGATAATTCACACTAGAGAAAAGCCATATTATATATATATATATAAATAATATGCCTGCTGAAATAAAAAAGACTGCTCAGCAAATAGAAAAGATATCCCGAAAGATTGGAAAAAAGAATAACTCCATCGTGTTTAATACGACATGTCTAAATAATGACTTGCTGTTAAAATATACAAATATATATATATATATATGTGTGTGTGTGTGTGTGTGTGTGTGTGTGTGTGTGTGTGTGTGTGTGAGTGAGTGAGATAATTCATAGAAAGTAATTCCAATGCAGAGATGTAATAAAGGGAAATGAGGAGTTTTTCAGTTTCTTCTCTTATATTATTATATTATATAATTATATTACTATATTATTATATAATTATATTATATTATTATATGATTATATAATTATACTATTATATTATATTATTATATAATTATATCTATATATATAAAAATGTAACTCTTGGTTCGTTCGTAATTAATAGTCTAAATAACTAAAAAAATGATTGCTTCGACATTTTGGATTTAATGCAAAAAAAAACGAAACAAATGATATTTTTCTTTTGCTTCATTTGACTTTCATTACGTTTTATGCGATTAAATTTAAACTTTCGTATATTAATTTAATCAAAAATGATGAATAATCATCATTTCCAGGCTACTCTAACATTGTAGAAATATTCACTAGTCCGAAATCTGACTGGCAAGGTTGTAAAACTATGCAAAATAAGTTAGACCCCCCTCCTCTTCAAAACAATCCTTAAGGACGGTTGATAATTTTACGTCGCTCGCTGGGCCCGACGGAATTCCGAAAAACAGGACTTTACTGTCCGAAGTCTTCTTTGGAATTGATTTTAAAATGGCGGAAGAAAGATTTCTGGAATTCACTTCACAGCCCAACCAATCAGTGTTAAGCAATGCTGATGGCTACCAAGAAAAAAGGAAAGGCATTAACAGAGAGAGAGGGAGAGAGAGAGAGAGAGAGGGAGAGAGAGAGAGAGAGAGTGGCGCACCCACATTAGCCAGCTGTAAAGGCCCTTCAGGATACAATGACTGCAAGTTGCGGTCAAGAAGAAATATTCACTAGTCCGAAATCTGACTGGCAAGGTTGTAAAACTATGCAAAATAAGTTAGACCCCCCCTCTTCAAAACAAAAAGCTTACAGAATTTATTTCCATGAGGAAAGTAATAACTTTTGTTAGTGTTCTAAAATGCTAAAATGTCTCTGAAATGAAAAATCATTTTACGTCCAATTAATATTGCCCAAGCGTTTCTCAACTGGAAGGATCTAGAGATTCGACTTGCTGAAGGAAAGGTAGTTGACAAAGTAGAGAAACATCTTATTGCAAAGGAAACTAAGAAGTGGCGGGAAATTCTAGCTAGGTTGCTGGACATCATCAGGTGTCACCCCAAGCAGAATCTGGCACTACAGGAAACAAAGGGAATTTTTTTACAATTGGTAAATTTATTGGCCAAGTATTTTGTGAAAGTGTTGTGGGGGAATCACCCTCCAAATGGATTGTTCTATCCATTATATAAACCATAGACCTTTTGATCCCAGGTGTGGATTAAACACCAGTGCGACCCTCGCCTGCTCAGTGATGTTTACTACTCTTTTCAGTTGTAACCTTTTTACGTTGTTGTTCCAGTAATACATTGTTTAAACTCTATTCCGTTGTTCTGTTTTCTTTGTGGCTTATTTCAAGCCATAACACAGTGTTCTAAAAAAACTAAATACTGACGACATTGGATTCAAGGAGCATACTAAAATCGAAACCAGTAACGGCATTGAAAAAGAAAATACTCGCGTTGAAATAGTATTTTAAAAATACTAACGACATCGGACTCAAATGTTATCAAGCCTAAGGAAATGTCTAACATAACACTTGCAAGTGAAAGGTTTACGATAACTAAAAAAAACGCAGATCATTACGGAAAAAAGGAGTTGAAAAGAAAAAAGTCTGTCACGACTTTCAAAGATAGCACTGTACTTTTGCAAAAAGAAAAAGGGTCGTTACGATTAGAAAGGTAAATTTTTTATACTTTTGGAAAAAGAATTTGTCACTTGTGGTTTTCACTGCTAAAATCGGGCATTATTTTTTTTCTCTGGAGAAAAATATACACTAGATTTTTTTCTTTAGACAATGAACTTTTTATATATTTATGTTTTTTCTGTTCGTTTTATTGTCTGAAGGAAGAAATAAGAAAAAATAAAACGGTTTTGTAAAATTCAGCGAACGTTTTGAAATTGCTAATGCTGACAAAGCAAAATGAACGAATTGAAAGTAGCGTTGGAACATTTGACCAAGATGCATATCGATGCCGTAAAGCGTCAGTCACAATCCGAAAAACACTGGACCGAACGTCAAATACGATTCGAGACAGAGCAAAAGGAATTGCAAAAACAGTTAGCGGAATGTCAAATACTAGCTGGGGAACAGCAAAAGGAAGTTCAAAAACAGTTAGCCGAACATCAATTAGAAGTTCAAAAACAGTTAGCCGAACGTCAATTACGAACAGAGGAATTGCTTACAGAAATTGTTAAGAATAATGCGAATGCGGAAAGCAATTCAGCATTTTCTCAGAATAAAATATGGACTGAGGAAAAATCATTCACAGCGTATTTTCGGCGTTATGAAGATTTTTTTAAATATTGACTGCAGCAACTGGTCTGATCAAAAGAAAACCAGACTTCTACTACGGAAATTGGAAACGGCTGAGCATGATACATTCGTGGATTATAACTTGCCTCGGAAAACAGCAGATTTATCATTCACTGAAACGATAAATTTGTTAACAGAACTTTTCTTGCCAAAAAGCGTTGGAGATGTTTTAATGTGGTAAAAGACGATAATGACGATTTTGCCACCTATGCAGCTGTAGTGAACAAACACTGTGATGACTTTAAGTTGTCTGAACTGACAGCAGACAATTTTAAATGTCTTCTGTTTGCACAAAGGTTAACCTCGGGGAAAAAATGCGGAAATCAGGCGCAGAGTCCTTAGAAAATTAGAAATTGAACCGAACTTAACACGTCAAAAATTGACTGAGGATTGTCCAAACGTAGAAATTATAAATAAAGATGCAAGAAATATCGAAGCAGGCATCGTGAATATAAAATAAATAACCAAGAAAAAACTGTCGAAATGGCACACAGACACTACTAACCACCGAAACTCAGAAAAACTAAAAGCACCGGGCGCTTGTTTCAGGTGTGGTGGAATACATTGGGTAAGGGATTGCCCATTTTTAACAAAAAGATGCCATTTATGCAATAAGATCGGCCATAAAAGTTCGCACTGTAGGAAAACTCAGAATAGAAGCTGTGTACGTCAAACCAAAACTAAGGACGTCGTAGATGAAAATCTACGCAAATATGTAACGGTTAACATTTTCAGCAAGGCTATTAAATTCCAATTAGACAGTGGATCGGATCTTTCAATAATAAATCTGAAAACGTGGAAAATATTACGAAAGCCGACTATGTTAAAAACTTACAGAACGGCGACGGCCGTTAATGGTACAAAAATTCATTTTGAAGGTGAATTAATTACAAACGTTACTTTACGGGGGAAAACAAAAAAAAAAACTAAGATTGTATGTGCTAAAAGATAGTGAAAACCTGTTCGGTTCTGACAGCATGGAGGAGTTTCGTCTCTGGGATCTTCCTATATCCACATTCTGCAAGAAAATAGATACCCGCCCAGCAGAAACGGAGAACCTTATAAATTGTTTTAAAAAGAATTCACAAACGTATTTACTCATGGCCTGGGGAGATGTACAAAAATGGCCGCAGATTTTAAGTTGAAACCTGGCACACAACCGGTGTTTAAAAAGAAACGTAATGTCCTGTTCGCTTCCCTGAACAAAATAAATCAGGAACTAGACAGATTAGAAAGCATCGGTACACTGGCTAAAATTGAATATAGTGAGTGGGTTGCTCCGGCAGTTTACGTAAAGAAAAGGTCCGGGGAAATTCAACGGGTCCTTAAAAGATTTTCACTATCCATTACCTAGTCCAGAAGAAGTGTTCACGAAATTAAATGGCGGCAAGTTTTTTTCTAAGATCGACCTAAGCGACGCTTACCTACATATTCCGGTAAACAACAAAAGTGCTAACCTCCTCTGTATTAACACTCATCGGGGTTTGTACAGACATGAAAGATTCGCGTTTGGTATCAAGGTGGCACCCACAATATTCCAGCAAGTAATGGATACTATGCTGTCTGGCTTGGACACCGCAATCGCATATCTTGATGACATTTTCATAGCGAGCAAAAGCAGAGAGGAACATGAAAAACATATCAGACAAGTATTCAGTCGAATACAAGATTATGGATTTCAAATCAAAGCAGATAAATGCGAGTTCTTTTTACAAACAATAAAATACCTGAGTCAAATAATCGATAAAGATGGCAGAGGCCCAGACCCAGACAGGGCGACTGCTATTAAAGAAATGCCGGCACCAGTAAACATAACTCAATTGCAGAGTTTTTTAGGTTTGGCAAATTATTACAAGGGGTTCATCCTAAATATGAACAAATTGCGCGCACCACTTAATGAATTATTGAAAAAGGATAAGGCTTGGAAGTGGACAGAAGATTGTCAGACATCATTCCAAGAAATAAAAAGAATCCTGACTTCAAAACTATTCCTAGCGCATTTAAACCCGCAGTTGGACATAATAGTAGCTAGCAACGCTAGTCAATATGGCGTCGGGGCGTGCATGCTACATCGAATGCCAGATGGCTCGAAACAGCCTATTGCTTTCGCATCACGGACTCTCTTGCGAGCGGAAAAGAATTAGTCTCAGATAGAGAAAGAGGCCCTAGGAATTATATTTGCAGTTTCAAAATTCCACCGGTTCTTGTATGGAAGACATTTTTTCTACAAACCGACCATAAGCCGTTGATATCCATTTTTGGATCAAAAAATGACTTCCAACATTCACTGCGAACCGATTCTTAAGATGGGGAACTATTCTGCTGAACCATAATTTTATAATTCAATTTCTCCCCTCTAAATAACTAGCCTATGCAGACGGTCTATCGAGACTGATTCCTGCCAAAATGGAACCTCTTGAAGATTCAGTAATCGCGGCACTACGTATTAATAGTGATGTAAAAACCATGATAAACAATATTATCCGCGAACCGCCGGTCACACTTCAGGAAATTAAGTCAGAATCCATAAATGGAAATTTCATTCCAACCACGAAGCAGAAATTAGCACTGGGTGACATCAGTTCAGACATTTTTTCTAGTTGCGACGAAATACTGTTATACGATAAAAAGGGTTTTCATCCCCCAAACCCTTCAAAAAAGAATTCTCAGGGATTTTCACATGGGGCATCCAAGAATCAACAGAATGAAAAGTCTAATGAGAAGTTTTGTTTATTGGCCAGCTATGGACCAAGATATTACCGACATGGTGAACAGATGCAAAGGCTGTGCTTTGGCTGTGCTTTGGCTGCAAAAGCACCACCGATAAGATATAAACCTTGGCCTAAGGCTGAACAACCATGGTCGAGGATCCACATCGATTATGCGGGACCTGTAGAGGATTTTTACTACCTGATAGTAGTTGACTCTTACTCTAAATGGCCAGAGGTACTAAGATGCAAAAAAAAAACGGCAATTTTTTTATTGGAATTGTTTGCTCGATTTGGGGTTGTAGATTGTTATGTTAGCGACAACGCTACACAGTTCACCTCGACAGAGTTCAGAGAATTCTGTGAGACGTATCAAGTCAAGCATATTACGACACCCCAGTACCACGCCAGAAGCAACAGCCAGGCCGAACGCTTCATCGATGCGCTTAAAAGAGCATTAAAAAAGGCGTCCGGTACACCGATAGAAAATGCCCTTCAGCAATTTCTGCAGGTTTACAGAATCACGAGAAATCCTAACAAACCAGATGCGGGATCCCCAGCAAAAATCATGTCCGGACGGAAAATAAAAGTCGTAATTGATAAACTGCTACCCAAACACATAGTACACAACAGGGATTCTACAATGCCAACGAAACGGTTTAACAGTGGCTATAACGTGTATTTGAGACATTTTAGAAATAACGTTTCTTTTTGGGAGCAAGGCACGATCTTACAAAGAATCGGCCATGTTACATACATCATTCAGGGCCCAAAGTTCCAACATAAGAGGCACCTGAACAAAATCAGGAAACGCTTCTACGAGGATAAAGAAGAACCACAACAGGACGGCAGTGTATGATTGTTTTGACATGGACCCTCCAAAAGGGATATCAGAACCGAGACGCTCCAGCAAAAAGAGGAAACGCAATACCCCTTGGTGGTCTGCCCCAAAAGAAAGAAATACTGATTTTCACAACTGTGGAAATCAGCTTGGGAGGGGGTGTTGTGGCGGAATCACCCTCCAAATGGACTGTTCTTTACATTATATAAACCATAGACCTTTTGATCCCAGGTGTGGATTAAACACCAGAGTGACCCTTTCCTGCTCGGTGACGTTTACTACTCTTTTCAGTTGTAACGTTTTTCCATTGTTCAAGTAATACATTGTTTAAACTCTATTCAGTTGTGAAGTGTATCAACATTAACAATGCATAATGAATAAAAATGCACAAGACAAAATAACATTATAGATAGATCGGCAAACGGTACGTCTCGTAGGGAAAGATCGTCTCCCGGTCCTTTTATTTACAAAAAGAAAGATTTAAAGACTGTCGCGCCCTCTAGTTGTAGTTCATTGAAGTGCAAGGGAGATAATCCGTAGTTCATTGAAGTGCAAGGGAGATAATCCTGTCCAATATATTACATCCCTTCAATCTTACTCTGGATCACGAACATAGTCTTCAAATTTTTTTGGTGGTCTCCGAATACGCCCTGACTTGCGAGAGGGTGGTGATGCCGATTTTTCTACCACTGCTGGAGTCTCTGCAACCTCTTCCATATGCCTGCTCTCAGGTATTAAACTTTCCTCAGGACTGTCGGGTGTGCTGGAAACTTCAGGTGTGCCGAAACTCTCAAGATTCTTTGCAGCATTATCAGCTTGTATCTCAGGCGTAAGTTCCACTGCTACTGGTGATGAGAGTTTCACAAGCTGGTCCACATGCCTCCTTACTAGCCCTCTACCGGTTTCCACTTCAAAATTCACTGCTCCCAACTGTCTGGTAATGGTACCTTCAATCCATCGCTGAGTAGATCCATAGTTACGCACAAGCACAGGATCGGCTACTTTAAATTCACGGAGCGGCACCATTACCATGCTCCCCCTTTCCATTTTATTTTTTATATCCATAGCCTTGTACGTGTCTGGCTTTGCCAAATGAAACGCTGTTCGTAACTGCCGTTTGAACATCAGCTCGGCAGGAGAAACCCCAGTTGATGAGTTTGGAGTTATCCTATAAGTGAATAAAAATCGGTTCACCTTGGTTTCAAGTGTTGCCTTGCCGTCTGTATTCATCCTTTTAAGCGCTTCCTTGAAGGTGCGTACACTGCGTTCTGCTAGTCCATTCGAGGAAGGATGGTAAGGAGCTGTGAAAATGTGCCAAATTCCATTAGCATTCATGAATGCTTTGAATTCTTCACTTGTAAAACAGGAACCGTTGTCACTCACAATTAATACCGGTAGTCCATGAGTTGCGAAGATCCCTCTCAATTTTTCAATTGTGGTCATAGCAGAAGATGATTTTGTAATGCAAACTTCAGTCCACTTTGAATGAGCATCCACTACTATCAAAAACATGTGCCCCAAAAATGGACCCGCATAATCTAAGTGAACTCTCTCCCATGGTGAACTTGGATATTCCCAGCAATGAATGGGAGCCTTGCCGGGGTTGCTTTGATAATGTATGCAGGTTCCACAAGCTTTACCTGCTCTCTCAATATCTGCATCAAGATTTGGCCACCACACATAGCTGCGAGCAAGGGCCTTCATTCGCACGATCCCTATGTGTGTCTGATGTAATTGCTGCAACACTTTTGTTCTGAGTATAGCTGGAATTACTACTCTACTCCCCCATAATACGGTACCATCTTCACATGTCAACTCTATCCGTTTGTTGAAGTAGGGCTTCATTGCCGTGTCTGGAATACACCTACTCCAGCCATTCAGGATGTATTCGTACACCCGACTCAAAGTAGGGTCTCTTCTTGTCTCCAATCTCACTGCCGCCACAGTCACTGGAGCATCAACCAAGTTCATCATGTGTATCCTGTTAGAATTAGGTGTGACATCTTGCTCCTGCACACTGATTGGAAGACGACTGAGGCAATCTGCATTTCCATTAAGGGACCCGGCAAGATACTCCAACCTGTAATTATAGGCAGCCAGAAATATGGCCCAGCGTTGAACTCTGGCAGCAGCAAGAGAAGGGATCGGCTTGTTTTCAGCAAACAACCCCAATAACGATTTGTGGTCAGTGAACAACGTAAAATTATTCCCATACAGATATTGGTGCAACTTTTTCACCGCAAAGACTAGGGCCAGCCCCTCCTTCTCAATGTGCGCATAATTCCGTTCTGCCTCAGACAGCGTTCGTGATACGTAGCATACTGGTTTCTCCCTTCCATCTTCCATTTTGTGAGCCATTACAGCTCCCAGTCCATAGGGAGAAGCATCTACTTGCACCAGAATCGGTCTAGATGGATCAAAATGAGTTAAAAGAGGTGCAGAACACAGCATTTTCTTTGTTTCTTCAAAAGCCCTGGTTTGTCCAGCACCCCATACCCAGGGAGCACCCTTCCTCATTAAGTTGTGAAGCGGTTCAAGTATAGTTGATAAGTTTGGCAAATGACTATAGGCTCTTAATTCTGTGATGTTTTGCGGTCGAGGTGCCTCTGTCATGGCGGCTACTTTGTCTGGAAGAGGCGCTATGCCTTCCTTACTAATTCTGAAACCCAGATATGTCACTTCAGGAAGGAGAAACTTGCACTTACTTCTCTTTAATTTTAATCCGGCCTTATCTAGAGCAGCAAATACACTGTATAAATTCTTCAGATGACTACTGTCATCACTACCTGAAACCAGGATGTCATCCACACGCACCTTGCAAAAAGGAATGTTCTTCAATCTTTTGTCCATCTCCCTTTGAAAAATCCCTGTAGCACTGTGTACCCCAAATTGTAGTCTGGTGGGCTGGTATAATCGTTGGTGAGTGTTTACTGTTAGCAGTTCCTGGGTTTCTGCATCCAATTCCAGCTGCTGATAGGTATGGCTCAAGTCGAGCTTGCTAAATTTTTGACCCCCTTTCAAAGTAGCAAATATATCTTCTGTCCGAGGAAGAGGGTAATAGTCACATGGCGATGCCCGGTTTACTGCTTGTTTGTAATCTCCACAGATCCGGATGCCTTCATTATTATTTTTGGCAACCGGTACAATGGAGGCAGCCCACCTAGAGTATTCCACTCTTTTGTAAATTCCCTGGTTTTCCAGGCGATCTAGCTCCTTTTCCACATCCGCTTTTATGGCATAAGGTACTGGTCTTGCCCGACAAAATTTGGGACTCACCGTTTTATCAATGGGTATTTTGACCTTAAAATCCTTTAAACACCCCATTTCTTCACTGAACAGCGAATCAAATTCTTTTAAAAGCCTTTCCAACCTCGAAGGGGAATCTTCCTGGTATAAAGGAAACATGCTTCTCCAATCCAGCTTTCATGTATCTCGTTGGGGGCCGGCCTGATGTGCCTCTCCATCAGAATACATAGCTCTTCAAATGTTTTCTGCTCTGGCCTGTTTTCGGCTAAACCCCTGAGAATAGCATAATATTTTGCCCCAATAACCGACAAAAATATAGCACGTTTCTTACCTTCATTCAACACATCATTGGCAGTAAAAAAAAAACTTTACTCTCTCAATATAGTGCGACCATTCTTCTTCCGCACTATTCCATTCTCCAATGGTGACTAATAAAGCCATTTTTATCCGCTACTCGGCAACTTTCCTCGTTCGATTTGTTGTGGGTGTTCGCTTTTAATTTTAAATTGTCTTGTTACTCCTCCGCATTATTCGTTCTTCGTCGCCAATTGAAGTGTATCAACATTAACAATGCATAATGAATAAAAATGCACAAGATAAAATAACATTATAGATAGATCGGCAGACGGTTCGTCTCGTAGGGAAAGATCGTCTCCCGGTCCTTTTATTTACAAAAAGAAAGATTTAAAGACTGTCGCGCCCTCTAGTTGTAGTTCATTGAAGTGAAAGGGAGATAATCCGTAGTTCATTGAAGTGCAAGGGAGATAATCCTGTCCAATATATTACAAGTTGTTCTGTTTTCTTTGTGGCTTATTGCAAGCCATAACAGAAAGCTTCAGGAAGAGATAAAAATCGATGGACATCTTGATCTTTTGAACTTTATACGGATTCCGTTCCTAATATTTTGATCTTGCTGCACCTGAGCTATTAGCATTGCTAGCTGTGAGTGCTCTTTCTCGAAACTGAAGCTCATAAAAACTACCTTCGATCAAAAATGAGCCAGACAAGGCTTAGAAACTTGGCAATGCTCTCCATAGATAGTGAACTTGTCGATAGAGTGAATTTTAATAGTTATTGATAACTTTGCCGAAAAAAAAGCCCGAAAAGTATGTTTGTAAATTTTCAACCGACTTGATACCTTGCAATAGTTCTTTCACAAAAAATAAATTGATCACCTTATTTTCAATTCATAAATACATTTATTTAAAAAAGTAAAACTATTTTGTAAAGGATGTAAACATTATTAGCAAGAACACATTTCTTAAATTTCGCGCTTAAACCGAGCGATTATACACAAGGATTTCAAAAAGCATGGATATAAGACATTTATTCTCTTCAGGAGGCTCGACCTCTTAGTAATAACATTATGAAGAAAAAGAAAATCTACATCGGAGTAAGCTCTCCTTGATACAGCCATGTTTTTGTGAACATTCGGAAATAACAACAATAAAAAAAAGTAAATAAAAACGATTTTATAAGTTCTTAACCTTTTCATGTTTTCAAATGTTCTCATTTAAATTTATAAATTCAACTTCTAAATATACTCATTTAAATTTATTTATAAAAAAATGTTTTCTAAAATGTGCGACTTTCTATTTCTTAAATTTTGCGCTTAAACCGAGCAATTACACAAAGAATTTCAAAAAGCTCCGATTCAGGACATTTGTTTTTCTTTTCGAGAGGATTGACCTCTTAATAATAACATTATGAGGAAAAAGAAAAGAATGCTCCATCGGACTATCCTCTCTTTGATACAGCCATGTTATTTGGCGAAATTCTAACTTTAACAACAGCAAAAAAGTAAATAAAAATGATTTTATCATTTCATAACTTTTTCAGGTGTCCAAATGTTCTCATTTAAATTTATTATTATATTTGTTTGTGTAGCCAATTTATTTAACATTTTTATAATTTGAATTATACGTTTTTGTTTTGAAAAAAAAATGTTTCTTTTGTTTTATATTAACGTTTACATAATTCTCTTCAGATCAATTTTTGCATAGTTATTATTCAAATTATTGAAAAGAAATTGTTAAGTTAAATTAAAATTTTAAAAAAGCATAATTGTGTAACATTAATCTGAAGGGAATTGGGTAAACATTAGTTCAATGAAAATAAATATTTTGAGGGCTTTTTGGCACGTTGAAGGTTTTAATAGGTATCATATGTCAGCAGTGGGAGGCGGCAAAACAGGTAATCATATGCCAGACTGGGGGGGTAATCATATGCCAGCGAGGAGGAGGTAAAACATGTAATTATATGCCAGCGGGGATGGGCAAACAGAACAGGTATTATACACCTGCTGGGGGGGGCAAAACCAGTAATTATATGCAAACTTGCGGGGCGGCAAAGTTTATGGCCACCCCAGGCGGTAACGCCACTGGTTAAATATATTGTAATGCTTTTATTGATGTCGAAAAACGTTTTTCAGCCGCATATTACTTCCTATTTACTTGCCTCCCAACCTACAGTCGATTCCTCTGTCTCAACGACCCTTCCCATCTTAGTGAATCGACGTGGGTATTTACCGTCCTGGTTTTGGATCTGGACAACATTTCCTACTTGGAGTTCATGAAGTGGACGACAATGTTGGTTACAGAACTGTTCGTTCTGTATATACCTCTTGACCATTGCCACATCTCTTAATTCGCCTATTTCTCTCTGCTGTTTCCTTGTTTAGTATTTATCCCGTAACATAAGACGGTGGGTGTTAATAATCCTACAATATAGCATTATGTCAGGAATATGTCAAGGTCTTGAGCAGGAGTGTGTTACCTTTTTGTGTGTCTAGAGGCCTTCACTGCAACACACACACATATATATATATGCATTAATATAGTGATATTGAAATAATCGACATGTTAGAATATAACTGAGGCAAGGTCTCCCTTATCTTCATCGCGTATCTGCTGGTAAATTGTGAGGGCTTCCCCCTCTTAGTATAGCGGCAGCAGGGTGACCACGTCTTCAATTTTTTGCAAACTTGCCACCATCTTTAATTTTTCCAGCCATTGAATAAGGTCACCCTCTGTAATGAAAAATAAAGACCTTTTAAGATATTAGAAAGGTTTTATTCAACATAAAATTCAGCAGGTACAACAACATGGTCGGTAACGAACGACTAAGTTGGGAAAAGGCGCCAATTTCGTTCTATTTGTAAACATCTGGTGTGCATGCGCACTAGCGCTCCAAACTCACAACATCCTCTTCAGTGAAGGGTCTCAACATCTCTGTTCAGTTTCCAGTCAGCCATGTTAACCTGCTTGACACACCGAAATAGCTTCTAAGGTTACAATCAGGATTCAGTCCTGGGGTTTGGGAAGGAGTGAGTCACTCGCTCGACAACAGCACATCTCTGCCTTCTTCTTTTCCAATTGACCATACCGGGCCTCTCGCCACCATTGTCACACCGCACAATCTGAACGTCAACAACACGAACTACTTTTCAAGAGAAGATGTTCACGACTCTTTTCTTTTTTCTCTAACCATATACCCCACATTCAGCATGTGGTGTATTCAGGGCTGGTACTCTATTATGTATAGCAGTGGCACATGCGAACCAGGACAATGATTTCCGGAGTCTCTTGAAAGAATACCCTTAAATTTCTATACCCTCCATAGATTTACCACACTCCATCACACTTTATATCAAAACAAAAGGTCCGCCAGTCCATCATAAAGCTAGGTGTTTAGCAGCAGAAAAGATAGCAGCTGTTAGTAATGAATTTCAGCAAATGATGAAGTTAGTTCGCTCCTCAAAGAGCAAATGGGCTTCACCTCTTCATCTAGCCCTAATACATAACGTGTATGTGGGTACTATAGATCACAGAATGCTGTTACAAAACTGGATAGGTACCCAGTACCACACATATAGGACATAACAGCAGTGGCCCAAAATAATCGTTTTTACGAATTTAGACCTAATCCGAGCATATCACGAAATACCGGTGGAGCCCAAACACATTCCCAAAACGACTATCATGACACAATTTGGAATGTTTGAGTTTTTGTGAGTTCCTTTTGGGCTGCAAAATGCAGCGCAAACATTTCAATGGTTCATAGACCCGGTATTGTTGGATTTGCCATTCGTCTGTGCATATATATCGATGATGCTAGCAAAAATAGACAGGAGCACATCGATCACATGCGCCAAATATTCGAACGCCTGAAGCAATATGGGGTCGTTTTAAACCCATTGAAATGTGTTTTTGGTCAATCCGAAGTCACATTATTGAGACACCATATCTCAGCGGAGGGAATTTCACTATTGCCAGAAAGTCCATTCAGGATTTACCTATTCCTGTTACTATGAAACACCTGAGCCAATTCTTAGGCTTAGTAAACTTTTACCATAGGTTCCTTGTGCGGAAGTACTTTTTCCATTGACAAACTTGCTGACAAATGTGAAGAATTGTAGCAGCAGGATGTGACCATGTTTATATAACAATAAACAAGTATTATCAGCTCTTTTTATTGAGCACTATCTAACAACCTCGTTGAATTCATTAGTCCATTACTTTTGAATAAAAAACCCGAGTATATATATATATATATATATATATATATATATATATCGTTTATGAAAAATAAGTACACTGTTATAAAGTTCATTCTTCTCTTAATAATCGCTGAAAATTTCGTATTGATCGGATACTTACCTGATTTTTGGTAGATTTTTTAAAAGACGGTCCGTCAAAAAGTACTGACCTGCCCCCCCCCCAGTTTTGGCGGTGCCTATACTTCTGTCTTTTTATAAACTTTTATAAGTTTTTAATAATAATTAGAAACAGTTCGAATCAGACTTTTTTTTTACAGATTATATTGCCTTTTACTTTAAATATGATGTGCACGTTAAATTCGATTCTTATGGTTTCTTTCTTATTAAATGTCAGATGTAACTAGAGAACATCTTTTTATGTTATAGGTCACAATGTAACTACATATTTAGGGTTTTTTTAATGTTCCGAGTTACATAGCATTTTTTTTAATACTAACGTTAGTATTTCAGCACGGTGCGTGTTTTGTCTAAGGACCAAAAGGTTAAATTGTAATTTGGATATTTAGCAAAGAAACCAACAAGCAACTATACAAAAAAAAAATGGCGGAGGTTGAGAATCCTGCCACTTTCTCAAAATCGCTAAAAACATGGCGGACGACCTACGCGCACGTCACTGAAAGTAGTTAACTCTCCCTCTGACACGTGACCGGAAGTTTGGGACGTATGTCTATCTGTTTTGATTTCACAGCATGCAATAGGAGCATTCAACAAAAACAAGTCTATATTGCAGAAGACCATCAAATTGTCTCACGTTCTACCCAACCATTAACTGTGCCTTGCAGTGGACGCATCTGCAATTGGTATTGGAGCGGTTCTACAACAAAAATGTGATATGGATTCGAAACCCATTTCCTTCTTCTCCAGGAAATTAACAAAGACAGAAAAACGCTACAGTGCATTTTCCAGTGTGCTGTTAGTCACATTCTCCGCAATATGCCATTTCCAGCAACTCCTGAAAGATCAGCAGTTCCATATACTCACAGACCACTGTTGGGCGCTTTGCTGTCTTTCTCAGACAAATATTCGCCCAGAGAGATTCGCCAGATGGATTATATCCTCCAATTTACATCGGATATTCGGCATGTCAAGGGAGCAAACAACATCTTAGCTGACACCTTATCACGAGGAGTCAATTATTTCCTGTAGGAGCCTTCCATTGATATCGACACCTTGTCTAACGAACAACAGAAGGATGAACATTTACAAAATCTCATGCTAAACAATACAACTTCATTGCATCTGGTGACGATTACCAACCCTGCCAGCAACAAAAAGGTTGTGTTTGACACAAGCACAAAAACATTGCGTCCATACATTCCAGCTTCTTTACGAAAAGACATATCAGGGCAGTGCACGGCCTATTGCACACGGGAGCTAATGCATCGGTAAGGCTACTAACGGACCAATACATCTGACTGTGGATCAAAGCAGATGTAAGAGCATGGGCGAAAACATGTGTGCCGCGCCAAAAAGCCAAAATCAGTCGTCATACTCAAACTCCTCTAGGTACATTCCCGGTTCAAGATGAGAGATTCAAGCACATATACATTGACATCATCGGATCATTTCCTACATGTGAAGGTCAGTGCTATCTGCTGACATATATCGACAGATTCTCACGATGGTTCGAAGCTCTACCTATACACAACTGCCAGGACATTCCTTGCCGGCTGAGTAGCAAGATTCAGTGTCCCTAAAAACAACAACAGACAGATGCCGACAGTTTGAGTCAGACTTATTCCATAAACTAGCGAACCCCTTAGGCACCAGACACACCCACATTATGGCTTATCGCCCCCATGCAAATGGCATGGTCGAGCAATTACATCGCAGCTTAAAAGCCTCCCTACGGCCACAGCTTACTAACAAAGCAAAGTGGCTAGAACAACTTCCACTAATATTGTTGGGGCTGTACACCACAGTAAAGACAGATATGGAGTTCTCAGTAGCAGAAGCCTTGTATGAAACCACATTGCGGTTACCAGCACAATATTTTTTGGAAGCCCCAAAGAAGGTTTGGGATGTGACTGCATTTGTCGACCAACTGATAGCAAACATTGCCAAGATGGCGTATTCTCCATCAGGAATAAACAAAAACATAAACACGTATGTACCTAAGGAGTTAGAAACTTGCACTCATGTCTTTATCCGGGATATGGCCAGGATACATTCTCTGCAACCACCATATCGTGGTCCTTATAAAGTCATCGAGAGACACAAGAAATTCTTCCAAGTTCTTAATAAAAACGAAGAGCAGAACATTTCGGTCGACAGATTAAAACTTGCAGCATTAGAAGAAAAGTATCAAGAAATGACATCCCCAAACACTGTGCCTACAGATATGACGCTTGAGAAGAGTGCCCTCAAGAAAAACACACGTTTAGGTAGGCATGTCAGATGGCCTGCCCATTTTAAGGACATTGTTTTGCGGGAATAGCATAAAAATAACATAAAAATAAATGTTCGTACTTTTTTTTCAGATACACCATATTTTTTTTTGGGGGGGGGGGGAGTATTGTAGGGGAATTTGGGTAAGGAGCACTCGTTGTGAGTTGTTTCCCTTTGGAAGAAAAATAAAGACAGAGATGCTTTTGGCCAAAACTGAAATACAAGGCTTTATCTGTGTAGTGAAAATTGAGTGTGACTGCAGTCACGGAGGTGGGCTGCATGTGCGAACTCGAAACCCAAGCAATGGGAGATGAGAAGGCGACGAATTAGTAGTTTGGATTGCGCATTAATTTGCATAAATAAGATAATATAAGGCTGAGATTTAAGATGTTTGACAGAGTCGAGCCGTTTAGTTCTCGAGAACCGGATGGAACCTGGTTAGAGCGGAGAGTGTCATTGAGAATCGAGTCCAGGTTTTTTTTTCAATGGAAGCTATTTCGGTGTTAAATATGAAACCAATGCGGCCGAGATGAAATGGGAAATTTTAAATGATTTGCGTCGAAACAGAAAAATTAAAAGTCGCATTGAAAATTGAAAATCGTTGTCAAAGAGAGAATTGAATGAGTCGTGTTAAACTGTGAAGGTTGAAGATATAAAGTGAGTCGGACTTTTTTTGTCTTTTTGTTTGTTAATCCCAGTGGGATTCGTTGGATTTCTTTAACTATTGTCATCAAATGAACGTGTTGGAATGCAGTTCGGTCTACTTGTTTGTATTAAAGTCGTCACTTTTAAACGAGGAATTTAAAATGAAGTCCTGTTGTGTTTAAAAGAAAAGGTGTCATTTTTAAACGACTTTCATTTTTAATGAAAGTGCAATTCGAGTCGGATTTTATTGCATTTGAAAAAGTCGTCACTGTAAAAAAGAACTTAAAATATGATTCGGACGACGTGTATGTATTTAAAAGTTATTTTTAAATACAGAATTTAACATGAAATTGTGTCGTGCTGGAAAGCAGAAAAAAGGTGTCGTTTTTGAACGATAGTTATTTTGGTGAGAGTACAATTCAGGTCGATTTTGTTTTTGAAGAAAAAGTAGTTGTTGTTAAACAGAATTAAAGTGCGATTTAGTCGACTTGTATGTAAAGTCGGTTTTAAATGAGAAATTTAAAAATTAATTTGTGTCTAGCCATGTAGCCCCACTTTTGCTAAGTAATATCTCTTTGTCGGAGAGTAGTGAGCGCTAGCTGTGTCTAATGGAGTAGTGAATGCTGGCTGTGTCTAGCAAAATAGTGAGCGCTAGCTGTGTCTAGCAGAATAGTGAGCACTAGCTGTGTGTCTAGTGGAGTAGTGAGCACTAGCTGTGTCTAGCAGAGTAGTGAACGCTAGCTGTGTGTCTAGCGAAGTGTTGAGCACTAGCTGTGTGTCTAGCGGAGTGTTGAGCACTAGCTGTGTCTATGGAGTGTTGAGCGCTAGCTGTGTCTAGCAGAGTGTTGAGCGCTAGCTGTGTCTAGCAAAGACGGATACTACTTCCCTACCCAGTCTATGATCATGAGATCAGGGGGGCGTGTAGTGAAAATTGAGTGTGACTGCAGTCACGGAGGTGGGCTGCATGTGCGAACTCGAAACCCGACCGATGGGAGACGAGAAGGCGACGAATCAGCAGGTTGGATTGCACATTAATTTACATAAGTGAGATAATATAAGGCCAGAAGTTAAGACGTTTGACAAAGTCGAGCCGTTGAGTTCTCAAGAACCGGATGGAACCTGATTAGAGTGGAGAGTGTCGCTGAGACTCGAGCCCAGGTTTTTTTTTTTTTATTAGAACCTGGGTGTGAACTTGTCCCACTATGATACAAGACACCGTCAACCACTTTTGAGTGAGTATTTAGATTTGTAATGTTGTATGACTTTTCATGTTTGTCAACGAGCAATAAAAATGTGTATATATGTACTAGTGAATTATCTGAGTTTATTAAGCATTTATGTCTGTAAATTTTTCTAGTTTCGACTGACCATGAATTCCCTAACATTAACAGCAAGTTAAATGCAAGCTAAAGCTTATTGATATAAAAAAAAATTAATTGATTTTTATGAATCATAACTCATTCCTTACACAGTTTGTGTAGACACTGGCTGAGTTGTTTCCCTTTGGAAGAAAAATAAGGAGAGATGCTTTTGGCCAAAACTGAAATGTAAAGGTTTACCTGGGTGTGAACTTTTTCCCCACTACGATACAAGACACTTCTGAGTAAGTAGCTGGATTTGTAATGTTGTCTGATTTTTCATGTTTGTCAACGAGCAATAAAAATGTGTATATATGTACTAGTGAATTATCTGAGTTTATTAAGCATTATGTCTGTAAATCTTTCTGGATTCGGTAATTCGACTGACCATGAAATGTGTATATATGTACTAGTGAATTATCTGAGTTTATTAAGCATTATGTCTGTAAATCTTTCTGGATTCGGTAATTCGACTGACCATGAATTCACGTTAAATGCAAGCTAAAGCTTATTTATAAAAAAAATAATTGATTTTTATGAAGCATAACTCATACCTACACAAAGTATTACGGTTTTATTTTGTTAGACATATAATTCTTTTTAGATTAAAATATATAGAAAATAAAACTCTTGGTATAACAACAATTGTAAAATTCAAATGATAAATTTATTCTAAAAAAATTGGCAGATAATTAAGTATTTATCTATTCTTCATTATTTATTTTCTTTGTAGCAAAATCGTCAGGATTATTATGTATGGTTGTTTGCTGACGATTTTCGTTTTACTTCATAAAAAAAAATAATGTACTGAAAACACACATTGCAACTGAAACATGACGAGATAATATGCAATCGAAGTGAGTTGTGATGTGATGTTTGTTTAAATCACAATAAAGTGTTTGCAAGTTTATATAGTCAAGAAAACAGGGAGCAGGGAAAGAATTACAAATGATTTTTATGAACTACATTTTCTTTTCTTCATTGTTTATTGACAATTAAAAGGGAGAGATGTATAATAGAAACAAAAACTTATGTTAAAATTGAAACATAAAATAAGATTTATTATTCATCGGACTACTGTTCTCATCTTGAGTGTGATTTTCACAACGTTTCGGTCGACATAACCTCCGACCTTCTTCTGGTGTATCTTGTTGAACTCAGGAATTTGGCCGCAAGGACCCGTAGCGCAGTGGTTAGAGTATTGGGAAAAATCAATTGTAAAAGTGATATTCTCCTCAAGGTTGAAGGTTCAATCCTCAGTGTGGGCGACCGAAATATACATTTGCGAATTACTTAGGACGTCTATCCAGTCATGGCTGATGGAACAAGAGCATGCTACCTCCATGAAGTAAATAAAGGATTATGCTCCAAATTTTGTCCAAATTCCCGAGTTCGACATAAACATTCCCGAGAGCGACAAGACACACCAGAAGAAGGTCGGAGGTTATCGACCGAAACGTTGTTAAAATCAAACTCAAGATGAGAACAGTAGTCTGATACATATGACGAATCCTCATCTCAAAAATTCAGAAACATAAAATAAATAAAACATGGGAAAATAAAACATGGAATAAAATAAACACAAATTAATTTAAAAAATGTAAATAGAACAAAATACTGTAAAACAAGAATAAACAATTATGCAAGGGAGAAAGAAAAATTGTCGATATTTCCTACCGACGAGTGGGGGGGGGGAGAAAAGACGTTCAGCTTGCAACGAAAAATTACCTCGTTGCTTACAAGCAAACGTATTCTTGTAAATATAACGCGCTGTTAACAGTTGTCGTACCGGTCTGATAGATCTCTAACAACGACAAGAACAAACTACAACAACAACAAGCCTACAAAGGTGACTCTTTTTATAGTCTCAATCTCTGGTTCAGCGAGATTGAAACGAGACGGGAATGTCTATTTAAGCTATAAGGAATAGACATCCTATTTTCTTCATTAACAAGCACCAGGCCGGGCCGTTCACAGCCATGAGTGTCTTTCCCTTCCCACCGAGCCACTCTCGGTAAGTCAATCAATTTAATTATCACAAAATGGCTAGGAATTTTAACGGATTTAATTATTAAAACATGCATAAACAATATGGTTACAATTTATTGCGGCAGAGGAGTTTATATTGGTTTTAGCTTTTCTACATTTATTGATGGAAAAATAGAGCCAAGTGTCGTTAACTATAGTGTACTTTCACTTAAAAATTTACTAAACATAAGATACTGTAACATATCGTTTTTGGTGTTATTAAATTTGAATATTGAAATTTATAATTGATGTTTAAAAAAAGTGACATCCTATTTATTTATTGCTTTTGGGGAAATCTTTTTTGTTTTAATATTCTGCCTTAGATTCAGAAAGGGGGATTTGTTTTATTCATCCATTTTATATAGGTTCCGTTTCATTAAAAAGTCCTCCACTCATGATATTAAGGTTATTATTTAGAAAGCCATTCTTAATATACAGGAAATGAATCCTTTCTAACTTGTATTTTCATTTTAAAATTTAATAAACAAAAGTGGATCTTTTTAGTCTAATAAAAAACGAAAACTTACAAAACATATATAGCATATAAATATTACCAAAGGCAATATAAGTTATTTTCTGGATACGTTTTTTTTTTAATGTTTTCACTGATTTCGAAGTGTTTATTTACTTTGAAAAATACTGCTGAATATTCCGTAAAAAAAAAAAAAAAAAAAAAAATGGCTGATTTTTTATGATAATTTTTGGAGTTCCGAAAGTTCATTAATCGAAAATTAAATCAAAAACTTGCAGAAATAAGCCATATATATGTCACGGTGACACTTTTTTTCAAAGTTTTGTTATGCTCAACTATATTCTTATGGTAACTTTCCTTTATTAAATTGTTAGGTGAAAGTACAGAATAGTAAACAACACGTGGGCCTCACCCCCAACACAAAAGCGTAATAAAGAAAAATAGATATGATCCCCTTGTGGGGGAATAAATAAGAGCACCGGATTACCGGTGTAGAGTAAGGAGTGAGGTCCCTTGAGAAATGAAGAGGAGAGTCCGTACACATGAGGCACGGACGCAAAAAGTTCTTCTCCTAAAAGACAATGTTGGACAGGCAGAGTACAACTCTAGAATACAGTCCTCACTCCTCCCGTAAACCCCACTATTGAAGTGAGTAATCTTTTTACCTTCATGTTCTGCATTGCAGTGTTGTCATGTTTTCATGTTTGTTAATAAATTCTTGTCGTTTATACTTGTTGTACGTTTAGTAATTATTAAAGCTGGTCGGTAGTTTTGGGACTTGGAAGAACCTAAACCCGTACCAACAGTGGTGACCCCAACTAGCAACATAGAATACGCAAAGCAACGTTTTTTTTATGTTTTAATAACAAAAGGAAAATGCGTAAAATTAAAGTTTATTTTTAAATAAAAATAATCCATAACATGAATCCCGGCGTCAGAGTAGTTAAAAATAAATAAACAAAACATTTACGTACGTAAGTTAAAAATAAAAAATAAAAAATAATGACTAGTTACGTTTTTGTGCCGAGATTTATTTTATACAAGTATCGTTACCCTTTCATCGGGATATTCACATTTTTCTCGCACAACAAATATGGCCGACCGCGTCTTCTTCAATTTGCACGCGGCGCGGCGCCAGTCTCGTGATTGGCTGATGTGAACACTACGTCACACTTCGTCTTCCTCTTGCTCTGTCCCTACTATTACTGCTATACGGTGTCATCTAGCTAACTGTCGCTATAAATAAATAAATAAGATAAAAATAAATAAATAATAATAATAATAATAATAATAATAAATAAATGTGAAATGGCGTCGCCCACATTCAGTCTGATTCCAACGGATGTACGGAATGACCCTGCTTTGTTTTTCGCATAGCTAGATTTATATTTTCGGCAGAAAACGATATCAGGACAGACTGAAAAGTTTTGCCATGTGGCGACTATATTACCTCAGGATGTTATCGTCGAGGTGAGAGACCTAATTATATCTCCTCCCACGGAGAAACCATATGACACCCTACGAAAAAGAGTGACAACTGGTGCTGTGTCAGTTTCAGCACACAGGCGAATCTCACAATTATTAGAACAGGAAACGATGGGGGATAGCACGCCGTCACAGTTTCTAAAGCGCCTGCAGAAGTTGGCTGAAGGGACAATGGACAATAATATTGTCAAACACATCTTCCTACAGCGCATACCAACCGAGTATAAGGTGGCAATAGCTGCACAAGATGAATCTATGCCAGTGGAACGAGTGGCTGAGATAGCCGACCATATTGCCGATATAATGTCGACACGGTCGTCAATGCTGGCTGGCGTTCAGACATCGGAGAAAGACGAGCTACTCTCCAAACTAATGGAGGGACAGACCAGATTGGAAGCTCGCATGGACAAAATGGCGGAGGACATCGCGAGACTTACCCTAGAGAATAAGCAAAGGTGGGGGGGGGGGCGCAGCCACTCCAGAGAACGGAGGCAGGATAGGACCATTTGCTGGAAGCACAAGAGATTTTGGGAGAAGGAAAACTCCTGTATCCCACCGTGTAGTTACAAGAGTTTGGGAAAAGCTTAAACCGACAGAAGAATGCGGCATCAACTGTCGGTGCATCTCGTTCAGGCCGCCTATTGTATGTGGTGGACAAAAACTCAGGTACGTCCTTTTTGGTGGACAGCGGGGCACAGGTGTCTCTCATTCCTGCGACTGCAGCTGACAAGAAATCCCCTCCCTGTAAATTCACACTACGAGCTGTGAATGACTCGTTAATACACACATATGGGGAGAAGTGTATGGACCTTAATTTAGGCCTGCATAGAACATTTACCCACATTTTTATAGTGGCGGATGTAGACAGTGCTATTTTAGGTACCGATTTTTTTTACAGGCGTTCGGTTTGGTGGTGGATATAACAGGCCAGTGTCTGAAAGATCCAGAAACGCATCTCACAACGTGTGGGGTAGTTAGGACTGGTACTCCATTGCGTCCAGCAGTGGCACATGCAAACTAGGATAACGATTTTCTGAGTCTCTTGAAGGAATACCCTTCAATTTCAGTGCCTTCTTTCCATAGGGACGTTTTGCCACACTCCACCACACACTATATCGAAACAAAGGGTCCGCCCGTTCATAGCAAAGCTAGGCGCTTAGCACCAGAAAAGGTAACAGCGGCCAAGGCTGAATTTCAGCAAATGATGAAGTTAGGCATAGTTCGCACTTCAAAGAGCGAATGGGCTTCACCTCTTCATCTTGTCAACAAAGGTGTTAACACATGGCGGGCATGTGGTGACTACAGAGCACTGAATGCAGTCACTAAACCAGATAGATACCCAGTACCACATGTCCAGGACGTGACAGCAGTGGCTCAAAATAACCGTTTTTTTTACAAAATTGGATTTAATTCGAGCATATCACCAAATACCGGTGGAGCCCGAACACATTCCTAAAACGGCTATCATCACCCCATTCAGGATGTTCGAGTTCATGCGAGTTCCTTTTGGGTTGCGGAATGCAGCACAAACATTCCAACGGTTCATAGACCAGGTGTTGTCAGATTTGCCATTCGTCTGTGCATATATTGACGATGTACTTATTGCTAGCCAAACTAGAAAGGAACACATCGGTCATGTGCGACAGGTCTTCGAACGTTTGAAGCAATATGGGATAGTCCTAAACCCATTAAAATGTGCTTTTGGTCAATCCGAAGTAATTTTTTTAGGACACAATATTTCAGAGGGGGGAATATCCCCATCACCAGAGATGGTCAAGTCCATTCAAAATTTCCCTATCCCTGCCACAATGAGGCAGCTGCGTCAATTCTTGGGGCTGATAAACTTTTATCGTAGGTTCTTACCTCACTGTGCACAAGTACTTTTACCATTGACAAGTTTGTTGACAAATGTGAGGAAGTGTGACATTGTATTTTCAAAGCACCCGGTAGAAGCATTCGACAAGATCAAGGCTATGTTGCAGGAGACTGCAAAATTGTCTCACATCCAACCCAACCAGGAGCTGTGCCTAGCAGTGGATGTATCCGCAATTGGAATTGGAGCGGTCCTACAACAAAAATGTGATGCAGACTGGAAACCCATTTCCTTTTTCTCAAAAAAATAAACAGAGACTGAGAAACGCTATAGTACATTTTCCAGAGAGCTGTTAGCTGCATTCTCTGCGATACGCCATTTCCAGCAGCTCTTGGAAGGTCAGCAGTTCCATATCCTCACGGACCACAAACCCCTGTTAGGCGCTTTACAGTCTTCCTCGGACAAATATTCTCCCAGAGAGATTTGCCAGATGGATTATATCCTTCAATTGACACCGGATATCCGGCACATCAAGGGAGCAGACAACATCCCAGCAGACACCTTATCGCGGGGAATTAATTCCTTCCTGTTGCAGCCGGCAATTGACGTCGACACCTTTTCTAAATAACAACAGAAGTATGAACATTTACAAAATCTCCTGCAGAATAATCCAACTTCATTGACTCTAGTGACAATTACCAACCCTACCAGCCACACAAAAGTTGTGTGTGACACAAGCACAAACAAACTGCGACCATACGTTCCAGCATCACTACGCAAAGACATATTTAAGGCAGTACACGGTCTATCACATCCAGGAGCCAATGCCTCTGTAAGGCTACTAACAGACCGATATGTCTGGCCGCGAATAAAAGCTGATACAAGAGCATGGGCAAAAACGTGTGTGGAGTGTCAAAAAGCCAAGGTCGGTCGTCACACGCGGGCTCCTCTAGGCACGTTTCCAGTTCCAGATGAGAGATTTCAGCACATTCATATCGACATCACCGGACCATTTCCGACATGTGAAGGTCAGTGCTATCTGCTGACATGTATCGACAGATTCTCACGATGGTTTGAAGCTCTACCGATGCCAGACATGACGGCATACACAACTGCCAGGACATTCCTTGCTGGCTGGGTGGCCAGATTCGGTGTACCACAAAATGTTACATCAGACAGAGGTCGACAGTTGTAGTCAGACCTTTTTCATAAACTTGCAAAACTTTTGGGCACCAAGAGTATACACACCACGGCTTATCACCCCCAGGCAAACGGCATGGTCGAGCGACTACATCGCAGTCTGAAAGCCTCCTTACGGGCACAGCTTACGGACAATACAAGGTGGTTAGAACATCTGCCACTAATATTGTTGGGACTGCGGACAACTGTGAAAAGAGATATGGAGTGCTCAGCAGCGGAGGCTCTATATGGAACCACATTGCAGTTGCCAGCACAATATTATTTTGAAGACCAAAAAAAGTTATGGACATGACAGCGTTTGTCAACCGGCTAACAACAAAAATGGCCAAGATGGCATATTCTCCCTCAGGCTCGAATAGGAACATGGTCCCATATGTACCTAAGGGTTTAGAGACTTGCACGCACGTCTTTATCCGTGATACAGAAAGGAGGCATTCCCTGCAACCGCCGTATCGTGGCCCCTTTAAGGTTGTGGAGAGACAAAGTAAGTTTTTCAAGGTGCTTATCAAGAATGAGGAACAAAACATTTCGGTAGACAGGTTAAAACCCGCAGCACTGGAAGAGACATATCTGAAAGTATCACCCCCAAACGCCATGCTGGTAGATATGACGCTTCAGAAAGTAGAAAAGAAAAAGACACGGTCAGGTAGACATGTCAGATGGCCAGCACATTTAAAAAATTTTGTGACGGTTTAAATAAAATTAAAAATGTTGCCCATTTATTTCAGGTACTCCGTATTTGGGGGGGGGAGTACTGTAGGGGAATCAATAAGAGCACCGGATTACCGGTGTAGGGTAAGGAGTGAGGCCCCTTGAAAAAAGAAGAGGAGAGTCCGTACACATGAGGCACGGACGCAAAAAGTTCTTCTCCTAAAGACAATGTTGGACAGGCAGAGTACAACTCTAGAATACAGTCCTCACTCCTCCCGTAAACCCCACTATTGAAGTGAGTAATTTTTTTACCTTAATGTTCTGAATTGCAGTGTTGTCATGTTTTCATGTTTGTTAATAAACTCTTGTCGTTTATACTTGTTGTACGTTTAGTAATTATTAAAGCTGGTCGGTAGTTTTGGGACTTGGAAGAACCTAAACCCGTACCAACACCCTTGTATCACCACCACAAAAATTGGAAACTGCGAACGATTACATGTCGCATTGTACGTTAAACTCATATAAGAAAATCTTGAATGTTTTTTTTTTATTATTTAAATTTGCGGATATTTTTTTCACGCAACTGAAACGTAATATATATTTAAAAAATACTGTTAGAACCTCGCTCAATATATGTTACCGTGGCTTTGGTTGACATATATTCAGTGGGTTTTTAATAGTATTTTGTCTAGTTTTTTATTTATAACATCTTTTCCCAAACATACCGTGTTAAAAAGAGAGTCGGGCGCCATTTTGAATTTTCCAATACATCGGTAAACACTGTATATTTTTCGAGCTGAATAAACATGTTATAATCGATAAAAACACAAACAATATATCCAATTTGGTAGAAAAGTAACTTATCTTGCCTTTGATAACATTTATTTGTTTTGTTATATATTTGTTTTTTTACAACTTTTTCGAATCTATGTGTACAGTAATACAAACCTAAAAAAGGCATATTTTGATTTTGATTTTGGTAATATTTTTTTCCACGTGAAGTTTATTCTAATTGATGATGGCCAAGAAATGGGTGCTTATTTTATGTAAAGATTTATATAAGAATGTGATCCCCATTCAAATAGCAAACAATTCTCCAGCGACAAAATACATAAGACGTACAATAAACAAAAAATGTGAAAAAATGGACAAACAATAAAAAAAATAGACATACAATAAAAAAAAACAATTAAATATCGAAAAAGCATTTTTTGTGTCCAGTTGTTTAACAATTCGACAAACTTCGAAATAAATTACTGTCACAATAGTAAAAATTATTATTTTCTCAGAAATAACATAAGTTTTACTAAAATAAGCATGTATTTTTGTTACGAAAATCTAAGTGCCAGATTGAATTTAAGGTAATTTCATTTAAGGTGATTTATTATTTTTGATTGGAGATTCATAATGTTTTATTCACGTCTGTTATTAACGCAAGGCGAAATCAATAAACATATCAAAATTTTTAAGACTATTTTAAAAGTTAATGAATGATATTAGTGGAAAAAAGAAGAAAATAACTAACCTTTCATTCCAGGAATTCATTACGAAAAAAAAAAATACGGTGTGATGCCACCTATTGTGGTTACTTTGATGTTCTGCTTTGTCCAGTTTCGACACATCTTGGCACTCATGATGGTGTGTGAGCACCCGGCGTCGAGAAGAGCTGAACAAGGCACTTGGTTCACGTACACATTTATTGTCGGTTGCGCCTCAATTAAATCTTGTCCGGGGAACAGGGCGGCGCTGACGTCCTGCCCCTGATGCATTTCCCACACAATTTTGGGATAAATGTCCATAACTACCACATTGGAAACAGCGCGGGCGCCCCCGCCCCTTATTAGTACAACTTCTTGCGAAATGGCCTCGCTGGCCGCAGCAGAAACATCTTCCATTGGTCGTTGGTCTCAAACTGGGACTCTTTTCAGCATTAGTCTTGGCTGCCTGCGCCATCATTACAACCGGTTCCCTCAGGTTCTCCTCATCTCTGATAATGGCTCGAACGCGTTCCAACAAATGTTCCATGGGCGTTACAGATACGCTGGTGGAAGCCCTCAACAGTTGCTTAACATGGGTGGGAAGGCCGGCTACAAACGCATATGCCAGTGTTTGCTCTGACACTCCATTGCCAAATAGAACTGCAAGTTTCTTCAGCTCTGCAAAGAAGACGTCCACGGTTTCTCCTGGCATGATCTTCCTAGAGGCAAATGTTTCGTAGGCCGTGCAGGGATCCATGGCAAATCCCTTGTATAAAGCATTTTTTATAGAGGTAACATCAGCCTTCTCCATGGCACTAAGTTGCTAATACACGCTCAGGGCGCTTCCAGCCAATCTCAAGGGAATCACGATATGCACCCCCTTTACTTCACAGAGGTTGCAGGTTAGTTCAACCCTTTCGACCCATTCGACAACAGAAGTGGATCCATCGAATTCGGGTATCAGTTTTAAATCAAACTTTGCTCCAGCCATAGTTGTCCAGGAAAAGAGACAAAACGAAATCTCCGAAATAGCTTATGACCTTCAACTTCACCGAGGTGCACAATTTATATGACCTTCACCTTCACCGAGGTGCACGACTTGACACAAAAAAACAACTTCTTAATCAACTGCTAACGCACGCGTCACTGTAACGTCTAATGACAACAACAACAACCTTCTCACTCGACCTGCCTTTTATACCACTCTCTCACTCCCTCCTCTTGCGCATGCGCCCGTAGATTCTTGACAACCTCGAGACTTCCGCTTATAAAAACCCAAGTTTTGTTGTCGCGCATGCTTACACAAGGCACAAACATGTGGGCGTTTGTTTTGTTGGTAAGTACTACAATTGTTGCAATATCCAAATTGGATCGTGCAAAAAACGATTCTGTGCGCAATGATGCCCATTGTCTACATTGTCCATTATTACACCACCAGGAGAAGCCATCCTTTACGCACGTTCTTTTTTTTTTTTAGTAAACATTTGTGTTTACAATTGGTGCAGTGGTGCACCTTATTCTTTGGGAAAGCAATTTCTTTTCCTGACAATATCGGCGTTTCCATTTGTTTTTCTAGCATGCACAGATTTATTTCCTTGCCTGTCATTTTTTCTGTTTGGCGAGTCTGAAAATATAGTTGTTTGGCAGCTTTTTTGGGGGGGCGGGTCAGTCGATTTCTTCCATTCGAATGTCGTCTGCTTTCATTTACATATCGCTTTTTCATTGGCTAATCAAACTCTCAGAAATTGAAGTACAAAAAAGATTCAAAATAAATAAATCATTAAAAATAACTAATCATAAATTAAAAAATTACCAAAAACATTAAAAAAAAAAACTTTTTAAAATCGAGTTAGTATTTCAACATTTGAACAACACTCGGCTGACATCCATGATTGCTGGTTTCGCCCGATCCGGACTTGACGGGACATCACGAGAATTCGGGTCAAATTATGCAAGAGTACTTTGGATTAATTACAATCGTTTCAAATAAGTTTATTTAGCTTTTGTTGTTGATTAATTAACATCGTTACATTGTAACAGGTCGTTTACTTTTGTTTTATGTTAATTAATAAGTTTATTTTGTTACTTAACACTGTTATATTTTAACGTTCGCTGATTAACTTGTTTTCTTGTTGTTGAAATTTCCGGGGCTTACTTAACTCAGCGCTTGTAGGTATAGTATTTGTGTACTGTTTTCTTTTTTTTTTTTTTTATTGCTTCGACAATTTCTGAGACGAATCTCATTCGGGTATAGTTTGATCGCTAACTTGTTTATTTTTGGTAAACTGCTTCGGCAATTTCCGGAACTCGGCTACAGTAATCATGTAACCATTTTTTTTTTTTTAATTAACATTTTTCATTGTTCCACTGATTATTTAGCGTCCAAAATTATACATGGGAAATATGATTAAGTCTATGCTGGTTATCGCCCTTAGATTTAAGTATCCGTTGCCATAAGTGGTACGAAATAATGATTACACCGTTTTACAATTACCTCAAACGTTGTTTTTAACAGTTAATTTTTTATTTAAAAATTTCACGTTTAAATCGTAATTACATTTACATGGTTCGAGGGTGTTTTTACAACTAAATTTGAAACGATTGTAATTAATCCAAGAAATCGACTGATCCGACTCCCCAAAAAAGCTGCCAAACACCTATATTTTCAGACTCGCCAAACAGAAAAAATGACAGGCAAGGAAATAAATCTGTGCATGCTAGAAAAACGAATGGATACGCCGATATTGTCAGGAAAAGAAATTGCTTTCCCAAAGAATAAGGTGCACCACTGCACCAATTGTAAACACAAATGTTTACTAAAAAAAAAAAAAAAAACGTGCGTAAAGGATGGCTTCTCCTGGTGGTGTAATAATGGACAATGTAGACAATGGGCATCATTGCGCACAGAATCGTTTTTTGCACGATCCAATTTGGATATTGCAACAATTGTAGTACTTACCAACAAAACAAACGCCCACGTGTTTGTGCCTTGTGTAAGCATGCGCGACAACAAAACTTGGGTTTTTATAAGCGGAAGTCTCGAGGTTGTCAGGAATCTACGGGCGCATGCGCAAGAGGAGGGAGTGAGAGAGTGGTATAAAAGGCAGGTCGAGTGAGAAGGTTGTTGTTGTTGTCATTAGACGTTACAGTGACGCGTGCGTTAGCAGTTGATTAAGAAGTTTTTTTTGTGTCAAGTCATGCACCTCGGTGAAGGTGAAGGTCATATAAATCGTGCACCTCGGTGAAGTTGAAGGTCATAAGCTATTTCGGAGATTTCGTTTTGTCTCTTTTCCTGGACAACTATGGCTGGGGCAAAGTTTGATTTAAAACTGATACCCGAATTCGATGGATCCACTTCTGTTGTCGACTGGGTCGAAAGGGTTGAACTGACCTGCAACCTCTGTGAAGTAGAGGGGGTGCATACCGTGATTCCCTTGAGATTGGCTGGAGGCGCCCTGAGTGTGTATCAGCAACTTAGTGCCGTGGAGAAGGCTGATGTTACCTCTATAAAAAATGCTTTATACAAGGGATTTGCCATGGATCCCTGCACGGCCTACGAAACATTTGCCTCTAGGAAGATCATGCCAGGAGAAACCGTGGACGTCTTCTTCACGGAGCTGAAGAAACTTGCAGTTCTATTTGGCAATGGAGTGTCAGAGCAAACACTGGCGTATGCGTTTGTGGCCGGCCTTCCCACCCATGTTAAGCAACTGTTGAGGGCTTCCACCAGCGTATCTGTAACACCCATGGAACATTTGTTGGAACGCGTTCGAGCCATTATCAGAGATGAGAACCTGAGGGAACCGGTTGTAATGATGGCGCAAACAGCCAAGACTAATGCTGAAAAGAATACCAGTTTGAGACCAACGACCAATGGGAGATGTTTCTGCTGCGGCCAGCGAGGCCATTTCGCAAGAAGTTGTACTAATAAGGGGTGGGGGCGCCCGCGCTGTTTCCAATGTGGTAGTTATGGACATTTATCCCAAAATTGTGTGGGAAATGCATCAGGGGGCAGGACGTCAGCGCCGCCCTGTTCCCCGGACAAGATTTAATTGAGGTGCAACCGACAATAAATGTGTATGTGAACCAAGTGCCTTGTTCAGCTCTTCTCGACTCCGGGTGCTCAAACACCATCATGAGTGCCAAGTTGTGTCGAAACTGGACAAAGCAGAACATCAAAGTAACCACAATAGGTGGCAATACGCAAGCTTGCTGTGGAGCCGGAACTGTCAAAGTCCACACAGACTCTGGTGTGGCCACAGACATTAATGTGCTGGTGATGCAAGGGGATTTGCTGGGATTCGATGTACTGTTCGGATATGATGTTATTAAGGCACTGGGGGGGGGGGAGTTGTTATCAGAAGAGATGGGATTGTGCGGTTTTTGGAAACCCCAGTGTGTGCTGCAGTTCACATTGATCGGCCTGATTTTAAGATGGACTACGACCATCACCAAAAAGCATGGACTGCATCGTGGAAGCGGACAGGAGGAAGGGTGCCAACTGAACTCAAGAATAGCATTACAGAGTACTGAATACCCGACAAGGCCCATAATGAATACGAGAAGGAGCTTGAGGCATGGATCCAGGATGGATGGCTGATCCCCTACCCCAACAAGCTGGGACCACCCAAGGGTCTGATTCCCTTAATGGCGGTAGTCCAGCATAACAAATCAAAGTTCGTCCGGTGCTGGACTATCGTGAACTCAATAGATACATTGAGACGTACACTGCCAATGCTGATGTGTGCACCAGCAAGCTGATAGAATGGCGCCATATATAGTAGACTTGCAGAAGGCTTATTTGCAGGTGCGAGTGGATGAGACATTGTGGCCGTTCCAGACAGTGTGGTTCCGGGGTCAGAAATACTGCCTTACTCGACTTGGCTTTGGGCTGAATGTGGCACCGCAAATCATGATGATCATTGTAAATGCAGTGTTGTCCCAGGAAAAGACCACTGAGGACGCAACATCGGCCTATATTGACGATGTGTACGTCAATGAAGATATACAATCTGCGTCGCACATCAGAGAAAAGTTAGCTCAATTCAGGTTGGAGTGCAAGGATTCCGAACGTCTGAGGGATGGAGCACGGGTATTAGGATTGGACGTCTGCAGGAAAGACGGTACCTTATGATGGAGGCGTGGCAGTGAGATTCCAAACATCCCTGATGTTATTACACGACGGACTATTTTTTCCTTGTGTGGGAAACTTATTGGTCACTTACCAGCGTGTGGCTGGCTCCGAGCAGCTGTGGGCGTCATCAAACACAGGACAAGTTTAGTAACTACAGGTTAGGATGATGTATCTGATGATGCTCTTCTAACTCTGATGACAACGGAAACTCTAGAGAGAGTTGACAAGAAGGAACCTGCCCGTGGAGAATGGTGTGTCGATGGGGACACTGTGAATGTGTGGGTTGACGCTAGTTCTTTGGCATTGGGAGTGTTATTGGAGCAATGTGGAAACATAATTGAAGACGCGTGCTGGCTGCGACCCGTGAATGATGCTCAACACATCAACCTGGTGGAACTGGATGCTGTTGTGAAGGGTTTAAATCTGGCACTGCAATGGCAGTTAAAGAAGTTGCACTTATACACGGATTCTCTCTGCGTCTACCACTGGGTGTCTGACACTCTTTCGGGATGAACGAGAGTCCGCACTAAGGCAACCAGTGAGATGTTAATCCAGCGAAGGCTAACTTTTCTCTGATGTGCGACGCAGATTGTATATCTTCATTGACGTACACATCGTCAATATAGGCCGATGTTGCGTCCTCAGTGGTCTTTTCCTGGGACAACACCCTGAAGAGTCTGGTATTGGAGTATGACCTGTCGGTGAGTGTAACGCTCATGGCATCACACTGTAATCGTGCAGACCAACTAACCTGTGTGCTTCACAAATGGTATGAAGCTGTGAGGACAGGCGTGGAGTTCGCTGCTCAATCTTGCGCACTTGGCGCGATTAGCTCATGCCAAATACAAAGAATTCATGTGCAGAGTGGACATCCAGGTATCAAAAGAACTCTGTATTTTGCGAGGCGTGTGGACCCGGCAGTGACAAGGGCAGATGTCAGGCAGATCATCAAGCACTGTGAGGCATGCCAGTCTATCGATCCTGCACCTGAGCAATGGCAGAAGGGGCGATTGGAGGTTGAGCATGTATGGCAACGAGTAGCGATGGATATTGCCATTACATTGGTAAGCCCTTTCTAACCCTTATCGACTGTGGACCCACTCGTTTTGCGGTGTGGCGGCAAATGACCAGGCAGGACTCAGCGAATGTTGTCCACCAACTGTCATCTATCTTTTCTGAGTGAGGTGCGCCAGAAGAGATATTGACAGACAACGATGCTGCTTTTTGTAGCCACCAAGTTCGGCAGTTGATGAATGAGTGGGGTGTCCGACTACGACTGCGATGTGCTCATGTGCCATCAGGGAATGGCATTGCTGAGAGGAGCCATCGCAGCATCAAGAGAATTGCTGCCAGAAAGCAATGCATCATTACGGAGGCCACGTATTGGTATAACATCACACCAAAGGATGGGAAGACACTAACAAGAGCACCGGCCAATGCCATACGCACATACCGTGTTAGGATAAAGGACATTGACACTGTCCAGCCAATCGACGAGGAGAGTCATGACAAATACAAGGTAGGGAATCCAGTTTGGGTAAGACACTCTGGAAACTGGTGCACCACCTAGTCCAAGCAAGGACGAATATCTGGAGTGGTCAGCCAGCAGTCGGTCCTTGTTGATGGAACCCCACGCCATGTGCGCGATCTTCACCCAGCTAGTGAATTACATCCCACAACTACAGAGAGCGATGAATCATCAGATGATGAGCCACTGATAAGTGAGGTCACCGAGCAAGAGAGTGGTAGTTGTAGTTCATCTGATCAGACAGGATCAGAACCAGAACCAGAACCACACCCAGAACCAGAACCAGAACCTGAATCCGAGATTGTAAATACCACCCTTCGCAGAAGCCAGCGAACTAAGAGGCCACCCCCGGAATGCACTCTGTGTTATCATCAATACTTGGGTTTTTATAAGCGGAAGTCTTGAGGTTGTCAGGAATCTCCGGGCGCATGCGCAAGAGGAGGGATTGAGAGAGTGGTATAAAGGGCAGGTCCAGTGAGAAGGTTGTTGTTGCTGTCATTGGACGTTACAGTGACGTGTGCGTTAGCAGTTGATTAAGAAGTTGTTTTTTTTTTGTGTCAAGTCGTGCACCTCGGTGAAGGTGAAGGTCATGTAAGTTGTGAACCTCGGTGAAGGTGAAGGTCATAACAATAATAAAAATAATCTATTTATGAGCGTTCGAAATGGCAACCCTAAAAAATATTAAAAGAGAATGTGGTGTTATATCCGAACACACATACACTTTTCTGTGTAATCCCCCTCCCCCCAAAATAACCAGCAAACAAAAAAAAAAACACAACCAGACTGAACAAAAAGTCTTGAAAATAAAATAAAAAACCAAGAAAAAAATACAGTTAAAGAAAAACCAAAAAATTGTACTTACATAGGCACCGCCAAACCTGGGGGGGGGGGGGCAGGTAAGTACTTTTTTATGGACCGTCTTTTTAAAATTCTACCAAAAATCAGGTAATTATCCAATCAATACGAAATTTTCAAATAAATAAAATAATCATCTGAAACTGAACAAAACATATTCCGTTGTTGTAAGGAACAGGATTATAGATAAAAAAAAAATTGTTTACATACCTTATTTTGACGTCTGAATATCAGAACTTTGATTGTGTTTAATTATTCCGCTTTTGACTTTTGGAGTGTGAAATAATTAATTTAAGTTAAGCAAAAAAAAAATTTTTTTTTAACTATTTATACGAAGAAAGCCATTTTAAAACATTTGATAAATAAATTAACAATTTTTTTTTTAGCGAGCCGAATAATGCATGACTATTATTAAACAGGGAATGTTTTGAAGAATCGATACAAAAAAAAAATCGATAAATATTGTGCCCTTTGTGTTAAAAATATCATCAGTTTTTCGATCCCGTTTGATAACGTTTGCCGCCTTTCGACTACGGTGGACCATATGCGCTGAAATGATTTTGTGGGATCTCCGTGACTGCCAAAACTGGTGCAAGCCTGAATCAGTACAGTAGTACCCAATTTTGGTTGGTCACACTCACATAGAAACGAGACGCTTCTCTTTTCATCGCGAGACAAACTTATGGATGGTAAATAAAAATTTATTATTATTTTTATTATTACACGTGTTTATTTTTTTTTTACCGAAACTATAGCGGACATTTGTTCGTCCGTCTGCCATAAACGAAACTTTACAGTGAAAAATTGATTTTAAACTAGAAACAGTACTTTTTTTATACTGCGAAAAATACACACCATAAAAAAAATGGTTAAACCTTCTTCATTGAATTATTAGGTGAAAGTGCAGAATAGTTGAACACCCCTATGTTAAGAATGGCTTTCTAAATAAAGTTATTATTTTAGTATGGCCCGTATACTTGCAGCCTCAAGGTTGCTTATGTAGTTTAGTTTAATTTTTATTCTGCTTTAAATTCCCCCCACCATTTGGGGGAGCCTGACCCCCCCCCACATAAACATTAAAAACCAAACTCATCAAAATCGTCACCCATCTGGTATTGGCCAGCCTCGGGGTTGCTTATGTAGTCAAAAAACCCTACAGTTCTTCCTTGTTCAATGAAGGAGAAATCTTTCTAGACTGGGTCAATTTTAATTTTTATTCTGCTTTAACCCCCCCCCTCCACTTTTGGGAGCCTCACCCCCACACATACACATTAAAAACCAAACTCATCAAAATGGTCACCCATCTGGTGCTGGCCAGCCTCAGCGTTAATAATACATTGAAATTTTTTCACTGAAAAATAAGTTTTTTTGTGCAAGTTTGGTCTTCCGTAGTTTGCTTTTTATCAAGTACAAACGTAAATAGGAACGTAAACACTATCAAATCGATGCGTAGTAACTGGTTGCCTATATGAATAAGTTGAATTATTTGAAATCCAGGTACTTATTTTTGCATATTCTCATAGAAAATAACCCTAAATCTTAGTTAGACTAAAAATAAACAACTTAATTTTTTCAAAAACCTTTTTTTTTTTTTTTTTTTTAAATATTTATATACGCTTTTTGTGCAAGACAACAAATGTCAATTGTTAACTTTTGGGAAAATTTTAACATTTAAAATTGAATTAAAAATAGTAGAAAAAGTTTTACATTATTCTGTTTTCTATATGATAAAATTCAGGGTTTTATCTTTCTGGGAAAAAAAAAGTTACTCAGAAATCATGGTTTTTAATAAATGTAATTTCGTTTTAAAAAACAACAACAACTTGATTTTTCGGCCATTTTTTGGCGGTGCCTAGACTTACACCTCACATTTATACGGGTAAACAACCTTTTCTTGAAGATAACATTTTAAAAAATAACTTGCTGTTGATAAATATTTTGCAAAAAAAATAAAATAAAAATAAATAAATAAAATAAATAAATACTAAAATAAATTAAATAAACATATTTGCTTTTTTCAAGGTAGTTTTTTTGTTGTTATTTTTTGACAATTTGCATCTGTCTTTTTTATTTATTTATTTATTTCGTTTATTTATTTATTTTATTTTTATTTTTAGTCTGCGTCTATTACGCCGCGGCGCTCGCTCGGCTGTCACCGATGATTGATTGCCGGTCTCGCCCGATCCGGGCTTGACGGGAAATCACGAGAATTCGGGTCAAATTATGCAAGAGTACTCTCGGATGTAACAAAGAGTTATTGCCCTTAGTTTTTGTTGATTTTACTGTTTCATAAATAATGCATGAGATAAATTACCGCTTCGTCCGTTCGTTATTAAACCCATTTTATCATATGGCCACATCATAGCTTAAGTTTAATCGAATTAGGTTTGGTAACAATAATAAGCAAGTTTCATAATTTAATCATGTGGATATAGTGTATTTTGCTCAAATTTCTTTTTGTTAATCTCGTGAATTCGTCGTTTGTCTAATTGGTTTTCTTGAAGTAACGTTTCATAAATAATTTTATCATTTGCCTGACTTCGTTGTTTTTGCAATTCCCTCCTCTTCGTTTAGTTGTTTATGTGAAATATTCAGTTTTGTCATTTTTTTATGTTAGGATTATTTGGATCATTTGAACTACTGTTGTCATCTTAGATGCTAACAGTAGTTCGAATAATCCAAATAATAATGAAATGTTCAGCCTTAAAAAATAAACCTGATTTTTATATATTCACGTATCTGATTTATTTTTAATTAATTAGACATAAAAAAGAAGTTGAATAAAAAATAAAATAAAGCAAAAATCAGAAATTTATAAAAAAAATCCTATGATTTAAAATGATAGGAAATCAATTTGACACACTTAACTAATAAACGGACACTTTTTTTACTGGAGGAACGAAATAATGATTACACCGTCTTACGATGACCTAAATTCATTGTTCTTTAGAAGATGATTGTATTTTTAAATAATTTCATGTTTAAATCATGTTCTTCATGCTTTAATTTTGATTCTTTTATATTTTCATATATTTTCATATATTTTATTTCTTAATGAATTGAACACACAAAACAAAAGTTGTTTCAATTTACTAAAGAAATCCTAACAAAAAAAACAAAAAAACAACAACAATTTTTCTGTTTTGAACACAAAAGAAAGACGAATTCATCCGGCTTTTTTGTTTTTGTATTGAATTCCTGGAATGAAAGGTAAGTGTGTACCTTTCTCTTTGTTACGCTAAAAAATTTGTTCAATAATTTTTTCAATAGTTTAACAAAAAATAACTTAAATTCATTTCTATCGCAATCGAAAAAAAAAAAAAATTGATTATGCCATGCATTACAAAAAAAAAAAAAAAGTATGATGTAAGAATTGAAATTGATTTGACTTACCGGGAGTGGGTCGGAGGGAAGAAAAGACACTGAACTAGTGAACTGCTGTTTTGCCATTACGGAGAAACTGGGTGTCTATTTCCTAGTAAGTTAAATAAGCTAATCTCGTTGGAAATCACGTTGGAATTCTCGCCACTGAGAGTTAGTATGTAAAAAGGAGTTGTCTCACTACGGGTTAGTGATTAGTTAAGAAGCTACTTACCTGGAGTCTTTATCGTCACGTTGGTTTGTTATTTTTTCATGCGATTGTTTCACATATTGTTATTATTATTGTTATTGCCGTGTTAAATTTGTTTTATTTGTTAAAGTTGTTATTGCTGTTATCTTCCTGCTGTTATTTTTGAACAGGACTTTTTACTCTATTTTAAAAAAATTTTTTTTTTTTTTTCCCCCTCTCTAACCCGTCGGCCATGGCGTCCGCCAAGCAATGTGCCGTCGGAAGAGGACAAAAGTGGCGAACAAAAGAATGGGTGGGCGAAACCATCCAAATTTAAAATTGATGTTAACAACTTTTTAACGGAAGCAAGGAAATGTCTGCAATATGTTACAGAAACAGGAGTTACTCTGGAAGCACCACGGCTACAGGAATTTGCCAAGAAAAAAATTTCACTTTTTGTGGTTGATCGCAAGACCAAAAAATTGATCAGGTCAACTAAGGAAACGGTGACCAAATTACTGGCAATGGCAGGAATGCGTGCGGATCGTGTAACGAAATGCAGAGGCTACAATACCTGGGCTGTTTAAAACAGAGGAAGAATGCGTCGCACTAACCAAAAAGGAAATCATCACACAAGACTACGTATTAAGAATGGAGTACCTAGGACGGAGGAGAACAACTGTTTCCATTTTCGAAGTTCCAGGAGCGGTCCCAGGTGAATATCTAGCTGCCTACCTCCTGTAATTCGGTGATATTACTGGTATAGAGGTGGACCAGTACAACGGAGTCTGGTCCTTCGACATCCTATTAAACAAAGAAGCTTTCCTCGAAATACCCTACTTCCTGGAAGCGGGAGCTGAAAAACTCCCCATTGTGGTCACAGGGAGGAGGCCGACCTGCTGGATTTGTAGTGAAGTAGGTCACTTAACTTACACCTGTCCGAAAAAGATAAAAACCAATGTGACAAACACAACAAACCCTAAAGAGGTGATTGTTGGGTACCTCAAACCTGAGGCTAGAACGCCAAATACAAGTGAAACAATTGAAGTGATTAAATAAATCACAACAGAAGAATTCGAGGAAAAATTCAACTCCGAGATGGAATCGCCCAAAAAGAGAGAATGGACACTGGTACCGTTTACTAAATCGCCTCGTAAAACGTACGCAGATAAACTGACCAAAAAGCAGATATTAGACATTAGGACCAGTAAAGACCCGGGGGGCAACAAGTTTAAGGCCCTGCTAAAAATAAAGGACTCGCTTGATGAAAAGCGCAAGCAAAGCGAGAAGAAAAAAGAAAAAGAAAAAAAAAAAAGATAATAGATTTCCCCGAAAAGCCTGCCCCTCCTCCAAAAGAGAAAAGATCACCCCGTAAAGCGCCACCCCTCTCTCCCGCAAACGTACCAAAAAGAGACCCAAAGTTGACAACCCTTGGCTCCCCATCCAAAAAGACCCCTAAACCGTCTCCATTCTGCTCCCCAAACAATACACCCAAAAACTCCCCCCCCCCGCTTCCCCTATGAAAATTGACATGCCCCCTCCTCCATCACCTCGCCCTTCTACTTCTGAAAAGAAAAGACACAGAAGTCCCTCCCTGGAAAAAGATCAAAAAAAGAAAAGACCCCCTTTTTGTCAGGGCAAAGACGTGTGTAAGATCACGGCTAATATAGAGGCCATATCAAAAAATCACGGTAGAAAAGACTACTGAAACCTCTACGCGGTGAAGCAGATAAGCAAACTGGACATTACAAACCCAGAAAATTTTCCCAATGCCAAAAGGCTTTTAACCGTGGTTAGAAGTCGTGAAGAGGCCAAAGGAGTTTGGACTATGCTGGAGGAAGCAAACTCTGCTTTTAATATCATTCCTCCAGCAGCCTTTTTTAGCGACTCCGACATACTTAAAATGGAGAAACTATGTGTTGGACGGGTCCCCATAAAAATCCACCCTTCACTTTATAGAGCGATTAAGTTAACATTTCCTCTAGACATCGGTGGTCTGTCCCCTGATGGGGCCATCACTAATGAGATGACCTCTGGATCATTGGGGACAGCTGTCGGTGTCTTGGCACCGTCCATGTTTGTTAAGGATACCCAACCCTAGATAGATCACAATGGCTTTAAGGTTAGCTACTTTGAATGTCCGAGGGTTGAGGGACGCCTCTCGTAAACTTCGAGTTGCACGTGACCTTCAACGCCTCGGGGTGGATATATGCTGGGTACAGAAAACTCACTTCATTCCCAGTGATTATCAGGGTGTGCTGCTTAGAGACTTTCAGCTCTATTCAGCACATTTTGATTCCCACTCGAGGGGTGTTTCCTGGCTAGTTAGACACGCTCTTGATGCTTCGTGTGACCCAGTCTATGCTGATCCAGAGGGAAGAGTGCACGTGCTGGATGTTACCGTAAAGGATGTGGCATTTCGATTTATTGGGGTTTATGGTCCCAATAGCCATGGCGAGAGGGTTTCCTTTTTCCGGGGGATCGAGCCCTTCATGAATTCGTCTCGGCGGATAGTTTTAGCGGGAGACTGGAACGCGGTCCGTGATCCCGATTTAGATCGCGGGGGTAATACTTCAAGGGCTACTAACCAGAACCGGGATGCTAAGGCATTTCAAGACTTTATTGACAAGTTTGATCTTGTCGATAAATTTCGAAACGAAAAGCCCGGGGATGTAGTTTGGACTTGGACAGGTAGACGCGGCTCCGATCCGGTGCAACTTTTGAGTTACATCGATCGGTTCTTAGTTAGGAGAGTCGACTTAGGGCTTTTAGACTGTCCAAGTTTTCATAACAGTTTATTTTGACTATAGGTTAGTCCGGGTTCGGGTAAACTTAGATAGCGTTAAACCTAGGATGGCTAGTTACTGGAAGTTTAACACGTCGTTGTTTGACGTGAAGGGCTTCTGGGAACAGCTTTTACTAACAATACAGAGGGAATTGACGGGAGCCATTATCGGGAATAAGTGGTGGGGAAAACTTAAACAAGTAATTAGGTCCTTCGCTGTTGATTTTAGTCATCGACTCAATCTTAGTTCTAGAGCAGCGAAAGCGGCACTAGATGATAGATTAAAAAGGGTGGTGGAGGAGGGGGATAGTGATAGTTATACCTTAATTAAGGCTGAACTGGACTCCCTGGATAACAGGAAGGACCAGGGTCTAGTAGTTAGGGCTAGGTTAAAAAGAGTGCCGAACGAGGCAACAAACATGGGCGCGTCAATGCGTGCGGAGGAGCGTCGACGTGCGACTGATCGACACATCGCCAGTGTCACATTGCCGGACGGACGAACCGTAACATCAAATGATGGAATCCTGGAGGGTTTTCGAGCTCATTTGCAGGAGCTTTTTACCATGGAGCCCGGTCTGGAGATTGAACAGTTTGACACGTATTTAGCTGACTTTTCTCGCCTTGAAGCGACCAAAGCAGCTACGTGTGAAGGTAGCATAAAAGAGGAAGAAGTCCTTGAGGCTCTGAAACAAGTCGGGCTAGACAGGACCCTGGGATTGATGGTCTGCCTTACGAGGTGTACTTGAGGCTGTCGCCCATTTTTATTCCTTTGCTGGTCACACTCTTCAACTCCTGGTTTAGGAACGGGTCTATACCTCAGTACTTTACCAGGGGGATCATTAAATTGCTTCGCAAAGATAAAAATGGAGGGGATGGGATTAGCAATTTTCGGGCCTTAACGATGTTAAACACAGAGTAAAAGATTTTGGCCAAGATCTTAGCAAATCGTCTGCAGGTTGTTTTACATCGTCTCATAAGTCCCGAACAGATGTGTTCTGTTAAGGGCCGGACGATTCAAGATAATTTGAATGCGATACGCTTGATCATAGAGAAAGTCGACACAAGCCGCGCTGATCAATTTAGATCAGTCCAAAGCATCTGATAGGGTGGACCATCGTTACCTAGGGACTGTTCTTTGCTTGGCTGGGTTTGGACCCCAGTTTCGCTCATGGATTCGCCTCGTGTATGCTAACCCCGATGCTATGGTGGAGGTGAATGGGGTGAGATCGAAGCCCTTCAGGTTAACAAGATCTATCCGTCAAGGTTGTCCGTTATCACACATGCTGTATGTCATCGCGCTTGAGCCCTTTTTGCGCCAGCTTAGGGTGAATCCGGTCCTTCGCGGGATTACTTTGCCAGGTGGTTCTACCCCAGTAAAGTATACCGCCTATGCCGACGATGTGACTGTGCTTGTAACGAGCAATGCCGAGATTAGAGTCGTCGACATGGAAACAAGACTGTATGCACAGGTAACAGGGGCCATAATCAACCACGTTAAGTCTATTGGCTTACGTGTTGGTGCCTGGAGGGGAACGCCCCTTCAGGGGCCCTTTGGCTGGACTGATGGGCCCTGCAAGCTACTCGGCGTCTGGTTTTGCCCCGACCTCCAGCTGGAGAAAAATTGGTTGGAAGTGTTGAAAGCGGTCAAGACCACAGCTCATTTGTGGTCTTTGAGAAATCTAACTTTAAAGGGTCGGGCGGAGGTATGCAATACTCATATCTACCCCCTGATCCTATACCGTCTATCAGTGCTTCCACTCCCGGAGTCCTCACTACTTGAACTAGTGCGTGCTCTTTTTGCGTTCTTATGGCGTGGAAAGCAAGCCATGGTTGCTCGGGAGATCTGTTGCCTGCATCCGTCTGAAGGCGGTCTGGGTATGCCTAATATCAAAATACGTAGACACACTCTAAGACTGATATACCTGGACCGAATGTGTACACCTGACTTAGGGAACGGTGTCTTCTGGATGGAAGACACTAAGAAAGCCTTTCCGGCTTTGGAGAGTGTGCATTCGGCTGAGTGGGAGGCACGCAGGAGGCCCCGAAACGAATGCCATTTCTATCGCGAGTGTCGACAGGCATTGAGCTTCCTTCAACGGGTGAATAAAAGCCTCTCTGACACCCGGCTGTTGTCTCGCAAAGCGCTATATAGGGTTTTAGTGAGGGGATCTGTCCGAGACGAAAAGATTGAGGAGTTCAGTTTCACGAATGAGGAGCGTCGCTCGATATGGCCTTGGGCGCCCGGGATGAGCTGTTTCGATAACTATGAGGCATCGCTCACCTGGCTGGTAATCCGAGATGCCCTCTGGGTTCACAAAAAACTTTTCATAGCGGGTTTTACAATGACACCTAGTTGTGTCCGATGCGGAGATTGGGAGGAAGACCTAAGCCATGCTTTCTTCCACTGCGCTATCGTTCGACCGTTATGTGAGTTAGTTGAGAGCTTCACGGTTCGCATACTAAATGGGCGTTTTTTTGTACTGGATGCGGTTTCCCTGTGCTGCAATTGGGCGTTGAGTATGAAGAAAGAGGAACGTTATGTTTTTCTGTGTTTGCTAGCTGTTATGAGAGGCGTGATTTGGTCGACACGACAGAAGGAGGTTTACGGAGATGTGACTTTCACTGCTCCCCAGCTTGTTCTCATGTTCAAGCATCGGTTGAAAATGCGAATTAAGCTGGAGAAGGTGAAACTCACTCCTGTGAATTTCAACGAAAGGTGGGTGAAAGCTTCGCGACTGTAGAGTGACTGGAGCTGGCCTTGAATTCGTTTCTGATTTGATTTAGGCCAAAAAGGATTTTGGGTATCCTGAACTAACAAGACATCAGTATCGGACCGATTAGTTTAGTATGAGTTAGTTAGGCTTTATTGTTTGATTTTTTTTAGCTTAGCTAGAGTATGTATGTGTTCATCGTCCCAGTCCCTCTTTTAGTTTGCCCTTGTCCCCCCCCCCTTTTTTTTTTTTTTTTTTTTCCCTACCTTAGGTTCGATAATCCCCATTCTGGACCCCAATTAGGTGACGGATGGACTGCTTTGTCAGTGATGCAGGTCTTTTTTGTGGTGTTTATTCAATAAAGTCAGTTTTCATGTGGACCTGCGTCTTTTCGACTGACAAAGCTTTCTATCTGCCACAATTAGTAGTGGGGGGCTCTTTTACTAACTACTATTTTTTCATTGTAAATATTTCATTCTTTTTTGTATATAAAATTTTTAGCCCCAACCCCCCCACATCATGTATATGTAATTTTTCGGGTTATAATTAGGATTCCTATAGAGTGATTCTGGTATTCTGGTGAAAGAGTCTAGTTAAGTTAACTTTATGTTAGATAGGTCCACATTAACCCCCCCCCTATTTTTGGCCTCGTGCCACATTTTGTATATATATTTATGCAAATAAATATTAAGAACCTAGTTACCTGGAGTCTTTATCGTCACGTTGGTTTGTTATTTTTTCCTGCGATTGTTTCACATATTGTTATTATTATTGTTATTGCTGTGTTAAATTTGTTTTATTTGTTAAAGTTGTTATTGCTGTTATCTTCCTGCTGTTATTTTTGAACGGGACTTTTACCCTATTTTAAAAATTTTTTTTTTTTTTTCCCTTTCTAACCCGTCAGCCATGGCGTCCGCCAGCAATGTGCCGTCGGAAGAGGACAAAAGTGGCGAACAAAAGAATGGGTGGGCGAAACCACCTAAAGTTAAAATTGATGTTAACAACTTTTTAATGGAAGCAAGGAAATGTCTGCAATATGTTACAGAAACAGGAGTTACATTGGAAGCACCACGGCTACAGGAATTTGCCAAGAAAACGATCTCACTTTTTGTGGTTGATCGCAAGACCAAAAAATTGATCAGGTCAACTAACGAAACAGTAACTAAATTACTGGCAATGGCAGGAATGCGGGCGGATCGGGTAACGAAATGCAGAGGCTACAATACCTGGGCCGCCCTGTTTAAAACAGAGGAAGAATACGTCGCACTAACCAAAAAGGAAATCATCACACAAGACTATGTATTAAGAATGGAGTACCTAGGACGGAGGAGAACAACTGTTTCCATTTTCGAAGTTCCAGGAGCGGTCCCAGGTGAATATCTAGCTGCCTACCTCCAGAAATTTGGTGATATTACTGGTATAGAGGTGGACCAGTACAACGGAGTCTGGTCCTTCAACATCCTATTAAACAAAGAAGCTTTCCTCGAAATACCCTACTTCCTGGAAGCGGGAGCTGAAAAACTCCCCATTGTGGTCACAGGGAGGAGGCCGACCTGCTGGATTTGTAGTGAAGTAGGTCACTTAACTTACACCTGTCCGAAAAAGATAAAAACCAATGTGACAAACACAACAAACCCTAAAGAGGTGATTGTTGGGTACCTCAAACCTGAGGCTAGAACGCCAAATACAAGTGAAACAATTGAAGTGATTAAATAAATCACAACAGAAGAATTCGAGGAAAAATTCAACTCCGAGATGGAATCGCCCAAAAAGAGAGAATGGACACTGGTACCGTTTACTAAATCGCCTCGTAAAACGTACGCGGATAAACTGACCAAAAAGCAGATATTAGACATTAGGACCAGTAAAGACCCGGGGGGCAACAAGTTTAAGGCCCTGCTAAAAATAAAGGACTCGCTTGATGAAAAGCGCAAGCAAAGCGAGAAGAAAAAAGAAAAAGAAAAAAAAAAAAGATAATAGATTTCCCCGAAAAGCCTGCCCCTCCTCCAAAAGAGAAAAGATCACCCCATAAAGCGCCACCCCTCTCTCCCGCAAACGTACCAAAAAGAGACCCAAAGTTGACAACCCTTGGCTCCCCATCCAAAAAGACCCCTAAACCGTCTCCATTCTGCTCCCCAAACAATACACCCAAAAACTCCCCCCCCCCGCTTCCCCTATGAAAATTGACATGCCCCCTCCTCCATCACCTCGCCCTTCTACTTCTGAAAAGAAAAGACACAGAAGTCCCTCCCTGGAAAAAGATCAAAAAAAGAAAAGACCCCCTTTTTGTCAGGGCAAAGACGTGTGTAAGATCACGGCTAATATAGAGGCCATATCAAAAAATCACGGTAGAAAAGACTACTGAAACCTCTACGCGGTGAAGCAGATAAGCAAACTGGACATTACAAACCCAGAAAATTTTCCCAATGCCAAAAGGCTTTTAACCGTGGTTAGAAGTCGTGAAGAGGCCAAAGGAGTTTGGACTATGCTGGAGGAAGCAAACTCTGCTTTTAATATCATTCCTCCAGCAGCCTTTTTTAGCGACTCCGACATACTTAAAATGGAGAAACTATGTGTTGGACGGGTCCCCATAAAAATCCACCCTTCAATTTATAGAGCGATTAAGTTAACATTTCCTCTAGACATCGGTGGTCTGTCCCCTGATGGGGCCATCACTAATGAGATGACCTCTGGATCATTGGGGACAGCTGTCGGTGTCTTGGCACCGTCCATGTTTGTTAAGGATACCCAACCCTAGATAGATCACAATGGCTTTAAGGTTAGCTACTTTGAATGTCTGAGGGTTGAGGGACGCCTCTCGTAAACTTCGAGTTGCACGCGACCTTCAACGCCTCGGGGTGGATATATGCTGTGTACAGGAAACTCACTTCATTCCCAGTGATTATCAGGGTGTGCTGCTTAGAGACTTTCAGCTCTATTCAGCACATTTTGATTCCCACTCGAGGGGTGTTTCCTGGCTAGTTAGACATGCTCTTGATGCTTCGTGTGACCCAGTCTATGCTGATCCAGAGGGAAGAGTGCATGTGCTGGATGTTACCGTAAAGGATGTGGCATTTCGATTTATTGGGGTTTATGCTCCCAATAGCCATGGCGAGAGGGTTTCCTTTTTCCGGGGGATCGAGCCCTTCATGAATTCGTCTCGGCGGATAGTTTTAGCGGGAGACTGGAATGCGGTCCGTGATCCCGATTTAGATCGCGGGGGTAATACTTCAAGGGCTACTAACCAGAACCGGGATGCTAAGGCGTTTCGAGACTTTATTGACAAGTTTGATCTTGTCGATAAATTTCGAAACGAAAAGCCCGGGGATGTAGTTTGGACTTGGACAGGTAGACGTGGCTCCGATCCGGTGCAACTTTCGAGTTACATCGATCGGTTCTTAGTTAGGAGAGTCGACTTAGGGCTTTTAGACTGTCCAAGTTTTCATAACATAGTTTATTTTGACCATAGGTTAGTCCGGGTTCGGGTAAACTTAGATAGCGTTAAACCTAGGATGGCTAGTTACTGGAAATTCAACACGTCGTTGTTTGACGTGAAGGGCTTCCGGGAACAGCTTTTACTAACAATACAGAGGGAATTGACGGGAGCCATTATCGGGAATAAGTGGTGGGGAAAACTTAAACAAGTAATTAGGTCCTTCGCTGTTGATTTTAGTCATCGACTCAATCTTAGTTCTAGAGCAGCGAAAGCGGCACTAGATGATAGATTAAAAAGGGTGGTGGAGGAGGGGGATAGTGATAGTTATACCTTAATTAAGGCTGAACTGGACTCCCTGGATAACAGGAAGGACCAGGGTCTAGTAGTTAGGGCTAGGTTAAAAAGAGTGCCGAACGAGGCAACAAACATGGGCGCGTCAATGCGTGCGGAGGAGCGTCGACGTGCGACTGATCGACACATCGCCAGTGTCACATTGCCGGACGGACGAACCGTAACATCAAATGATGGAATCCTGGAGGGTTTTCGAGCTCATTTGCAGGAGCTTTTTACCATGGAGCCCGGTCTGGAGATTGAACAGTTTGACACGTATTTAGCTGACTTTTCTCGCCTTGAAGCGACCAAAGCAGCTACGTGTGAAGGTAGCATAAAAGAGGAAGAAGTCCTTGAGGCTCTGAAACAAGTCGGGCTAGACAGGACCCCTGGGATTGATGGTCTGCCTTACGAGGTGTACTTGAGGCTGTCGCCCATTTTTATTCCTTTGCTGGTCACACTCTTCAACTCCTGGTTTAGTAACGGGTCTATACCTCAGTACTTTACCAGGGGGATCATTAAATTGCTTCGCAAAGATAAAAATGGAGGGGATGGGATTAGCAATTTTCGGGCCTTAACGATGTTAAACACAGAGTTAAAGATTTTGGCCAAGATCTTAGCAAATCGTCTGCAGGTTGTTTTACATCGTCTCATAAGTCCCGAACAGATGTGTTCTGTTAAGGGCCGGACGATTCAAGATAATTTGAATGCGATACGCTTGATCATAGAGAAAGTCGACACAGAAGCCGCGCTGATCAATTTAGATCAGTCCAAAGCATCTGATAGGGTGGACCATCGTTACCTAGGGGCTGTTCTTTGCTTGGCTGGGTTTGGACCCTAGTTTCGCTCATGGATTCGCCTCTTGTATGCTAACCCCGGTGCTATGGTGGAGGTGAATGGGGTGAGATCGAAGCCCTTCAGGTTAACAAGATCTATCCGTCAAGGTTGTCCGTTATCACACATGCTGTATGTCATCGCGCTTGAGCCCTTTTTGCGCCAGCTTAGGGTGAATCCGGTCCTTCGCGGGATTACTTTGCCAGGTGGTTCTACCCCAGTAAAGTATACCGCCTATGCCGACGACGTGACTGTGCTTGTAACGAGCAATGCCGAGATTAGAGTCGTCGACATGGAAACAAGACTGTATGCAAAGGTAACAGGGGCCATAATCAACCACGTTAAGTCTATTGGCTTACGTGTTGGTGCCTGGAGGGGAACGCCCCTTCAGGGGCCCTTTGGCTGGACTGATGGGCCCTGCAAGCTACTCGGCGTCTGGTTTTGCCCCGACCTCCAGCTGGAGAAAAATTGGTTGGAAGTGTTGAAAGCGGTCAAGACCACAGCTCATTTGTGATCTTTGAGAAATCTAACTTTAAAGGGTCGGACGGAGGTATGCAATACTCATATCTACCCCCTGATCCTATACTGTCTATCAGTGCTTCCACTCCCGGAGTCCTCACTACTTGAACTAGTGCGTGCTCTTTTCGTGTTCTTATGGCGTGGAAAGCAAGCCATGGTTGCTCGGGAGATCTGTTGCCTGCATCCGTCTGAAGGCGGTCTGGGTATGCCTAATATCAAAATACGTAGACACACTCTAAGGCTGATATACCTGGACCGAATGTGTACACCTGACTTAGGGAACGGTGTCTTCTGGATGGAAGACACTAAGAAAGCCTTTCCGGCTTTGGAGAGTGTGCATTCGGCTGAGTGGGAGGCACGCAGGAGGCCCCGAAACGAATGCCATTTCTATCGCGAGTGTCGACAGGCGTTGAGGTTCCTTCAACGGGTGAATAAAAGCCTCTCTGACACCCGGCTGTTGTCTCGCAAAGCGCTATATAGGGTTTTAGTGAGGGGATCTGTCCGAGACGAAAAGATTGAGGAGTTCAGTTTCACGAATGAGGAGCGTCGCTCGATATGGCCTTGGGCGCCCGGGATGAGCTGTTTCGATAACTACGAGGCATCACTCACCTGGCTGGTAATCCGAGATGCCCTCTGGGTTCACAAAAAACTTTTCATAGCGGGTTTTACAATGACACCTAGTTGTGTCCGATGCGGAGATTGGGAGGAAGACCTAAGCCGTGCTTTCTTCCACTGCACTATCGTTCGACCGTTATGTGAGTTAGTTGAGAGCTTCACGGTTCGCATACTAAATGGGCGTTTTTTTGTAGTGGATGCGGTTTCCCCGTGCTGCAATTGGGCGCCGAGTATGAAGAAAGAGGAACGTTATGTTTTTCTGTGTTTGCTAGCTGTTATGAGAGGCGTGATTTGGTCGACACGACAGAAGGAGGTTTACGGAGATGTGACTTTCACTGCTCCCCAGCTTGTTCTCATGTTCAAGCATCGGTTGAAAATGCGAATTAAGCTGGAGAAGGTGAAACTCACTCCTGTGAATTTCAACGAAAGGTGGGTGAAAGCTTCGCGACTGTGGAGAGTGACTGGAGCTGGCCTTGAATTCGTTTCTGATTTGATTTAGGTCAAAAAGGATTTTGGGTGTCCTGAACTAACAAGACATCAGTATGGGACCGATTAGTTTAGTATGAGTTAGTTAGGCTTTATTGTTTGATTTTTTTAGCTTAGCTAGAGTATATATGTGTTCATCGTCCCAGTCCCTCTTTTAGTTTGCCTTGTTCCCCCCCCCTTTTTTTTTATTTTCCCACTTTAGGTTCGATAATCTCCATTCCCGACCCCAATTAGGTGACGGATGGACTTCTTTGTCAGTGATGCAGGTCGTTTTTGTGGTGTTTATTCAATAAAGTCAGTTTTCATGTGGACCTGCATCTTTTCGACTGACAAAGCTTTCTATCTGCCACAATTAGTAGTGGGGGGCTCTTTTACTAACTACTATTTTTTCATTGTAAATATTTCATTCTTTTTTGTATATAAAATTTTTAGCCCCCCCCCCCCACATCATGTATATATAAGTTTTCGGGTTATAATTAGGATTCCCATAGAGTGATTCTGGTATTCTGGTGAAAGAGTCTAGTTAAGTTAACTTTATGTTAGATAGGTCCACATTACCCCCCCCCCCTATTTTTGGCCTCGTGCCACATTTTGTATATATATTTATGCAAATAAATATTAAGAACCTAGTTACCTAGCTTGCTAGTCGGTTGGCGTCTCTTAGACTCATTACCTCGTTACTGTTATTCGGCAAACGTTACCAGTTAATTGCTACCTTTACAAGGAAAGAAAAGACTGCTTGTAAGCAACGTCACCATTTCGTTACAAGCCCTTACTGCGTTTTCTTACCCCCTCCTCTTGTTGGTGAAATAATCCCGACAATGAAGCTCCGATTAAAAATCTTCTAAAAATATATTTATCAATCTCACATTTAAATTAAAAAAAAAATGAGGTTCAATGTAGAGTCCTCAGGTTTTAACATCGCGATAGACTAGCTCTGCTTGAAAGCTGCCGAGAAATGTGTTCTTATTGAATTATAATTAAAAACTAATGACTTTTTACAATTTATGCAAGTTTTTATTTACATTTTTTTTAATTTGAACATCACTTCGTTTCTTTTTTTATGAAAAATAAAAATAATAAAACTTATCTTTGTTCACTCGTAATATTAAAAACTAAAACGTGATAGGTTTCTTTTCTCAAATCGCAACTTATCAAGGATAAAAACACTCGAGGATAAGCTTTTTTTCCGATAACAAAACATTTTCCGATTTTCTAATGAGTCTCAACTTTTCAAGGATAAAACACTCATGTGAACATTTTCTGCATAACTTTTAGTTGTTTTTGCTTTTTTTTTATTTAAAAAAAACAAAACTTTTCTTAGGGTGTGTTTTATCCTCAATACGTTGCGACTAATTAGAAGAGAGAAAAAAAAAACATTTTATTTCTATGAGTAAACAACGTGAGCCTTTTCTGGATTAGTTTTAGTTGTTTTTTGCTTTGTTTTGTTATAGGAAAAAAACCACGGTATCCTTCAGTGTATTTTTTGTTCGATAAGTTGTGACTTAAGAAAAAATAACTTATTCAGAAAAGACTAACGTTTTTAATTTTACAAGTTCGCTTAGTTTTAGATGTTTTGTATTTTTTTTTCAGAAAAATAAGTGAAGTTAGTTTTAAGTTTTTTAAAAATATGAATAAAAACTTGTATAAATTTATATATCAGAAAAATAAGTGAAGTAAGTTTTAAGTTTTCAAAAAATATGAATAAAAACTTGTATAAATTCATATATCAGAAAAATAAGTGAAGTTAGTTTTAAGTTTTTAAAAAATATGAATAAAAACTTGTATAAATTTATATATCAGAAAAATAAGTGAAGTTAGTTTTAAGTTTTCAAAAAATATGAATAAAAACTTGTATAAATTTATATATCAGAAAAATAAGTGAAGTTAGTTTTAAGTTTTTCAAAAAATATGAATAAAAACTTGTATAAATTTATATATCAGAAAAATAAGTGAAGTTAGTTTTAAGTTTTTAAAAAATAGGGATAAAACTTGTATAAATTGTACATAGAAATTATAAAAATAAACATTAATTAGTTTTCATCGGCCCATAAAAAAGAATATATTTTCAAAGGAGAATATTTTTGTGCAACACCCTGATGCGAAAATGCGGCTAAAATCTGAGGACCCTACATTGAACCAGCAACAAATTTGATTTTTTTTTTGTAATTTTATAAAGTTTATGTGATTTCTAAGAAAATAACAATGTTTACCATAAAAACAATAATTTAATTCGAAGTTGACCGAATTAACAACTGATGATAAAAACTACTTTTTCAGTAGTTAATTGTTTTAAGACTAAAAAGAAATATTTTTCTACCTACTCTTAACTATGCTATCACTAGGGAATTTCGTTTAATATTTTTATGTTTTATCCAATATTTTATAGGGACCGCTTTGTTTTATAAAGTTCACATGCAATGAGCACATATTTATTGGCTATCATCAATTAGCAATAAGTTAATGTAGAAACAATATTTTGTAAATCTTTACAATTTAACCCAGGAATGGAATAATAATAATACATATTTAATAAGGATCACTTTCCTGTAATAATGGTCGTGAACTGGAAAGAAAAAGAAAAGTATAACGGGGAAAGATGGCGTCTTTTATCAGTTTTGCCAACAGGAAAGTCGTGTGAAGTTGTGGGATTTCAAATGTTACACATACAAATTAACATGCTGGCTTGCATAAAAAGCCTCCGTTTTTTTAAAACCATAATTGGACAGTAACTCGATGGAGAATCTCTGATCTAAAAACCTCAAGCTATTTCGGCGGTGTGTCTTCATAGGGGAAAAAAATGTGCGATAAAGTGAAGAGAAGTGCCGACATCTTGAGGCTGTTCACAGGGGAAGGTTATGTGGTCGTTTGGCCCAACAAACTCAAGCTGGTTGCAAAGTTACAGAAAATCAAAGACATAGCATTTTTAATCCCACTGTATCTGAAGGGGAACGTGCAGGCAGCTACCTGAAGATGGGACAGAGAGACCAGAGAACATCAAGAAACGCCTGAAGACTGCATTTTTTGCAGATTCCTTGAAGACCTATAACAAGTTGGAGTCGCCTGGACTGGAGAGTCAGTTGACATATTTGGTTTAGATGAGGCAACTGGTGGGATTAGTCGAATACATGGAAAGAGGTCTCAAGTAGACTGTCAAAATGGCTTCTGTGGCTGGCTTCCCTGACCACATTTCATTGGAGTTGCATCGGATGAGTAGGATCGAAACTACTGAGATGGAGGAGCTGTTAAAGCAAGCCAGCATGCTGGCCAAGCATCCTGAAGACCTCGGTACAATTGCAACTTCCTCTCCATGAGATGTTTTCAGTGAAAAAAGGAAGGTGTTAAAGAGACAAGGCCGAGGATCTGTTGTGCGATGCTTCACATGTCAAGGACATCACCTGATGAGAGCACAGGCCTCACATCATCAGACAGGCCACATAAGCAGGCGTTGCTCGCAGCTCCAGGGAAACAAGTGAAGGGGTGCTATTCTGCTAGTAATCACCCCTTGTTCAATGAGTTGGTTGTCACAGATAGTGGTAACTGTTAATGGAAAGAAGGCTAGGGCTCTCATAGACACCAACTGCACAACTACGCTGTCAAGGGGAGTATCGCCAAATGTTGGAAGGGGGTGGCAATGACAAAGCGGTGGATGGTAGGAAGGTGAGGTGTTGTGGAGAGGCTGTCACCAAGATTGTGGTGAAAAATGTACCCCTGCAAGTCTGACTGAGTGTACTGGAAGAGCACAATGCGGGAATCAACATAATACCGTCAGAGTCAGAGACCTACTGGGAGGAGCTACAGTATTGAAGGGACAAATGAAGTTTGGAAAACCGAACAGGGTAAGAGAGAGCAGTGATGATACCCTTCAGCCTACAAGGCACAGATTGTTTCAGATTAAAGACGATATATACCATCAGAGTCAGAGACCTACTGGGAGGAGCTACAGTATTGTTTCAGATTAAAGATGAGGACTTCCGTAGATGGCAAAGTGGCGATGGATAGCAAGACCGCCCATGCTAACAAATCAGGTTAGCTGTTATGAAGGCACACTAAGCGAAGCAGTGAAACCAGAGTTTGAGTGGGAAGTTGACAGGTTGATTGACAAAAAGATTTTGACCCCTGGTCAGGAAGGTTGAGGAAGTTCTGCCATTCAGCGATTGTTCAATGAATCAAGAATAAAATCAGACCAGTGTTGGACTTCCATGAGGTAAATAAGTATGTGACCTGTCACACCAAAATATGTATATGCTCTTTTTAAGTGTTTTTTGTTTTGATTTTTTAAACAATAGTAATGTTTATGTCAAATCAAAAAAAAACTTAAACAGATGAACGATAAAAACAAAGCAGTAAATCGTCTATGGCAACATAGCTGAATGGATTAGGACGCTGGACTGAAATACATAAGGTTCATGGTTTGAATCCTACCAAGAGTCAAGCTACGCTGATGAGGAGTAGGGCGCCGAATCACGTGTGTCCGTAGATTACTGTTTTTAAAAATAAATAAATAATACGCCCAAATAAAATATGGGCAACTTTCTAAGAAAAACACCGGTTCTCTGAGGCGGAGACATAAACATTACTATCGGTTAAAAAATCAAAACAAAACCACTTATATATATATGTATATATATATATATATATATGTATATATATATATATATATATATATATATATATATATATATATTTTAAAGGAACAAGTAGTTAATAGAATATGTTAAAAAATACTTTGAAAAGAGTTCAAAACACATTTAAGTTTAAAAAGGAACACTAAATAAGTGAATAGTCCTTAATCCGCGGAGTTTTGAAAAAATACTTTCCTTCTCATGAAAGGGTAGGATTTAGCAAAATGTTGGATCGGATTTTGCTTGCAAATGTATTTGATGAAACTACAAGTAAGTCATAGATCTTACTTGATAACAAAAAGTGAAGCGAAGAAAAAAAGTGATTTCACTTGAATGGATAGTCTGGTGAAGGGTAAAATATCCAATGACGGTAAAAAATGCAGAATCCAAGAAAGTTAATTAAATTTCCATTAAAATCCAAGGGAATCGCATAATTGTAAGATGATCCAAAGTAATCCAAAATGCAGAAATCTGTGGAATAATTCACAAATAAGTACAAGGAAAAGGGGAATGAATTCCAATAATATTATTATAAGAAAGATAAAATGTGTGTAAAAAAATGGATGGTAGAAACTAAAAATTCGGCTGTCGAGGCAGGCTCAATTAAGAAAAATGAGTGAAGAAGAGAAGAAAAAAAAGTTGGATGGTGATTGAATTAATTTTAAATTAGAAAAACAAATGTCAAAATGACCCAAATAAGATGACTTTAAAGGCGCCAAAATTAAGCAAAAAAGGGGTCAACTGAAATGAAAAAATTATTATTTAAGAATTAAATTATCAGCAGGAGTTATTAAAAGACACCAAATGAAATAAGAAGAAAGAAAAATAAATACATACACATGTTTATACAGACATACATATATATGAATACATACAATTACACATCTACATATATATATATATATATATATATATATATATACGCACACAAACACATCCACCCACACACACACATATACATACATACATACATACATACATATAAGTAAATAGATGAAAAAAATTAAAGGGGGAGGATGGGCGATATCTGCAATTTCGTATAAAGCAAGTAAATAAAACAACCAAAATTCTAATAATAACCAAGGAACTTCTCTATTTTAATTTAAAAACTTAATTCTGACAATACCCCTTTCTCAATCAAATGGACTATCCTAAAAAGGTTAAGTCCTCTACTCTAAGTTCTAAGTGAGGTCGCCTTTGCACAACCGAAGCTATGATTATAATTACTTCTGATAGTAGCAATATAATAAACTCTAAAAACGAACTGATTTCTTTCTGCAAACATAAGTCCAAGTTTAAGTATGGTAAATTTGAAATTACATAGCCATTAATTTAACCTTTCAGAGATATATATTCTTTTCTATAACATTATTGTTTTTTCTACATACTTTCTTAAGATTTTATAACTGTATAATTTTTTTATTGTAATACTTTATTTCTTCTTCATTTGGTCGGTTTTTCATCTGCTTTTCCGTTTTAGAGTTTAAATACTCCTATCTATACAAATATATCAATCTACCTACACATTTATATTCTGCATGTATGTTTACTTATATTTTACTATATGCATTTACTTATATATTTATTTGCTTTATCCAAAATTGCAGATACCGGCCATCCTCTCCCCTTTAAATTTTTTTATTCACCTATTTACTTATATATATATATATATATATATATATATATGTGTGTGTGTGTGTGTGTGCATGCATGCATACATGCATATATGTATGTGTAAATATATAATAGTGTATACAAATGTGTATATATATATATATATATATATTAAATTACACAGCCAAACAACGTCGCAGCCCAAATAACCATGACAGTCAAAGAACCGGAAGTCCAAGACTAGAGTTTCGTCCTCATTTGGGCTCATCAGTTAGACACATCCGAACTCAGGATTAAAAACCCAACCCGAGTATATATATGTATTGATATATGTATATATAAACATAAATATGCATATATACATGTATACACATTTATATATGTATACATATAAGTTTATGTATATGTATAGATATTAGGGTAGGTTGATTTTTCACTTTTTTTAAAAAATAAACTCTACTAGCCCCAGGAAAGTTGTGTAGTAATATTCCTAATACTCATACAAAAAATTATATCTCTTACTTGCACCGTTATTTGAGGAAATAACATTAAAGGTCATCGACATAAACAAATTGAAAAATCTTTGTTTTTTATATATTTTCCTAATAAATTCGTTAGAAAAATTATTATTTGCAATATTTAAACCGAAAAATGTTCTTTTGTTGCATTACAATAAAATGATTAAGGTAAAACAGATAACTAGAATTAAAAAAATCTATCCCCCGCATTAGCTCTGACAGCTCCAACATTCGTTTTTTTTTTAACTTCCTTAATGAATTTGGAAGTGATAACATTTTAAAAGATTGAAAGAATAGATAATTGTTTTTGTTATAAAAAAGAAAATTATGTGCATCCTCAGATTAACATATTGCATCAAATTGCTGTATGTAAGATCCCTTACAAGCGAATGCAGGCCTCATTTGCCGACACAACACTTTTGCAATTATATGCCTATGCCTTGCTTCAAACCCATACACTGATTCAAAAGCTTCTGTTGTTAATTTAACTGCCCTTTCAACACTTTGTGAATGTGAGGGAAAATCTGGCAACTTCAACTTAATTCCATTCATTAATGAATTTAAAAGTTCATCTTCAGAAAATGTTTCTGTAAATGCCGGTTCACAAACTCCACTCTGTGAAAGGTCAATTAATTCAGACCAATGATTGCCATTAAAGTTGATTTGTGTTATTTTTTAAAATCTTTTTTTGGCCGGCTCCTTTTTCCTGAAACAATAGAAAAATTACTCTATTGAACTAACTTAAAAGTGTAAGCTTATCTATTTTAATGTTTATAATGAAATGCAAACAAATTTAAAATGACTTGATAAATATACAAGACCAATTTAATCAGTACTATATGCATGAATTGTTACTTACCGAAATGACAATTTTTTTTATTGCTTCTTCTCTTACTTCGAGGTCATCTGATTTTACCATTGCATACAATATATTTTCAGGTAGCAAAGCAAAAGCATTATGCTGTAAATTTTTTAATGTGGCTGTTTCTTGATCCTATTGATCATATTGAAAATATACAGTTGCTGGTTATGGAACTTATTATCTCTTTTTATTTCAAACCAGCTAACTGCATATACTTCAACTATAAATTTAATAAGGCTGTGGAGTTTGCCAGACATTTCTTGAGGATAGGCGCCTCATGTCCATAAAAACATTAGTCTGATGGCCAAAGTTAACCATTTTGCCTGATGTATAGGCCCAATTTTCCAGGCAACAAATTTAGGGTAAACTTTTCCTCTAGAAATGCCAAGTGCATATTCGAATAAAAGTCTCTGGTCAGAGGTTAGTTCATTTATTTCCTCAGCCGTAAAACAAATATCCAGAGGACAGCCAACCGGTGTAAATATTACTTGGGGTAAATGATTATAATCATTACTACATAATTTACCTAGAGGACCAGCGAAAGTTGTAGGGCTTTTTGTGATTCCATCTATATGTTTAAAAAGAGTTCTAAATGAAAGTTCATTTTGGTGTAAAGAACAACCTATGGTATGTAACTTTGCAGTTTTTTCTCAACAAGTGCTACAAGTCCAGCCTCACAACCTGTATTTGTATTCGTGTTGTCTTCTAAAATAGCTTTAATTGTAGATTCACTGCTGTATTCTTTCAAAACAGCAACAACTTCCTCTGCAAGAACATTACTGTTTGCACCAATATCAGGAATAACTGTGAGTGAGATATTCACTTTTGTGTTTCATCTCTGCTGTGAAGGTCAAATGGCGTTCTGGTCCCTTTGCTTTTTTTAATATTTTCTCTCCATTTGGCCCCCAAATCTCTTTATACAACAATGTATTTTTATCATTTCTCCCATCAACCCCAATACAAACAAGGTTATTAACGATTTGACTGTGTCTTTGATGGGTATTTTCTTTCATTCTTTCCTTTTGTCTATCTATTTTGCATTTATCAACGATAATATCTTTTATATCGACATTAGATTTGAGAAGGCCCATGGCCTCTAAATCTAAAATCAACGCATTAGCAAGGCTGGCTCCAAGGTTGGAAGAAATATCACTCCTGATTAATTCCATAGTATATCGAGGGATTTTGATAAGACTGTAAGGGCCTGTGTGATGTCTCTCTTGCTCAAAGTATTCAACTTCTGTTGAATCACTATTAGGATTGGAGTGGGAAAGAACAGTATTCTCATCATCAGATGTTGACACATCATTAGATGATGAACAGACTCTCTTTTGTTGTTCTAATCTTTCTGTTTTCCTTTTACATTTTTTTATGTCAGCTTTGTCTATTGAACCAAGCTGGAAAATACCCTTGGGTCCATTTTTAGCTCTCTGATCTTGTAAATATTCCCTCTCTTCCACTCTACCTGAAATATAAAATGTTATAATTTGTACAAACACATTAATATCAAAATAGTATTTCATATGAAAATGGTAATTGCTTTTTACAAGTGTTTAAGCATTAAATGCAAGCATGGAAATCCATTTAATTTAAATTTTACATGAGTTTGTTAATCAAACATACTTAAAAAAATAAAACAGAAAATAATCTTATTTTCTTTTCCAAAGGACAGGCACAAAGTATGTGCTTAGTCTGGCAATGTTCCTTGTTGCACTTAACATTTTTGTCATCACAGCTTAAAATGGGTAGTTTGTATGTACAAGAAGCAATGTCAAACAGCGTATTTAGCTTTTTCTGGAAAAGTTTTTCTTGGAATGCAGATAAAGATTTTCTATTTATCTGTTTTGCTTTCTGGAAACATATGATCTTCACTTTAATCACTATAGACTTTTCATTTATTAGAGGTAAACGAGGGTTAACTGCCGTCCAAATGCCAATTATATTCTTTGCTATTATTTTAGAAATATCTACCTCTGTTAAGTCTGGATATGTATTTAAAAGAAAATAGCTGTATCGGATGACTTGCAGGAAAATGGGTGGTTCCGTTTTATCTAATGGGGCAGGTGGACTGAAAATGTTCTTGCATCTTTACTGAGAGTACAGATTGTTGTGCGTCTTTTTTCCAACCATTTTTATTGAAACATCTTAAAAGGAAATATATTGTAGTAGGTTATCAGATGTTATACACATTTACTGAATATTACTTAATTAAAATTGAAAACAATGAAGCAACATGAAATCCAACCATCTTATTTGTTTTGAGCGATTTATGGCTTTGGTAAATGGTGACAAAATAGTCAAATAAATAAATAATTTATTTATTTAAAATAATTAAGTATTTTTAGTAATGAAAACCACATTTTTTAAAAATATACAGAATAAATCTAAAATTTTTACAATAGAGAAACAATAAATTTTGAATAAATATTTACAGAATCTAATTTTACTTACCCCCAGAAATATTTAAAAATTTTCTTTAAAATAATTAAGCCTATTTTAAATTTTTAAAAATACATGTAATTAGAATGTTATGCAACAGAAAACTGAATGAATCCACGTAGAAATCACTGTGCATGTAAACAACAATTAAAAAAGTGTCTTTATTTACTTACGTTTTCAGTAAAATGCCTTGAAAACCAAACGGAAACTCTCAATATTTTTTACTTGAAAACAACAAGTTTTTATGAAATATGCATATAAAAATATTAATTTAAAAATGAAATGTATTGAAATGTTTTTACACGTGTTTGATTAACAATATTTAGACACTAATATAAACAATATCAAAGGGAGGTAATTCCGCATCGCGAGAATTTCACCGTTTTTTTTTAAATTGGAATTTGTATTTTAAACTATATATTTTATAGTATATCATTTTTATTAATTCTATTTTTAGAAGAGGAGCATGAATATTTCTCATAAAAAATATAGTTTTACATCTAAATATTGCATTTGTTTTAATGCCTAGTCTAAATTTTACCAGCGTACATCGTTCGATAACATCGTTATCGTAATAGAATTATAAATTATTTCCTCATTTAAAGTCATTTCCTCAAATATAAACACAAATTAAGGGGAAAAGATATCATGTGGTCATGTTTTTCTGGTAAATTGCAACTTTCCCAACCCTAGGACTGTTACCATTCCAAAATCGACCTACCCTAATAGATATATACATATAGATATGTATATATATGCATGCTTACATGTATATGCTGCAGACATACTACTTTACAGTGTGTCAAAAAATCATTGATGAAGAAATATACTTACATATTTGAAGAAATGTGAGGGTGAACTCACTTTTGTGATACACTGTATACTCACGTACATATCAATGTTTCCTCAGTGACTCCCCACAATTCGAACGCCATAAAATAGTTTGTTCACATGTCTTTAGACTATATGTTACGAAAATAGAACATATCCGATATTTTACTCATACCTCTTGTATGATTTTATCGATTTAATTTAATAGGATTGACTGCAAATAGTACTGATATCTGAAAGATATATTAATAATAATTATTTTTTTATTTACAGATGTTCCTGCTTGAACGCATTAGATGGATTTTAATGGATCATCATTTTCTTTTAAAATTTTCTCTATAAACATGTGGAGGACGACAAAAGCATCTGAAACGATGACGAAAATCACACCTACTGATAATGTTTATCATGTTGTATATCTGATTATTTAATAAAACAAATAAAAAAAGTATAAATATATCCAATCATAAATTGCAAAGACAGCCTTGTATACAGTACGAACAACTACAGGAATAACAAACGTCTATTACAAACGAAATTCTACAAAAATCTTATAATTTTTGGGTGTGGTCAATTCACTAAAATTTTCTTAAAGTTTTGTAAATTTAGATTAAAAGTACCATATAAGTATGTGTTATTTATAAATACGAGAATCAATTTTTGTGTAAAATGCAGGTACACAGTGAGGACAATCTACATTCGTGTGAATTGTGCGGATATTTATGTTATAAGAAATCAAAGTTAGTGAGACATATGAAAACACACTCTGGGGAAAAGCCATATTATTGTAAAATGTGTGGATATTATTGTTCTTCTAAATATTATTTAATGCAACATATGAGAACTCACACTGGGGAAAAGCCACATTATTGTGAAGTGTGTGGATATTCTTTTTCTCAAAAATCAAATTTAATGACACATATGAGAACACACACTGGGGAAAAGCCATATTCTTGTGAAGTGTGTACATATACTTGTTCTCACAAACAATCTTTAGTATTACATATGAGTACTCACACAGGGGAAAAGCCACATTCTTGTGAAGTTTGTGGATATTCTTTTTCTCAGAAATCATCTTTAATGACACATATGACCACCCACTCTTTGGAAAAGCCATATTCCTGTAAAGTTTGTGAATATTCTTGTTCTCGAAAATCGAATTTAGTCAGACATATGAAAACTCACAGTGGGGAAAAGTCACATTCTTGTGATGTGTGTGGATATTCTTGTTCTGAGAAATCAGACTTAGTGAGACATAAAAGAACTCACACTGGGGAAAAGCTGCATTGCTGTAAAGTGTGTGGATATTCTTGTTCTGTAAAATCAGCTTTGATTACACATGTGAGAACTCACACCGGGGAAAAGCCACATTCTTGTGAAGTGTGTCAGTATGTTTGTTCTCAGAAATCACATTTAGTGACACATATGAGAACTCACACTGCAGAAAAGCCGCATACTTGTGAAGTGTGTGGACATACCTTTTCTCAAAAATCAAATTTAGTTACACATATGAAAATTCACACTCAGGAAAAACCATATTCTTGTGAAATGTGTGAACATATTTTTTCGCGGAAACAAAGTTTAATTTTACATATGAAAAAAATACACAAAAAATAAATGCTATATTCTTGCATGATTACATTATGAAAAATTACAGAAGCTATACTTTTCAGAAATTATTGTACATAATTAACCGACGACTATTACTATAATAAATTAGAAATATTCCAATAAAATAGTTTTAAATAACAGTTGAAAGATATACAAGTTAGACCATTTGTAGAACAAATATTTGTTTTAGAAAACTTAAGAAGACTATTTCATGTTGAAACTATCCCAGCACACTATCGCAAAAATATATTAGACTGAATATTACACCGTTTCTTGTAAAAGTAAATAGTAAAAATGATATAAAAAAACTTAAACAATCCTTGGAAGGCCAAGTTGTTATGAAACAACAGTCGCTAAGAAAGAGACGTCATCAGCTATTTTGATCGTAATGAAAACAAGTATTTAATCACTTGATCACTTCCAACTGATGTAATATACAAAAATACATAAGAGTTAGCTCATAATAACTGATGTAATATACAAAAATACATAAGAGTTAGCTCATAATAACTGATGTAATATACAAAAATACATAAGAGTTAGCTCATAATAACTGATGTAATATACAAAAATACATAAGAATTAGCTCATAATATAATAGCAAAAGATAATTATAAAAGCTATAGAAGTAAACACTATCTAAATGTTCATGTTCGTTGTATTAAATGTGCTGTGAAAATAAATAATTCACAAAAACAATATTTATACACATTCATGTAAAAGCAAATAGTAAAAATTATATGAAATTCTTTAAAAATCCTTGGATGTGCAGCTGTTGTAAAACAACTAACAACAGCTATGAAAAGGGCATTATTATATCTCATTAAATCATCTGGTATTTTTTTATTGTGATGAAAACAAATATCAATAGGTAGCCAATTGATTTCTTCCAACAAAAATACACAAGAAAATAAGAAAAAGATAAAAATAAAAGCCATACAATTACACACAATCTGAATGTTTTGTTTTTCGTAATAGATGTGTTGTGAAAATAACTAATTTATAGAAACAATATTTTTACACATTATTTCAATGTGTATGTTCTTTGTAATAAATGTATTTTGAAAATAAATAACTAAAAAAATATTTTTACACATCATTTCTATGTTCATGTTTTTTGTAATAAATGTGTTGTGAAAATAAATAATTTAAAAAAGAATATTTTTATACATTATTTCAATGTGTATGTTCTTTGTAATAAATGTGTTGTGAAAATAAATAATTAAAAAAATATTTTTACACATCATTTCTATGTTCATGTTTTTTGTAATAAATGTGTTGTGAAAATAAATAATTAAAAAAACAATATTTTTACACATTATTTCAACGTTCATGTTCTTTGTAATAAATGTATTTTGAAAATAAATAATTAAAAAACAATATTTTTACACATCATTTCTATGTTCATGTTTTTTGTAATAAATGTGTTGTGAAAATAAATAATTAAAAAAACAATATTTTTACACAATATTCCAATGTTGATGTTCTTTGTAATAAATGTGTTGTGAAAATAAATAATTTAAAAAACAATATTTTTACACATTATTTCAATGTGTATGTTCTTTGTAATAAATGTGTTGTGAAAATAAATAATTAAAAAAACAATATTTTTACACATCATTTCAACGTTCATGTTCTTTGTAATAAATGTGTTTTGAAAATAACTAATTTACAAAAAAACAATATTTTTACACATCATTTCAACGTTCATGTTCTTTGTAATAAATGTGTTTTGAAAATAACTAATTTACAAAAAAACAATATTTTTACACATCATTTCAACGTTCATGTTCTTTGTAATAAATGTGTTTTGAAAATAACTAATTTACAAAAAACAATATTTTCACACAGTTCAATGTTCATGTTCTTTGTAATAAATGTGCCGTGAAAATAAATAATTTAAAAAACAATATTGTGACATTGCATGTAAATATTTTTGTTCTCATAAATACAGAATTGTGAAAATAACAGATAGTTTACAAAAGTCATATTCTTGCACACAATGTGAATATTTTTGTTTTCGTAAATAAAGTGCTATGCAAAAAAGATGGGATGCCTATTATGGCTTAAGAGAGTTCCATCTACACTCCAGAGAAGGATAGACTTCGCCAGTTTATCAACCTGGTATTTTGTCTTGCGGTACATACAGCGCCACGTCTTACAAAATGGTCCTCCATCTGGTACTGGTCAGACTCAATGTTGCTTAACTTTGGTGATCCGGCATATTCCTGTACACTGTCAATATTCATGAAAATAACAAACAATTAAGAAAAGTAATATTCCCGTCACTATTTTAATATTCACGTTAAAGTGTTTTGAAAATAAAAACAATTAAAATCATAATGTCAAGTATTCTGTTTCGAAAATAAAGTGCTATAAAATAAACAATTATATCAATATTCTTTTTCCTGTAAATACAGATGTGATGAAAATAAACAATTGACACAAACCATATTCTTGCACATTATGTTAACGTTTTTGTTCTAGTAAATATGTTTTATGAAAGGAAGTAATTCACAAAAGCCTAATTCTTGAGCACTATTGTAATAGGAAGGGAACACGAAGGTAAATTGATGTCAGTAATTAGAACATATAATTTAACAAAACTGAAAATACGAGCAACATACTGCGAATATGACGTACTATGAAATCTAAAGACCACTCCGAGAGTCCTACCCATTGTTATGTGTGTAGACATGCATATAATATGGACAACAAACACGGATGCTAGGGACAAGATTCATATCGTAGTTTATTCTCCATAATGGCTATCTTATAGACACCCCACACCAAGGTGAGTTATGCCGGCCAAGGGAGGTAAGTAGGGGAAGTGTACCTCTACTAAGAGAGTTACACCTGTATTGTTTATACACGTAACATCTCCCTCCTTACAGGGGAAGAGAGAAAGTGTGTCCTTTTCAAAATTCAGATAGATCATTCACAATATCTGACAGGCTTTCTTATGACTCTGCCCGATCTTGTCTGTATTGGTGATATTGGTCTCTTGTTTGGGTCTTGTTGATCTGCTGGTGTTTCCATCTCATTTTGTCTATTTGTTGCATTGTCTGGGGTGAGTCTTTCTATCTCAGCGTGGTTGTAGATGGTGCCTCTTGGTTGGTGTATGGGGAAAGAGTGTTTTGGTTGTATTGTTTGGCGTATGAAACGACGGTTGTGGCGATATCGTTGTCCGCTTGCATTTTCAACTTCGTACGACATACCAGTCAACCTTTTTCTTACCGTGGCTTCCTCCCACTCTCTTGCGTGAGGTCTTAGAGGCTGGATCCAGACATTGCTGCCCACATGAAGTTGGCTCAGTTCTCTGCCTTTGCCCTGCCGCCTCAGCTTCTTATCTTCTTTCTTTTGTGCCTCATAATGTGAGTAAGTGTAGCTGGGCCTCAGTATGGCCTCGGTGGTTGGTACTGTTGCCTTTGTCCATCGGCCTAGCAGTCTCTGTGCTGGACTAGTATTGAGACCTTCAGTGGGTATATTTCGTATGTTCAGTAGCCCAAGTAATAGGTCCTCTCCCAAAGCTTTGCACTTTCGCATTAGACGCTTCATAATTTTCACAGTTGCCTCAGCAGCACCATTTGCTTGACTGTTCCCAGGGGATATTGTTTCGTGAGTAAACGCCCAATCTTTTACGAACTTCCGAAACATGCTAGATGAGAATTGGGGTCCATTATCAGAAATGAGGATGTCTGGTATACCATATCTAGCAAAATGGCCTCTAAGACGACTGATCACTGCATCTGACGTTGAGCCATTCAACTTGTCCACCTAAAAAAAAACTGCTATGCTGGTCCACCGTGACCAAATATTCATTTCCACCCCATGAGAAAATGTCGGTAGCAACTCGTTGCTAGGGTCTCTTTGGTACTTCTGTGATTATGAGGGGCTCCGCTGGTTGACGGTCTGCATATGTTGCACATGTGGCACAGGCTTGGACATATTGGCGTATTTCAGCGGACATACCTGGCTAAAACAATGGCTCTCTCGCTCTTCTGAGACAAGAGTTTATGCCTAGGTGGCCCGCATGACATTTTTGTTTCATTTCCGCTCTCATAGATTGATGTACGACTATTCTTTGTCCTCTTAGTATTAGTCCATCTTGTGCTGTCAACTCATCCCTGTAGTAAAAAAAAAGTTTTACTGAGTCGGGCAACAGTTTTTTGTCACTGGGCCAGCCTGTCACAATAACCTCGGCTAATATCTTCATGATAGGATCCTCCAGTGTCTTGAATCTGATCTCAGAAAGTCTGCGGTCTTTGATGGGATGCATCGTCAAATTATTTACAGTCATGAGCTCTTCTGAATTTTGGTTCGTCTATGGGTGAGAGAGTGTCTTCTAATGGGATTTCTTTCCCTGGCTTGTATCTGATAGAGAAATCATACTGTTGAGCCCGTAGTAGCAAGTTTTGGAGTCGTTTAGGTGCTTTCGCTAGTGGCTTCTGGCAGATCGCCACAAGTGGTTTATGGTCAGTGAGGACATTCACTTTCCTTCCATGTAATGGTGAAATTTTTCCAGACCATATACCACTGTAAGCATCTCTTTTTCAATTTGGGCGTATCTTCCTTCGGTGTTCGATAGGGAACGGCTTGCATAGGTAACTGGTTGCCCTTCTTGGATCAGGGCTGCTCCCAACTCATACTCACATGCATCATTTTCAAGTGTGAGTTCTTTAAGTGGGTTGTAGTAAGAGAGCACTGGTGCTTTGCATATCATATCTTTGACTGCCTTGAAAGCCGATTTCTGTGCTTCTGACCACGTCCACGTGACATCTTTTTTGTTAGGTCTTGGAGGGGCTTTAAGATTGTCGTCAGGTTGGGGATAAATTTCCCAACATAGTTTACCATGCCAAGAAATCTACGTAGGTCTCCAATAGTTTCTGGTGCTGGCATGTCAGTAATGGCCCTGATTTTTTCTGGGTCAGCCATTATACCTTCCTTAGTTATGCGATGCCCCATGAAAACGATAGCGTTTAGGCCTATTTTTTTAACTTTTCCGGGTTTAATTTTATCCCTATTGTCTGGCATTTTTTTTTAGAAGGCTGTGAAGTCGTCTGTCATATTCCTCCTGGTTAGTTCCATAAACCACCAAGTCATCAGCAATGATAATGACTCCTTTCATGTCCTGGAATTGCTCTACCAGTTTCCTTTGAAATATTTCGGCTGCCGAGTTTAGACCAAAAGGTAGTCGGCCGATACATGTTTGGAATGTGGTCAAATTGCTGGAGGCTTCATCAAGTTCGACATGCCAATATCCTGAAGATAGATCAGCCTTGCTGAATATCTTTGCATCCCTCATATCGTGGAGGGTATCCTCGAGGATAGGCATGATGTAGTGTTCCCGCATGAGTGCTTTGTTGAGCTCATGCGGGTCCAGGCATATTCTTAAGGCTCCATTCTTCTTCCTTGTGAGGACTAGTTGGCTAACCCATGGAGTAGGTTTATATACTGGCTCGATGACTCCCATTTTTGTCAGTCTGTCTAGTTCCTTCTTTAGTTCTGGTCGTACCGCCACAGGTGTCCTCCTGTTAGGCATTATAGCTGGAATAGCATCTGGCTTGAGTTGTAGGGTTGTAACTCCTGGTAGCCTTCCCAATTTTCCATCAGACACTTCTTGATAGTTATTGTCTGTATTAACTGCTGCAACACGATGGAAATTCTGCTGTTTTATTTCAACCAGGCCCATATGCGTACTTGTAGGTAGGCCCAATAAAGGTTGACAGTCGTATTCGTCTCTGAATACGACAAACTCCACTGAATATGTTTTGTTCGTCTTTAGGTTTTTAACATTTTTGTGACATATTCCGAGTGGTTTCAAAAGAGATTTGTTCCACATTGTCAGAACCCCATTGTATGGTATTAATTCATTTGCAAACTTTGCAGGAAGTGTGTTGATGGTTGCCCCTGTGTCAATCTGGAAGACAATTTCCTGGTTGTCGAGGAGCATGAGACACTTGGCATCTTTCCTATGCTTCTTATTTGACTTCACTGCATTCACCCAGTTGGTATATTCTCCCTCATCATCCTCTGATGAAGTGTCGACATGGTGCACATGTGGTCGTGGCCTACTGTACTTTTTATTCTTTGATGTGTTGCTCCATTGTCCCATAGCTTTACTGGGCTTGTTGGGGCACCTTGTCTCAAAATGGCCTTTCTCCATACATGCGTTACATCGTTTACCAAAAGCTGGATATCTGCTGCGCTTTGCTGCATGCAAGTAACCACAGAAGGAGCATTTCTTCTTTTGAGCTGGTTCCCAAGCTTTACTGGTTTCACTGACCCTCATTATCCGGGCAGTAGCATCCTCTGTTCCCATATTTTGACTTTGTATACAGGCCTTTTCAGCTGCCCTGCAAATGTCTACACTTTTCTGCAGGGTAAGGTTTTGGAGTTTTAGAAGGTCCTGCTTTGTGTTTTGATTCCGGATGCCTTCCACATGCTGGTCTCTGAGCATCGACTCATAGCATTTGAAGCAAATATTACAGCTTCGTGACAGGAGTCTTAAGTCGTTATAGAAAACATCAAAAGCTTCACCTTCCTCCTGCTTCCTCTGACGAAAAACAAACCTCTCGTAAGTTTCATTCATATTCCTACAGCATATTCATTTAAAGCCTGTAGTATATCTTGTATAGTGCGGTGTGTATCTGGGGTGTCAAACTGTATACTCTGGTATATCCTCATAGCTTCATCGCCTAAAGAGTTTTCTAGCACTGTCACTTGTATTTCTCTCGGTTTTCGGTCAAGTCGGGTTAGCAGTGCATAGTTAGCAGTATCAGAATTTTGGGAAAATTTTCAGGCGAGTCGCCATTTTGAATATACACCTATATTTCTATCAGATTTTAATAATAGTAAAACGTAATTTAAACCCGTAAATTTTATTTCAATAAAACGAGCAAAGACCAAATTTTAATATCATAAAAGCTTTAATAGAGAAATAAACAATTTTATTTATTTTTCCTTCGATTTCTTCACTTAACATTACACGGATTGTTGAACAATAACATTACTTGAATCTTACGATAATTATTTTAACGGCAAAATAAAGAACTTACCTGGTTAATGAGTAAGATATGCTTTCTTTTAATCTTCCTGTATGAGAATTTATTCATATTTATGTATTATAATCCATGTATTTTTTAAATGGAAGGATTTTTCCAACACACATCGCGACCACGCGTGGCTTTCAAGAAACTTGTAACGACACCGGAAGTGAAAAATTATCTCTTACTTATGTACGGAGGCCTATAAGTGTAAAAAAAAACACTAATTCAGAAACCTTAATAATCTCGATATTGGATTATATTCCTTCAAATTTTCCACTTTTAAAGGTTTTCGGAGGCGCTGAAAACGGAAATAACCATTTATATATACGGCAAACGAAACTAGTAGTTTCCAAGATAAAAAATTTTACAAATGGTCACAAAGTGGGGAGTCACTTTTCTATAATGATGTGACGTCAAATGGGCACCCACTTTATGGCCACATTGCAATGAACAGATTTAAGGGAGATAACTTGTCCTTTTTTATTTTTGTGCCTTTACGCTATCGTAAATAAAAAACTGGGAGTTTTCATTTTTTCATTAACACGAATTACGATATGACGCAGATATGCAATGTTATTTTTTTTTTAATATCTTAAAGAAATACCTGAATGTTTTTTTATTATACTATAAATCTGCATTATCGGGTTTCGTCTTTTTTTTATATCGAAAAAAAGGAAACCAGGAATTAAATATAAAAATATAAACTGATCGACCATTAATTACTGGAACATTCTAAACAAAAATTAAGCTTCCACGTAAAAAAAAAAAAAAAAAAAAAAAAAACACGTGGTTATCGAAAAAAGAAGGATTTAAATTTTGGACTTTACCGGTAAATTTACAGATAAGTGATATTTTTTGTTGTTTTAAATTTGAGTATTTTATTTATTCATGTTTTATCTTCAATTTGTGATATATAAAACGTGCCGAACAAAATTAATTATAAAAATTCTCATAGACATTCCAAAATGGGGGGGTGAATTTATAAAACAACGTTTGTCTAAAATATTATATTTAGTTTATCGGAAAGAGCATAAAATTTTACATTCACCCTGAAAAAAACGTAACAATTGAACGAATAGGAAAATTTTGATAGATTTTTAAAGTTTAAAAATTGAAAAATATTCATCTCATAAAAATCAATTGATTTCACTACGTAACAAAATGGCTTCCCAGAGCGCACGCACGCACTTTGTAAACAATGTTTTTTAAACAATGAAAAATAATATTTCTATTATTTTTTAAACAACTTAAATAGTTTATTTTGGAAGCATATTCTATAAAGAAAATAAATAACCCACTTTAGAAAAAGAAATTACGATATTTTAATCGCAGTTTTCTGTTAGGGGTGTCAAAAATTCCCCCAAAATTCTGATACTGCTAGTGCATAGTTGGACCATCTTTTGAAAAACAAGTTTCATGAATCAGCCTTATTCCCGTCGAATAAGAGTCTTTCAGGAGCCCCCATGTGTAGACCAACCATATCAGTAGAGAGATTAGTGATAGTAGTAGTAGTAGTAGTAGCCGTCGTGTCATCAATAGACATCTTGATGGTGTAAATAGGACAGATAAATAGTCACAGTGACAAAGTGATGCTTATGCTAGTAAACACTAGAAATTAACAGTAAACAGACCAGACACCGTCACCGTACGTACAGACGTCGAACATAGCAGAGAAGACAAAAAAAAAAAAAAAAAAACCCAAAAAAAACGAAAAAATAAAAAAACAGCTTACTCAGTTTTATGACGACCGGCAGTTGTTTTTATAGTTTAGGAGACGTGTTTCGGTTTTTACCACAATCTGCCACCATGTTATGTGTGTAGACATGCATATAATATGGACAACAAACACGGATGCTAGGGACAAGATTCATATCGTAGTTTATTCTCCATAATGGCTATCTTACAGACACCCAAGGTGAGTTATGCCGGCCAAGGGAGGTAAGTAGGGGAAGTGTACCTCTACTAGGAGCGTTACATCTAAAGGGGGGGTATTGTTTATACACGTAACACCTATCATTCTTTATATGTAAAAGGTTCATTTTTTATTCTTGAGCGAGTTTTTGGGGTCTGCTTATCCATCGCAAAAAGCTTTAAATATTTTTCCGAACTTTGGGCGATAGTCATCATTTAATTAATCTTCTTCCATTCAAGTCGGCGCTGTTCTGATTGTGTGTTAGTCGCAATATTCGGTCAGTTTTTTCTAGACTTCAACTCGTGTGCATGGTTATTATTCTACACAAAACTTTGTCAGTATTCTTGTTCTTATGGATAAAATGCTGTGCGAGTAAAAGCCAGTTCACACTAGTTCAGAATTCATATTCTTGTTCTCGTAAAAAAAAAAATGAATGGAAATAATAAACAATTGTAAAACGCAATATTCTTGCACACGCTTTCAATATTCTTGTTCACACACATCAAGTGCTGTGGACATAACAAACATTTGAAAAAAGAACTATTCTTATACACTGTTTCAATGTTACTGTTCTTGTAAATAATTTGTCAGAAAAAAATAAACAAGGAATATTTTAGACAATATGTCCAATATGCTTGTTCTTATGAATCAAGAATTGTAAAAAAGAGAGACAGAGGAGAAAAAAACATTATCCTTGAAAACTATGTCGATATTCTTCTTTTGGTAAATAAAGTTGTAATAACCGTGGAGAAAGAAGACAAAAAAAAACAGAAAAAAAAAAAAAAAACTCGCTTCTCGCAGACACGTGGTTCATCACAAAGCAAAATCCAATCGCCAGAACCACCTACACACAATCTGCAGGACGCCCCCTGACTGCTTTCCATCGCCCTGCCTTTATAGCAGCCGGCAATTATGTATTTGCATAATCGCGTGAGAGCAGACAGATTATACGATAATCGCATGGGGTAAACAAACACGAATGAAAACCCATGGACGCCATCTTGGAACTCTCTCTTCTGCTCATGCCGAAACAACAGACATATCCGAGGTAAGCTCTCTATTTCACCTCATTTCGGTTATTGCTAATTCTGCTACACTCCCCCCTGATCTCATGATCACAAACGGGGCAGGGGGGCGGTCATCTTTGTCGGGTACTTCTTCGAAGAACTGGAGGCAGCACTTCCTCCTTGCCATCTTCCTCATTACCACCGTTATTGCTACCAGTTTGTTTCATAGGCGGTGTTTCACAATCAGGGCAGATGGGCAGTATCCATCTTTGTCGGGTACTCCTTTGTAAAGGCAAGACGGGTGGTCCCTCTTCCGCTTCTTCAGTATGTGCATTATATGGCTTAAAATCCTCTCCGTCGTCCTGCATCATACTCTCTGTCCTTTCAGAAGGCATTGTACTGTCTGAGTATTCCTCTTCCTCCGATGTAACAACATAACGGCGAGGGTGCATATCTTTCATGTGGCAAGGCACACCGTCCACCAAAATCGATTGAGGGCTGATTACCTTGGTCACCTCACCCTTGCCGAACCTCGTGGTACATCGATTTTGCGGTGGTTTGACCCACATGCGATCTCCAACCTGGTAAGAGCTGGTCTTGGGACCTGGGTTTATCTATTTGCTTCCCCACTGAGCAAATTAGGCACAAGGCCGTTTTTTTATGTGGAGATGGAGGGAGGGGGGAGGGAAAGGGGGATCCTGCTCCCGAGAGGTGGGAAATGGGAGCTGGATGGTAACTGTGGTCGTAGGGTGATCCCTACCTTGACCAAGTTCGGATATGTGGGGTTACCCCCACATATGGTCTTTGCTAGTCTTAGCTTGCAGCATCTGTCGGAACAGATACTACACTTTGAGATATTAAATCTTTTATTCATGTTAAAAAAATACAGTAAAATTAACGGTGAACAAAAAACTTAGGCACATGGCCAACTCAAAAGGGGGGATTTTGGGGGTCGTTGGTCATCCTTGTCGCTCCAGAACTAAACAAAGTCAAAAGTTTCTCCCAGCTAGTATCTTCTTTCACCATAATACCGCATTCACCCTTTCATCTTGGGGGACGTCCTAGTAACTCCCAATTTTTAAAACATTTTTTATTGACGTGTAAAAACAAAAAAGATAACAATAAAATGGTAACAATAATTCATTTGTGTCGAGGGAGGGGGAAGAAAAAACAAAAGGTGATTAGTAGGACCCTCCCAACCCCGTCTAGTTGATAGACTGCCCATTCCACTAGGTTTGTAAAAGGAACCTCGCTTCTGCGGGTCAGTCTCTAGGTGGGGATGCCCTCTAGATGGGGGTGAATGGAGAAAAGAAAATTTTGTGGGTAAGGGATGGAGGTTAGTTTGTATTTCTTTTTCTCCAAGATGGGTAAAATTTAGAGGAAGGGGTGAAAAACAAAAATTGCAGGTAAGAGGGGATGGGGATCTTGGAGGCTTCCTAATCGGGGAGGGATGGAACACACACTCAGCTAGCTGAGAGACTACTTGTTTAATTTAACTTTACAGAACTGCGCGTTCCACACCTAGGCGGGGAACACGTATTCGAATTTGGCTCCTCTTCGTACACACAGACTTGCCACATGTATCCATCTTCTGTCAAATGCCGCGCGATGCAGCCTTCTTCTATCACATCTGATCTTCACCCGTAGTTGGTGTTTAAAGAACGCGATCAGATCTTGATCAGAAAAAGACAACACCCCCCGGCAACCTTGCAGACGCGACGTCCAAATCACCATTCTCGCCACGGCCAGAATCGTAACGTAGACCATTTGTCTTTCCCGGTCCCACGGCGGCCTCACGTTGTCCACAACATTGGATACAGTAATTGGGCGAGGATGCTCAGGATCGATGCGAGCCGTCACCCCACTGACATACGACCAGTACTGGCGGAGTTCGCGGCAATCAAAGAAAGCGTGATCCGTAGTTTCCACAGCCGTTGTCCCACAACGGGGACAATCGGGCGACTCCAGAAACCCAGAACTGCATTGTATGTTGTTGAGTGGAAGTGCATTTCGGGCCAATCGCCAGGTCAGAGAGAACTCCGAATTGTTCAGATGACTCGAACCTGGCGCCCAGCTCCACGCGGAGCGGATCTCACTCTGCTGCCACCCCAAACGCGCGCATAGCGGGTCGTCAGCGGCCTCCCTCACTAGATCCCTGTGGAGTTCCCTACGGGTAGCAGTCACAAGGTCACTGGACCTTGGTAGTCGTTTTAGCGCGGCTCGGCACTCTTTCATGTAGGCAGATTCTCCCCGCGGCCTGCGACGGCTCTCGATGGAAGGGTCGAGAACGAGGTCGGGGAAGGCGGCAGTAACCACGGGGTGCCACGGTTGGTCCTCCTGCATATAGTTGCTCAGGAAGGCCAGTCTCTCAGCATCTCGATGACACTTCAAGTCCGGCATTCCCAAGCCTCCCTCACACGGACGTTGAATACAGACCTGTCTGCTCACCCAGTGTCTTCCTCTGTCCCAAAGGAGCGAGGACAAGAGTTCGACGAGAGCTTTTAGGTGTTGTGCAGGCAGGGGAAGTACGGCCAGTCGGTAAAGGATGAGAGGAAAGACGTAAGTGGCGCACGCCTCAGCTCTACCCTTTAAGGAAAGTTTCCTAGGAAGCCACGAACTGACTGCAGCCTCCACCTTTGACCGTACCTCCAACCAATTCTTGTCAAGCTGGAGACCCGGTCCGAACCACACGCCGAGGATCCGGACCGGGCCATCTGTCCAGCTGAAGGGCGCAGGGAGGTTTGCGTTGCCACTCCATGCGCCCAACCGCAGTCCTACCGACTTGTTGCGGTTTATCTTGGCCCCTGTAATTCTTTCGTACTGTGTGAGTGCCTCCGACACGACCTCAATGTCTCTGGAGCCCGACACGAAGATCGTGACATCATCGGCGAACGCGGATACCTTGGCAGCTGAGCCGCCAGGCAGAGCCATTCCGCGCAGGGCCGAATTTGCCTCCCCATGTCTCAGCTTGCGGAGAAGAGGCTCCAAAGCCAGGACATAAAGCAGGGGCGACAGCGGACAACCCTGACGAACCGACCGAGAGATAACAAAGGGTTTCGAGCGCTTTCCGTTCACTTGCACGACAGCCATGGGCTGCCGATACATTATGGAGATCCACTTGCAAAAGTCCGGTTTAAAACCGGCGGCCTCTAAGACAGATGCCAGGAAACGATGGTCGACCCTATCGAAAGCTTTGGACTGATCTAAGTTTATCAGCGCGGCTTCTGTGTCGTCATCTATTCCCCCCTCTAGGATCATGCGGATCAGGTGCAAGTTGTTCTGAATCGATCTCCCCTTCACAGCGTAGTTCTGTTCTGGTTCAACCAACTCGTCGATAACAACCTGCAGCCGATTCGACAGGACCTTGGCCAAAATCTTCAACTCTGTGTTTAGCAGAGTTATGGGCCTGTAGTCATCTAACTCTTCCCCTCCATGCCCGTCACCTTTCTTCAGCAATGTGATCACTCCCTTGGTCACCTGCCCTGGGATGGATCCCTGAGCAAACCAATGGTTGAACATATCCGTCAGAAGAGGCAGAAACATGGGCGACAGCCTCAAGTACAGTTCGTATGGCAGACCATCAAGTCCTGGCGATCTGTCACAGCTGACCTGCTTCAGCGCAGTAAAGACCTCCTGCTCCGTCACCCGGCCCTCGCAACCAGCCGCTCTAGCCGCCTCGAGGCGGGGAGAGTCGGCCAAATAGTCGCTAAACTCAAGGACCGGAAGATCGGGCTGCTGCGTAAAACGCTCCTCGAAATGTTCTCGAAACCCCTCGCAGATCTCCCGAGTCGATTCCAGGGTGCGTCCATTCGGATGTTTGATTTTTGCAATATATTTGTCCGAGCCACGCCTAGAAACCTCACGGCGCACGTCTGCATCAGAATTGACTGCTTCGTTGCCTATCTTTCTAAGCCTAGCTCTAACTACTTGGCCTTCGTAACGCTCGCTAGTCTCGCGTAGAAGGTCCTGCTTAGCTAGTTCCTGACTAACCCTATCACCCTCCCCGGTAGCCTGGGCTAGTTTCTGCTCTAGCTTCTTCTTCGTCTTGGCCTTATCTAGTGCGAGGCGCTGGGCATACTTGACGGAGAAGCTTCTGATCTTGGCTTTGAGACCTAACCACCACTTACTCCCGGTAACCGCCCCCACTAGTGCCTTTTTAATCAATTCTCTTAACTGATCTTGGAAGTCTTGTCTCTCCAGAAGGGAGGTGTTTAACTTCCAGTACCCCGCTAACTTAGGCCTATTTCCTAGCTTCAGCCGGGCCATAACTAATTTATGGTCCGTCTGGCCTAGCCAAGTGAACGTGGGACAAGATAAGAAGTCTACTTCGCCTCTCCTAACTAACATCCTGTCCAAATAAGTATTTGGATAGGAGGAAACACTATTGGTCCACGTCCACATCTCCCGCCCTGGATGCTCGACCCGAAACCTGTCGACCAGACCGCATCTAGCCATCAGATCAGCCAGGCTGGACTCGCACCTCTCCGATCCTCTAGCTCCGCCTCCTACCTTATCTATGTCGGGGTCTAAGATGGAATTCCAATCCCCCATTAGCACTACCCGCTTCCGACAATCTACAAACGCGTCAAGCTGACTGAAGAATGAGACCCTCTCACGAGCGGTGCTGGGCGCATGAACCGCAATCACCCGAAACACAGAATCTTTTACGGCAACATCGGCCACAACCAGCCTACCCACTGCATCTCTATGGACAACGTCGACCGTCGCCGACAGGGTACGTTTAACCAGCACGGAAACTCCCTTCCCCCGCGGGCTGCCATATGCTGAGAAAACCTCAAAGTCTCGGGCCAGCACCTGACAGTCCACAGAGGAAACGAAATGCGTCTCCTGAATCGCAGCGACATCCACTCCCAGGGACAAGAGGTCGTGCCGGAGGCGAGCCGCCCGGCCCGATGATCTCAAGCCCCTCGCATTCAGACTAGCCAAATTCAAAGCCATGGTACCTACCTTAAGGTGTGTTACACTCAGCTCCGAAGTCAGCCGGGGAAAGGACACCGACGTTGTGTGCAATGCTCAAGGTGGTCAGGTTTTTCATGTCCTGACCTTCTCTCACAATGCCGCCGACATCCAAAGGGTAGGTCAATTTAAGGGCCCTATAGAGTGACGGATGGACCAACACTGGGACCCTTCCCTTGCATTGTTTTGACAGTTCATCAAGAGAAGGGTCATTTTTTTTAACCAGTTCAATTCCCGGAAACGCCCCTTCAGCGGCCTGCAGCCTTGTCCACAAGTTGGTCTTGCAGGCCTCTGGAGTTCTGACAAAGGTTATTAGGAGTGGGGCGTCCGGGAAATTTGAGGGGATATTTACATCTTTCCCCTCTATCTGTTTGTAATCGAGCAGAGGTTTTAAGTTTTTCCTCTGCCGATGGGAAATGTCTGTGGCCACAGATAGAGGGTCTACATAACATAGTTCCTCAGGGGCAAGGACCTTTGGTCTGCAAGAGGCAGAGGAGTCTCTCCTCTCCCTCGGTTCATTCTTTTCATTTTCTTTTTGGGGTAGTGGCTCAGTTTGCCTTGGTGTGGGGACGGGTGTTTGTGTGGTGCCTGGTGTTGGTGTTGGTGTTGGTGTTGGTGCAGTGTTTGGTGTTGGTGCGGTGTCTGGTGTTGGTGTTGGTGCGGTGTCTGGTGTTGGTAAGGTGTCTCGTGTTGGTGCGGTGTCTGGTGTTAGTGCGGTGTCTGGTGTTGGTGCGGTGTCTGGTGTTGTTGCAGTGTGTGGTTTGGGGGTGGAAGTGGATTTTGTTGTTAGGGGTGGTGTATGTTCACAGGGAGTGGGGGCCACCTTTTCTTCCTCTTTTCTTCTTTTGTTTTTCTTTTTCATTCTTTCGAATGAACCGGGGAGAGGTGAGGTTGAGTTCCTCTCCCTCTCACTTGCGGATTCATCCTCAGAGGAGCAGTCTTTTCTCCGCTTGATCCCCGTCTCGATTGGTGTGGGGACCGTTGGTTGTGTCTGCTCCTCTATTTGCTGCTGCAGCTGTTTTTGTTGTTGCTGCTCTCGCTGGTGTCGTTGCTGCTGCTGCTTCTGCTGCACTTGCTGATTTTGCTGTTGCAGTAGTTGCTGCTGCAGTTGTTTCCGCGGCATTGGCTGCGGTGGCTGTTGTTGTTTCTGCATTTGCAGAGGCTCCTGCCTCGATTTTTGGGCTGGTGGTGGGACGGTGGCAGAAGGGATTAAGTGTTTCCGCTTTTGTCTCACTACCGTGCTCCATTCTTCCCCCTTGGCCTCCTGGGTGGTTTGAGTTTTCCTTGGAGCTGGGGTTGGTGCTGCAGTTGCAGGGGTTGTTGCCGCCTGTTTTGGTGCGGGCGTTGTCTCAGTGGATGTGACCGCCTTTTGGGTTATTGGATTAGGGGTTACCCTTTGGGGGCAACTCCTAGCCATGTGGCCCTGCTTTTGGCAGAACCAACAGTGTGGACGACGGCCCTCCACCACTACCGTTATGCTGGCGTCTTTGTATGTCAGCAGCGGTGGTATTGCCTGAAAACCTTTCCTCTTCAGCCTCATTGCTATTGTGTAGCAGCCCAGGTGAGTCCCAGTTTTTGACCGTATTGGGGTCACCTGTTCTACCTCACCGTACTGGCTGAAGAGGCATCCTAATACTTCCGCAGGTATTTGGGTTGGCACATTAAATACCTGCACCCGAGTCCTTCTCTTGCCCTGGTATTCAGGTGTTAGTTTGACTCTCCCATGCTTTATTTCTTGGAGGGAGAGTCTCTCTGCATCTTCCTTGGTGGGTAGGAGGATGTCCCACATGGCGTAGCTCCTCTGGTACAGGTATAATACCGGGATATTTAGCTTATGTAGGAGCCCTGCCATGTCTTCCTTTTTCATCCCTAGGAGGCGGTTTTCCGGCATATCCGAGATGATGAGGGAGAGCACTCTGTCTTCGATTGCCTCCCAAGCGCCTGGCACTGGTTTAATTTCTGCCCCCTCTATGTATTGTCTGTACTTGGTCAAGTACAAGTCTTTATACTCTTGAGGGGACAGTTGCTTCTCTACAGTCTTCCCCCATGCCAACCCTCTTGTTGGTGTTGGATCTTTGGTGAGGTTGGACTGTTTTTGCTGTTCCTTGGCGGAAGGGTTGCTATTTTGAGGGGCATTTCCCTTTCCGCTTTCCTTTGGGACCGACTCTCCCTGCTCTATACTTCTTCCAGGAAATACTTCCCTTTTTGGGGAGTCGGCCTCCTGGGGAGCATTGTCCTTGGGAGCTTTTGCCCCTTTTGTTTTGGGGAGGTTTAGGCTGTATGCCCCCTCGTTTTCTTGATTTGCTCCCCTTTTGGGGCAGTAGCCCTCCTGGGGAGCACTGTCTCTCTTATCGTCCTTTGGGGCTACTGCCTCTTGATTTTTGTTGTCAGAGCGGGATGCCCTGTCCAACATTGTTTTTTCTCCCCTTTGTGGGGAGTCGCCCTCTTGGGGAGCTGCTGGTGAGTTTTCTCCCTTCTGGGGGGCGTCCTTCGGTTTCGTGTCCGGGCGGTATGCCCCGTTGCTTTTTGCTTCCCCTGTTGGGGAGCCGTCCTCTTGGGGAGCAGTTTTTCTTGTGGTAGCCTCCTGGCTGGGGGTATCTGTATTGGTGGTCCCCGGGCTGGGGGTGTCCATTTTTGAAAAAAGCTCTCTCTCTTCTGTATAATTCACCAAAATGAGTGACGTGGAGTCGGCGTCCAAATTGGGAGCCGACTTTGGCGCCAAAAAGAAGTGGCGCCAAAGGCGGCAAGAGGGGAGATAGAACTGAGAGAGGGAGTGGGAGGTTAGTGGAGGGAAGAGAGAAAGTGTTTCCGACCCTCCCTCGCGGGAAGGTCGTAAATTATCAGCTCGGATCCCCCCCCGTGGGGGAGGGGGGAGAGCAGAGAAAGACAGACAAAGTGGGGGTGCGGACAGAACGCTACCCAACAAGCTCTCCGGGCACGAGAATGTGTCGCCAGAACACGACTGCCTATCGCTGTGTATGTATCAGAGAACAGATACTACACTTTGATCTTGTCACGAGGGCCGAGAAGTCAGATACTACACTTTGATCTTTGCACCCCCGTGCCGCCGAAGCGGTTTGGGGGTTCTTGCCTGGGTTTATCTATTTGCTTCCCCACTGAGCAAATTAGGCACAAGGCCGTTTTTTTATGTGGAGATGGAGGGAGGGGGGAGGGAAAGGGGGATCCTGCTCCCGAGAGGTGGGAAATGGGAGCTGGATGGTAACTGTGGTCGTAGGGTGATCCCTACCTTGACCAAGTTCAGATATGTGGGGTTACCCCCACATATGGTCTTTGCTAGTCATAGCTGGTCTTTGCTAGTCTTAGCTTGCAGTATCTGTCGGAACAGATACTACACTTTGATCTTTGCACCCCCGTGCCGCCGAAGCGGTTTGGGGGTTCTTGCCTGGGTTTATCTATTTGCTTCCCCACTGAGCAAATTAGGCACAAGGCCGTTTTTTTATGTGGAGATGGAGGGAGGGGGGAGGGAAAGGGGGATCCTGCTCCCGAGAGGTGGGAAATGGGAGCTGGATGGTAACTGTGGTCGTAGGGTGATCCCTACCTTGACCAAGTTCGGATATGTGGGGTTACCCCCACATATGGTCTTTGCTAGTCATAGCTGGTCTTTGCTAGTCTTAGCTTGCAGTATCTGTCGGAACAGATACTACACTTTGATCTTTGCACCCCCGTGCCGCCGAAGCGGTTTGGGGGTTCTTGCCTGGGTTTATCTATTTGCTTCCCCACTGAGCAAATTAGGCACAAGGCCGTTTTTTTATGTGGAGATGGAGGGAGGGGGGAGGGAAAGGGGGATCCTGCTCCCGAGAGGTGGGAAATGGGAGCTAGATGGTAACTGTGGTCGTAGGGTGATCCCTACCTTGACCAAGTTCGGATATGTGGGGTTACCCCCACATATGGTCTTTGCTAGTCATAGCTGGTCTTTGCTAGTCTTAGCTTGCAGTATCTGTCGGAACAGATACTACACTTTGATCTTTGCACCCCCGTGCCGCCGAAGCGGTTTGGGGGTTCTTGCCTGGGTTTATCTATTTGCTTCCCCACTGAGCAAATTAGGCACAAGGCCGTTTTTTTATGTGGAGATGGAGGGAGGGGGGAGGGAAAGGGGGATCCTGCTCCCGAGAGGTGGGAAATGGGAGCTGGATGGTAACTGTGGTCGTAGGGTGATCCCTACCTTGACCAAGTTCGGATATGTGGGGTTACCCCCACATATGGTCTTTGCTAGTCATAGCTGGTCTTTGCTAGTCTTAGCTTGCAGTATCTGTCGGAACAGATACTACACTTTGATCTTTGCACCCCCGTGCCGCCGAAGCGGTTTGGGGGTTCTTGCCTGGGTTTATCTATTTGCTTCCCCACTGAGCAAATTAGGCACAAGGCCGTTTTTTTATGTGGAGATGGAGGGAGGGGGGAGGGAAAGGGGGATCCTGCTCCCGAGAGGTGGGAAATGGGAGCTGGATGGTAACTGTGGTCGTAGGGTGATCCCTACCTTGACCAAGTTCAGATATGTGGGGTTACCCCCACATATGGTCTTTGCTAGTCATAGCTGGTCTTTGCTAGTCTTAGCTTTGCAGTATCTGTCGGAACAGATACTACACTTTGAGATATTAAATCTTTTATTCATGTTAAAAAAATACAGAAAAAAAATCAACGATGAACAAAAAACTTAGGCACATGGCCAACTCAAAAGGGGGGATTTTGGGGGTCGTTGGTCATCCTTGTCACTCCAGAACTAAACAAAGTCAAAAGTTTCTCCCAGCTAGTATCTTCTTTCACCATAATACCGCATTCACCCTTTCATATTGGGGGACGTCCTAGTAACTCCCAATTTTTAAAACATTTTTTATTGACGTGTAAAAACAAAAAAGATAACAATAAAATGGTAACAATAATTCATTTGTGTCGAGGGAGGGGGAAGAAAAAAAAACAAAAGGTGATTAGTAGGACCCTCCCAACCCCGTCTAGTTGATAGACTGCCCGTTCCACTAGGTTTGTAAAAGGAACCTCGCTTCTGCGGGTCAGTCTCTAGGTGGGGATGCCCTCTAGATGGGGGTGAATGGAGAAAAGAAAATTTTGTGGGTAAGGGATGGAGGTTAGTTTGTATTTCTTTTTCTCCAAGATGGGTAAAATTTAGAGGAAGGGGTGAAAACAAAAATTGCAGGTAAGAGGGGATGGGGATCTTGGAGGCTTCCTAATCGGGGAGGGATGGAACACACACTCAGCTAGCTGAGAGACTACTTGTTTAATTTAACTTTACAGAACTGCGCGTTCCACACCTAGGCGGGGAACACGTATTCAAATTTGGCTCCTCTTCGTACACACAGACTTGCCACATGTATCCATCTTCTGTCAAATGCCGTGCGATGCAGCCTTCTTCTATCACATCTGATCTTCACCCGTAGTTGGTGTTTAAAGAACGCGATCAGATCTTGATCAGAAAAAGACAACACCCCCCGGCAACCTTGCAGACGCGACGTCCAAATCACCATTCTCGCCACGGCCAGAATCGTAACGTAGACCATTTGTCTTTCCCGGTCCCACGGCGGCCTCACGTTGTCCACAACATTGGATACAGTAATTGGGTGAGGATGCTCAGGATCGATGCGAGCCGTCACCCCACTGACATACGACCAGTACTGGCGGAGTTCGCGGCAATCGAAGAAAGCGTGATCCGTAGTTTCCACAGCCGTTGTCCCACAACGGGGACAATCAGGCGACTCCAGAAACCCAGAACTGCATTGTATGTTGTTGAGTGGAAGTGCATTTCGGGCCAATCGCCAGGTCAGAGAGAACTCCGAATTGTTCAGATGACTCGAACCTGGCGCCCAGCTCCACGCGGAGCGGATCTCACTCTGCTGCCACCCCAAACGCGCGCATAGCGGGTCGTCAGCGGCCTCCTTCACTAGATCCCTGTGGAGTTCCCTACGGGTAGCAGTCACAAGGTCACTGGACCTTGGTAGTCGTTTTAGCGCGGCTCGGCACTCTTTCATGTAGGCAGATTCTCCCCGCGGCCTGCGACGGCTCTCGATGGAAGGGTCGAGAACGAGGTCGGGGAAGGCGGCAGTAACCACGGGGTGCCACGGTTGGTCCTCCTGCATATAGTGGCTCAGGAAGGCCAGCCTCTCAGCATCTCGATGACACTTCAAGTCCGGCATTCCCAAGCCTCCCTCACACGGACGTTGAATACAGACCTGTCTGCTCACCCAGTGTCTTCCTCTGTCCCAAAGGAGCGAGGACAAGAGTTTGACAAGAGCTTTTAGGTGTTGTGCAGGCAGGGGAAGTACGGCCAGTCGGTAAAGGATGAGAGGAAAGACGTAAGTGGCGCACGCCTCAGCTCTACCCTTTAAGGAAAGTTTCCTAGGAAGCCACGAATTGACTGCAGCCTCCACCTTTGACCGTACCTCCAACCAATTCTTGTCAAGCTGGAGACCCGGTCCGAACCACACGCCGAGGATCCGGACTGGGCCATCTGTCCAGCTGAAGGGCGCAGGGAGGTTTGCGTTGCCACTCCATGCGCCCAACCGCAGTCCTACCGACTTGTTGCGGTTTATCTTGGCCCCTGTAATTCTTTCGTACTGTGTGAGTGCCTCCGACACGACCTCAATGTCTCTGAAGCCCGACACGAAGATCGTGACATCATCGGCGAACGCGGATACCTTAGCAGCTGAGCCGCCAGGCAGAGCCATTCCGCGCAGGGCCGAATTTGCCTCCCCATGTCTCAGCTTGCGGAGAAGAGGCTCCAAAGCCAGGACATAAAGCAGGGGCGACAGCGGACAACCCTGACGAACCGACCGAGAGATAACAAAGGGTTTCGAGCGCTTTCCGTTCACTTGCACGACAGCCATGGGCTGTCGATACATTATGGAGATCCACTTGCAAAAGTTCGGTTTAAAACCGGCGGCCTCTAACACAGATGCCAGGAAACGATGGTCGACCCTATCGAAAGCTTTGGACTGATCTAAGTTTATCAGCGCGGCTTCCGTGTCGTCATCTATTCCCCCCTCTAGGATCATGCGGATCAGGTGCAAGTTGTTCTGAATCGATCTCCCCTTCACAGCATAGTTCTGTTCCGGTTCAACCAACTCGTCGATAACAACCTGCAGCCGATTCGACAGGACCTTGGCCAAAATCTTCAACTCTGTGTTTAGCAGAGTTATGGGCCTGTAGTCGTCTAACTCTTCCCCTCCATGCCCGTCACCTTTCTTCAGCAATGTGATCACTCCCTTGGTCACCTGCCCTGGGATGGATCCCTGAGCAAACCAATGGTTGAACATATCCGTCAGAAGAGGCAGAAACATGGGCGACAGCCTCAAGTACAGTTCGTATGGCAGACCATCAAGTCCTGGCGATCTGTCACAGCTGACCTGCTTCAGCGCAGTAAAGACCTCCCGCTCCGTCACCCGGCCCTCGCAACTAGCCGCTCTAGCCGCCTCGAGGCGGGGAGAGTCGGCCAAATAGTCGCTAAACTCAAGGACCGGAAGATCGGGCTGCTGCGTAAAACGCTCCTCGAAATGTTCTCGAAACCCCTCGCAGATCTCCCGAGTCGATTCCAGGGTGCGTCCATTCGGATGTTTGATTTTTGCAATGTATTTGTCCGAGCCACGCCTAGAAACCTCACGGCGCACGTCTGCATCAGAATTGACTGCTTCGTTGCCTATCTTTCTAAGCCTAGCTCTAACTACTTGGCCTTCGTAACGCTTGCTAGTCTCGCGTAGAAGGTCCTGCTTAGCTAGTTCCTGACTAACCCTATCACCCTCCCCCGTAGCCTGGGCTAGTTTCTGCTCTAGCTTCTTCTTCATCTTGGCCTTATCTAGTGCGAGGCGCTGGGCATACTTGACGGAGAAGCTTCTGATCTTGGCTTTGAGACCTAACCACCACTTACTCCCGGTAACCGCCCCCACTAGTGCCTTTTTAATCAATTCTCTTAACTGATCTTGGAAGTCTTGTATCTCCAGAAGGGAGGTGTTTAACTTCCAGTACCCCGCTAACTTAGGCCTATTTCCTAGCTTCAGCCGGGCCATAACTAATTTATGGTCCGTCTGGCCTAGCCAAGTGAACGTGGGACAAGATAAGAAGTCTACTTCGCCTCTCCTAACTAACATCCTGTCCAAATAAGTATTTGGATAGGAGGAAACACTATTGGTCCACGTCCACATCTCCCGCCCTGGATGCTCGACCCGAAACCTGTCGACCAGACCGCATCTAGCCATCAGATCAGCCAGGCTGGACTCGCACCTCTCCGATCCTCTAGCTCCGCCTCCTACCTTATCTATGTCGGGGTCTAAGATGGAATTCCAATCCCCCATTAGCACTACCCGCTTCCGACAATCTACAAACGCGTCAAGCCGACTGAAGAATGAGACCCTCTCACGAGCGGTGCTGGGCGCATGAACCGCAATCACCCGAAACACAGAATCTTTTACGGCAACATCGGCCACAACCAGCCTACCCACTGCATCTCTATGGACAACGTCGACCGTCGCCGACAGGGTACGTTTAACCAGCACGGAAACTCCCTTCCCCCGCGGGCTGCCATATGCTGAGAAAACCTCAAAGTCTCGGGCCAGCACCTGACAGTCCACAGAGGAAACGAAATGCGTCTCCTGAATCGCAGCGACATCCACTCCCAGGGACAAGAGGTCGTGCCGGAGGCGAGCCGCCCGGCCCGATGATCTCAAGCCCCTCGCATTCAGACTAGCCAAATTCAAAGCCATGGTACCTACCTTAAGGTGTGTTACACTCAGCTCCGAAGTCAGCCGGGGAAAGGACACCGACGTTGTGTGCAATGCTCAAGGTGGTCAGGTTTTTCATGTCCTGACCTTCTCTCACAATGCCGCCGACATCCAAAGGGTAAGTCAATTTAAGGGCCCTATAGAGTGACGGATGGACCAACACTGGGACCCTTCCCTTGCATTGTTTTGCGAGTTCCTCAAGGGAAGGGTCATTTTTCCTAATCAGTTCAATTCCCGGACCAGCCCCTTCAGCGGCTTCCAGCATTGTCCACACGTTGGTTTTGCAGGCCTCAGGAAGCCTGACGAAAGTTGTTAGCCGTGGGGCGTCCGGGAAATTAGAGGGGACATTAACGTCTTTTCCCCCTATCTGTTGGCAGTCCAGCAGAGGTTTTAAATTTTTTCTCTGCCGGTGTGGTACGCCCATTGCCACAGACAGGGGGTCTACAGAACAAAGTTCCTCTCTCGTTTCGAGGGCGAGAGTCCCTGTTGGAGTGAGTCCGTAAGTGGGAGAATCTGAAGGGTCTCTCCCCCTCCCGGGTTCATTCTTTTCTTTCTGGGATGGCGGCTCAATTTGCATTGGTGTGGGGGCGAGTGTCTGTGTGGTGTCTGGTGTTGGTGTTGGTGCGGTGTCTGGTGTTGGTGTGATGTCTGGTGTTGGTGTTGGTGCGGTGTCTGGTGTTGGTGTTGGTGCAATGTCTGGTGTTGGTGCAGTGTCTGGTGTTGGTGCAGTGTCTGGTGTTGGTGCAGTGTCTGGTGTTGGTGCGGTGTCTGATGTTGGTGTTGGTGTTGGTGCGGTGTCTGATGTTGGTGTTGGTGTTAGTGCGGTGTCTAGTGTTGGTGCAGTATGTGGTATGGGGGTGGAAGTGGGTTGTGTTGTTGTTAGAGGTGGTGTATGCTCACAGGGAGTGGGGGCTGCCTTTTCTTCCCCTTTCCTTTTCTTTTTTATTCTTTTGAATGAACCGGGGAGTGGTGAGGTTGAGTTCCTCTCCCTCTCACTAGCAGATTCATCCTCAGAGGAGCAGTGTTTTCTTCGCTTGATCCCCGTCTCAATTGGTGTGGGGACCGTTGGTTGTTGCTGCTCCTCTAATTGTTGTTTCTCCGGTTGATGCTGTTGCTTTTCTGGTTGCTGCAGCCGTTTTTGTTGCTGCTGTTCTGGCTGTTGCTGCTGCTGCTGTTTTTGTTGTTGCTGCTGTTTTCGTGGCATTGGTTGTGGAATTGGCCGCGGCAGCTGATGTTGTTGCTGCGGCTGGTTCAACGGCTGGTTTGGCTGCTGCTGCTGTGTCTGCTGCCATGGCTGTTGCTGCGGCTGTTGTGGAGGCTGCTGTTGTTGTTGCTGCCTCGGTTGTTGGGTTGGTTGTGGGACGGTGGCAGATGGGATTGTGGGCTTCCGTTTCCGCCTCATTACCGTGATCCATTCCTCCCCTTTGGGCTCCTGCACAGTTTTGGGTTTCCTCGGTGCTGGGGTTGGTGCTCTGGTTGCAGGAGTTGTGACAGCCTGTTTGGACACTGGTGCTGTCTCAGAGGTTGGGACCGCCTTTAGTGTCACTTGAGTAGGATTTGACCTTTGAGGGCAGCTCTTGGCCATGTGACCCTGTTTTTGGCAAAACCAGCAGTGCGGACGACGCCCCTCCACTACTACTGTCATAGTTGCCTCCTTAAATGTCAGCTGTGCTGGTATCGCCTGGAAGCCTTCTTTCTTTAGCCTCATGGCCACAGTGTAGCTGCCCAAGTGCATGCCGGTTTTCGACCGCACTGGGGTTATTTTTTCCACCTCGCCGAACTGTGTGAAGAAGGATCCCAGGATTTCTGCTGATATTTGCATAGGTACATTGAATACCTGCACCCGGGTCCTTGTCCTGCCCTGGTATTCGGGCTTTAGTTTTGTTCTCCCATACTTAATTTCCTGTAGGGAGAGTCTCTCCGCATCTTCCTTGGTGGGTAGGAGGATGTCCCACATGGCGTAGCTCCTCTGGTACAGGTATAATACCGGGATGTTTAGCTTGTGTAGGAGCCCTGCCATGTCTTCCTTTTTCATCCCTAGGAGGCGGTTTTCCGGCATATCCGAGATGATGAGGGAGAGCACTCTGTCTTCGATTGCCTCCCAAGCGCCTGGCACTGGTTTAATTTCTGCCCCCTCTATGTATTGTCTGTACTTGGTCAAGTACAAGTCTCTATACTCTTGAGGGGACAGTTGCTTCTCTACAGTCTTCCCCCATGCCGACCCTCTTGTTGGTGTTGGATCTTTGGTGAGGTTGGACTGTTTTTGCTGTTCCTTGGCGGAAGGGTTGCTATTTTGAGGGGCATTTTCCTTTCCGCTTTCCTTTGGGACCGACTCTCCCTGCTCTATACTTCTTCCAGGAAATACTTCCCTTTTTGGGGAGTCGGCCTCCTGGGGAGCATTGTCCTCTTTATTGTCTTTGGGAGCTTTTGCCCCTTTTGTTTTGGGGAGGTTTAGGCTGTATGCCCCCTCGTTTTCTTGATTTGCTCCCCTTTTGGGGCAGTAGCCCTCCTGGGGAGCACTGTCTCTCTTATCGTTCTTTGGGGCTACTGCCTCTTGATTTTTGTTGTCAGAGCGGGATGCCCTGTCCAACGTTGTTTTTTCTCCCCTTTGTGGGGAGTCGCCCTCTTGGGGAGCACTGTCTCCCTTATCGTCCTTTGGGGCTACTGCCTCTTGATTTTTGTTGTCGGAACGGGATGCCCCGTCCAACATTGTTTTTCCTCCCCTTTGTGGGGAGTCGCCCTCTTGGGGAGCTGCTGGTGAGTTTTCTCCTTTCTGAGGGGCGTCCTTTGGTTTAGTGTCCGGGCGGTATGCCCCGTTGCTTTTTGCTTCCCCTGTTGGGGAGTCGTCCTCTTGGGGAGCAGTTTTTCTTGTGGTAGCCCCCTGGCTGGGGGTATCGGTATTGGTGGTCCCCGGGCTGGGGGTGTCCATTTTTGAAAGAAGCTCTCTCTTCCCTGTATAATTCACCAAAATGAGTGACGTGGAGTCGACGTCCAAATTGGGAGCCGACTTTGGCGCCAAAAAGAAGTGGCGCCAAAGGCGGCAAGAGGGGAGATAGAACTGAGAGAGGGAGTGGGAAGTTAGTGGAGGGAAGAGAGAAAGTGTTTCCGACCCTCCCTCGCGGGAAGGTCGTAAATTATCAGCTCGGATCCCCCCCCGTGGGGGAGGGGGGAGAGCAGAGAAAGACAGACAAAGTGGGGGTGCGGACAGAACGCTACCCAACAAGCTCGCCGGCCACGAGAATGTGTCGCCAGAACAACACTGACTATCGCTGTGTATGTATCAGAGAACAGATACTACACTTTGATCTTTGCACCCCCGTGCCGCCGAAGCGGTTTGGGGGTTCTTGCCTGGGTTTATCTATTTGCTTCCCCACTGAGCAAATTAGGCACAAGGCCGTTTTTTTATGTGGAGATGGAGGGAGGGGGGAGGGAAAGGGGGATCCTGCTCCCGAGAGGTGGGAAATGGGAGCTGGATGGTAACTGTGGTCGTAGGGTGATCCCTACCTTGACCAAGTTCGGATATGTGGGGTTACCCCCACATATGGTCTTTGCTAGTCATAGCTGGTCTTTGCTAGTCTTAGCTTGCAGTATCTGTCGGAACAGATACTACACTTTGATCTTTGCACCCCCGTGCCGCCGAAGCGGTTTGGGGGTTCTTGCCTGGGTTTATCTATTTGCTTCCCCACTGAGCAAATTAGGCACAAGGCCGTTTTTTTATGTGGAGATGGAGGGAGGGGGGAGGGAAAGGGGGATCCTGCTCCCGAGAGGTGGGAAATGGGAGCTGGATGGTAACTGTGGTCGTAGGGTGATCCCTACCTTGACCAAGTTCGGATATGTGGGGTTACCCCCACATATGGTCTTTGCTAGTCATAGCTGGTCTTTGCTAGTCTTAGCTTGCAGTATCTGTCGGAACAGATACTACACTTTGATCTTTGCACCCCCGTGCCGCCGAAGCGGTTTGGGGGTTCTTGCCTGGGTTTATCTATTTGCTTCCCCACTGAGCAAATTAGGCACAAGGCCGTTTTTTTATGTGGAGATGGAGGGAGGGGGGAGGGAAAGGGGGATCCTGCTCCCGAGAGGTGGGAAATGGGAGCTGGATGGTAACTGTGGTCGTAGGGTGATCCCTACCTTGACCAAGTTCGGATATGTGGGGTTACCCCCACATATGGTCTTTGCTAGTCATAGCTGGTCTTTGCTAGTCTTAGCTTGCAGTATCTGTCGGAACAGATACTACACTTTGATCTTTGCACCCCCGTGCCGCCGAAGCGGTTTGGGGGTTCTTGCCTGGGTTTATCTATTTGCTTCCCCACTGAGCAAATTAGGCACAAGGCCGTTTTTTTATGTGGAGATGGAGGGAGGGGGGAGGGAAAGGGGGATCCTGCTCCCGAGAGGTGGGAAATGGGAGCTGGATGGTAACTGTGGTCGTAGGGTGATCCCTACCTTGACCAAGTTCGGATATGTGGGGTTACCCCCACATATGGTCTTTGCTAGTCATAGCTGGTCTTTGCTAGTCTTAGCTTGCAGTATCTGTCGGAACAGATACTACACTTTGATCTTTGCACCCCCGTGCCGCCGAAGCGGTTTGGGGGTTCTTGCCTGGGTTTATCTATTTGCTTCCCCACTGAGCAAATTAGGCACAAGGCCGTTTTTTTATGTGGAGATGGAGGGAGGGGGGAGGGAAAGGGGGATCCTGCTCCCGAGAGGTGGGAAATGGGAGCTGGATGGTAACTGTGGTCGTAGGGTGATCCCTACCTTGACCAAGTTCGGATATGTGGGGTTACCCCCACATATGGTCTTTGCTAGTCATAGCTGGTCTTTGCTAGTCTTAGCTTTGCAGTATCTGTCGGAACAGATACTACACTTTGAGATATTAAATCTTTTATTCATGTTAAAAAAATACAGTAAAATTAACGGTGAACAAAAAACTTAGGCACATGGCCAACTCAAAAGGGGGGGGATTTTGGGGGTCGTTGGTCATCCTTGTCGCTCCAGAACTAAACAAAGTCAAAAGTTTCTCCCAGCTAGTATCTTCTTTCACCATAATACCGCATTCACCCTTTCATCTTGGGGGACGTCCTAGTAACTCCCAATTTTTAAAACATTTTTTATTGACGTGTAAAAACAAAAAAGATAACAATAAAATGGTAACAATAATTCATTTGTGTCGAGGGAGGGGGAAGAAAAAACAAAAGGTGATTAGTAGGACCCTCCCAACCCCGTCTAGTTGATAGACTGCCCGTTCCACTAGGTTTGTAAAAGGAACCTCGCTTCTGCGGGTCAGTCTCTAGGTGGGGATGCCCTCTAGATGGGGGTGAATGGAGAAAAGAAAATTTTGTGGGTAAGGGATGGAGGTTAGTTTGTATTTCTTTTTCTCCAAGATGGGTAAAATTTAGAGGAAGGGGTGAAAAACAAAAATTGCAGGTAAGAGGGGATGGGGATCTTGGAGGCTTCCTAATCGGGGAGGGATGGAACACACACTCAGCTAGCTGAGAGACTACTTGTTTAATTTAACTTTACAGAACTGCGCGTTCCACACCTAGGCGGGGAACACGTATTCGAATTTGGCTCCTCTTCGTACACACAGACTTGCCACATGTATCCATCTTCTGTCAAATGCCGCGCGATGCAGCCTTCTTCTATCACATCTGATCTTCACCCGTAGTTGGTGTTTAAAGAACGCGATCAGATCTTGATCAGAAAAAGACAACACCCCCCGGCAACCTTGCAGACGCGACGTCCAAATCACCATTCTCGCCACGGCCAGAATCGTAACGTAGACCATTTGTCTTTCCCGGTCCCACGGCGGCCTCACGTTGTCCACAACATTGGATACAGTAATTGGGCGAGGATGCTCAGGATCGATGCGAGCCGTCACCCCACTGACATACGACCAGTACTGGCGGAGTTCGCGGCAATCAAAGAAAGCGTGATCCGTAGTTTCCACAGCCGTTGTCCCACAACGGGGACAATCGGGCGACTCCAGAAACCCAGAACTGCATTGTATGTTGTTGAGTGGAAGTGCATTTCGGGCCAATCGCCAGGTCAGAGAGAACTCCGAATTGTTCAGATGACTCGAACCTGGCGCCCAGCTCCACGCGGAGCGGATCTCACTCTGCTGCCACCCCAAACGCGCGCATAGCGGGTCGTCAGCGGCCTCCCTCACTAGATCCCTGTGGAGTTCCCTACGGGTAGCAGTCACAAGGTCACTGGACCTTGGTAGTCGTTTTAGCGCGGCTCGGCACTCTTTCATGTAGGCAGATTCTCCCCGCGGCCTGCGACGGCTCTCGATGGAAGGGTCGAGAACGAGGTCGGGGAAGGCGGCAGTAACCACGGGGTGCCACGGTTGGTCCTCCTGCATATAGTTGCTCAGGAAGGCCAGTCTCTCAGCATCTCGATGACACTTCAAGTCCGGCATTCCCAAGCCTCCCTCACACGGACGTTGAATACAGACCTGTCTGCTCACCCAGTGTCTTCCTCTGTCCCAAAGGAGCGAGGACAAGAGTTCGACGAGAGCTTTTAGGTGTTGTGCAGGCAGGGGAAGTACGGCCAGTCGGTAAAGGATGAGAGGAAAGACGTAAGTGGCGCACGCCTCAGCTCTACCCTTTAAGGAAAGTTTCCTAGGAAGCCACGAACTGACTGCAGCCTCCACCTTTGACCGTACCTCCAACCAATTCTTGTCAAGCTGGAGACCCGGTCCGAACCACACGCCGAGGATCCGGACCGGGCCATCTGTCCAGCTGAAGGGCGCAGGGAGGTTTGCGTTGCCACTCCATGCGCCCAACCGCAGTCCTACCGACTTGTTGCGGTTTATCTTGGCCCCTGTAATTCTTTCGTACTGTGTGAGTGCCTCCGACACGACCTCAATGTCTCTGGAGCCCGACACGAAGATCGTGACATCATCGGCGAACGCGGATACCTTGGCAGCTGCGCCGCCAGGCAGAGCCATTCCGCGCAGGGCCGAATTTGCCTCCCCATGTCTCAGCTTGCGGAGAAGAGGCTCCAAAGCCAGGACATAAAGCAGTGGCGACAGCGGACAACCCTGACGAACCGACCGAGAGATAACAAAGGGTTTCGAGCGCTTTCCGTTCACTTGCACGACAGCCATGGGCTGCCGATACATTATGGAGATCCACTTGCAAAAGTCCGGTTTAAAACCGGCGGCCTCTAAGACAGATGCCAGGAAACGATGGTCGACCCTATCGAAAGCTTTGGACTGATCTAAGTTTATCAGCGCGGCTTCCGTGTCGTCATCTATTCCCCCCTCTAGGATCATGCGGATCAGGTGCAAGTTGTTCTGAATCGATCTCCCCTTCACAGCGTAGTTCTGTTCCGGTTCAACCAACTCGTCGATAACAACCTGCAGCCGATTCGACAGGACCTTGGCCAAAATCTTCAACTCTGTGTTTAGCAGAGTTATGGGCCTGTAGTCGTCTAACTCTTCCCCTCCATGCCCGTCACCTTTCTTCAGCAATGTGATCACTCCCTTGGTCACCTGCCCTGGGATGGATCCCTGAGCAAACCAATGGTTGAACATATCCGTCAGAAGAGGCAGAAACATGGGCGACAGCCTCAAGTACAGTTCGTATGGCAGACCATCAAGTCCTGGCGATCTGTCACAGCTGACCTGCTTCAGCGCAGTAAAGACCTCCTGCTCCGTCACCCGGCCCTCGCAACCAGCCGCTCTAGCCGCCTCGAGGCGGGGAGAGTCGGCCAAATAGTCGCTAAACTCAAGGACCGGAAGATCGGGCTGCTGCGTAAAACGCTCCTCGAAATGTTCTCGAAACCCCTCGCAGATCTCCCGAGTCGATTCCAGGGTGCGTCCATTCGGATGTTTGATTTTTGCAATATATTTGTCCGAGCCACGCCTAGAAACCTCACGGCGCACGTCTGCATCAGAATTGACTGCTTCGTTGCCTATCTTTCTAAGCCTAGCTCTAACTACTTGGCCTTCGTAACGCTCGCTAGTCTCGCGTAGAAGGTCCTGCTTAGCTAGTTCCTGACTAACCCTATCACCCTCCCCGGTAGCCTGGGCTAGTTTCTGCTCTAGCTTCTTCTTCGTCTTGGCCTTATCTAGTGCGAGGCGCTGGGCATACTTGACGGAGAAGCTTCTGATCTTGGCTTTGAGACCTAACCACCACTTACTCCCGGTAACCGCCCCCACTAGTGCCTTTTTAATCAATTCTCTTAACTGATCTTGGAAGTCTTGTCTCTCCAGAAGGGAGGTGTTTAACTTCCAGTACCCCGCTAACTTAGGCCTATTTCCTAGCTTCAGCCGGGCCATAACTAATTTATGGTCCGTCTGGCCTAGCCAAGTGAACGTGGGACAAGATAAGAAGTCTACTTCGCCTCTCCTAACTAACATCCTGTCCAAATAAGTATTTGGATAGGAGGAAACACTATTGGTCCACGTCCACATCTCCCGCCCTGGATGCTCGACCCGAAACCTGTCGACCAGACCGCATCTAGCCATCAGATCAGCCAGGCTGGACTCGCACCTCTCCGATCCTCTAGCTCCGCCTCCTACCTTATCTATGTCGGGGTCTAAGATGGAATTCCAATCCCCCATTAGCACTACCCGCTTCCGACAATCTACAAACGCGTCAAGCTGACTGAAGAATGAGACCCTCTCACGAGCGGTGCTGGGCGCATGAACCGCAATCACCCGAAACACAGAATCTTTTACGGCAACATCGGCCACAACCAGCCTACCCACTGCATCTCTATGGACAACGTCGACCGTCGCCGACAGGGTACGTTTAACCAGCACGGAAACTCCCTTCCCCCGCGGGCTGCCATATGCTGAGAAAACCTCAAAGTCTCGGGCCAGCACCTGACAGTCCACAGAGGAAACGAAATGCGTCTCCTGAATCGCAGCGACATCCACTCCCAGGGACAAGAGGTCGTGCCGGAGGCGAGCCGCCCGGCCCGATGATCTCAAGCCCCTCGCATTCAGACTAGCCAAATTCAAAGCCATGGTACCTACCTTAAGGTGTGTTACACTCAGCTCCGAAGTCAGCCGGGGAAAGGACACCGACGTTGTGTGCAATGCTCAAGGTGGTCAGGTTTTTCATGTCCTGACCTTCTCTCACAATGCCGCCGACATCCAAAGGGTAGGTCAATTTAAGGGCCCTATAGAGTGACGGATGGACCAACACTGGGACCCTTCCCTTGCATTGTTTTGACAGTTCATCAAGAGAAGGGTCATTTTTTTTTAACCAGTTCAATTCCCGGAAACGCCCCTTCAGCGGCCTGCAGCCTTGTCCACAAGTTGGTCTTGCAGGCCTCTGGAGTTCTGACAAAGGTTATTAGGAGTGGGGCGTCCGGGAAATTTGAGGGGATATTTACATCTTTCCCCTCTATCTGTTTGTAATCGAGCAGAGGTTTTAAGTTTTTCCTCTGCCGATGGGAAATGTCTGTGGCCACAGATAGAGGGTCTACATAACATAGTTCCTCAGGGGCAAGGACCTTTGGTCTGCAAGAGGCAGAGGAGTCTCTCCTCTCCCTCGGTTCATTCTTTTCATTTTCTTTTTGGGGTAGTGGCTCAGTTTGCCTTGGTGTGGGGACGGGTGTTTGTGTGGTGCCTGGTGTTGGTGTTGGTGTTGGTGCAGTGTTTGGTGTTGGTGCGGTGTCTGGTGTTGGTGTTGGTGCGGTGTCTGGTGTTGGTGTGGTGTCTGGTGTTAGTGCGGTGTCTGGTGTTAGTGCGGTGTCTGGTGTTGGTGCGGTGTCTGGTGTTGTTGCAGTGTGTGGTTTGGGGGTGGAAGTGGATTTTGTTGTTAGGGGTGGTGTATGTTCACAGGGAGTGGGGGCCACCTTTTCTTCCTCTTTTCTTCTTTTGTTTTTCTTTTTCATTCTTTCGAATGAACCGGGGAGAGGTGAGGTTGAGTTCCTCTCCCTCTCACTTGCGGATTCATCCTCAGAGGAGCAGTCTTTTCTCCGCTTGATCCCCGTCTCGATTGGTGTGGGGACCGTTGGTTGTGTCTGCTCCTCTATTTGCTGCTGCAGCTGTTTTTGTTGTTGCTGCTCTCGCTGGTGTCGTTGCTGCTGCTGCTTCTGCTGCACTTGCTGATTTTGCTGTTGCAGTAGTTGCTGCTGCAGTTGTTTCCGCGGCATTGGCTGCGGTGGCTGTTGTTGTTTCTGCATTTGCAGAGGCTCCTGCCTCGATTTTTGGGCTGGTGGTGGGACGGTGGCAGAAGGGATTAAGTGTTTCCGCTTTTGTCTCACTACCGTGCTCCATTCTTCCCCCTTGGCCTCCTGGGTGGTTTGAGTTTTCCTTGGAGCTGGGGTTGGTGCTGCAGTTGCAGGGGTTGTTGCCGCCTGTTTTGGTGCGGGCGTTGTCTCAGTGGATGTGACCGCCTTTTGGGTTATTGGATTAGGGGTTACCCTTTGGGGGCAACTCCTAGCCATGTGGCCCTGCTTTTGGCAGAACCAACAGTGTGGACGACGGCCCTCCACCACTACCGTTATGCTGGCGTCTTTGTATGTCAGCAGCGGTGGTATTGCCTGAAAACCTTTCCTCTTCAGCCTCATTGCTATTGTGTAGCAGCCCAGGTGAGTCCCAGTTTTTGACCGTATTGGGGTCACCTGTTCTACCTCACCGTACTGGCTGAAGAGGCATCCTAATACTTCCGCAGGTATTTGGGTTGGCACATTAAATACCTGCACCCGAGTCCTTCTCTTGCCCTGGTATTCAGGTGTTAGTTTGACTCTCCCATGCTTTATTTCTTGGAGGGAGAGTCTCTCTGCATCTTCCTTGGTGGGTAGGAGGATGTCCCACATGGCGTAGCTCCTCTGGTACAGGTATAATACCGGGATATTTAGCTTATGTAGGAGCCCTGCCATGTCTTCCTTTTTCATCCCTAGGAGGCGGTTTTCCGGCATATCCGAGATGATGAGGGAGAGCACTCTGTCTTCGATTGCCTCCCAAGCGCCTGGCACTGGTTTAATTTCTGCCCCCTCTATGTATTGTCTGTACTTGGTCAAGTACAAGTCTTTATACTCTTGAGGGGACAGTTGCTTCTCTACAGTCTTCCCCCATGCCAACCCTCTTGTTGGTGTTGGATCTTTGGTGAGGTTGGACTGTTTTTGCTGTTCCTTGGCGGAAGGGTTGCTATTTTGAGGGGCATTTCCCTTTCCGCTTTCCTTTGGGACCAACTCTCCCTGCTCTATACTTCTTCCAGGAAATACTTCCCTTTTTGGGGAGTCGGCCTCCTGGGGAGCATTGCCCTTGGGAGCTTTTGCCCCTTTTGTTTTGGGGAGGTTTAGGCTGTATGCCCCCTCGTTTTCTTGATTTGCTCCCCTTTTGGGGCAGTAGCCCTCCTGGGGAGCACTGTCTCTCTTATCGTCCTTTGGGGCTACTGCCTCTTGATTTTTGTTGTCAGAGCGGGATGCCCTGTCCAACATTGTTTTTTCTCCCCTTTGTGGGGAGTCGCCCTCTTGGGGAGCTGCTGGTGAGTTTTCTCCCTTCTGGGGGGCGTCCTTCGGTTTCGTGTCCGGGCGGTATGCCCCGTTGCTTTTTGCTTCCCCTGTTGGGGAGCCGTCCTCTTGGGGAGCAGTTTTTCTTGTGGTAGCCTCCTGGCTGGGGGTATCTGTATTGGTGGTCCCCGGGCTGGGGGTGTCCATTTTTGAAAAAAGCTCTCTCTCTTCTGTATAATTCACCAAAATGAGTGACGTGGAGTCGGCGTCCAAATTGGGAGCCGACTTTGGCGCCAAAAAGAAGTGGCGCCAAAGGCGGCAAGAGGGGAGATAGAACTGAGAGAGGGAGTGGGAGGTTAGTGGAGGGAAGAGAGAAAGTGTTTCCGACCCTCCCTCGCGGGAAGGTCGTAAATTATCAGCTCGGATCCCCCCCCGTGGGGGAGGGGGGAGAGCAGAGAAAGACAGACAAAGTGGGGGTGCGGACAGAACGCTACCCAACAAGCTCTCCGGGCACGAGAATGTGTCGCCAGAACACGACTGCCTATCGCTGTGTATGTATCAGAGAACAGATACTACACTTTGATCTTGTCACGAGGGTACACTTTGATCTTTGCACCTCCGTGCCGCCGAAGCGGTTTGGGGGTTCTTGCCTGGGTTTATCTATTTGCTTCCCCACTGAGCAAATTAGGCACAAGGCCGTTTTTTTATGTGGAGATGGAGGGAGGGGGGAGGGAAAGGGGGATCCTGCTCCCGAGAGGTGGGAAATGGGAGCTGGATGGTAACTGTGGTCGTAGGGTGATCCCTACCTTGACCAAGTTCGGATATGTGGGGTTACCCCCACATATGGTCTTTGCTAGTCATAGCTGGTCTTTGCTAGTCTTAGCTTGCAGTATCTGTCGGAACAGATACTACACTTTGATCTTTGCACCCCCGTGCCGCCGAAGCGGTTTGGGGGTTCTTGCCTGGGTTTATCTATTTGCTTCCCCACTGAGCAAATTAGGCACAAGGCCGTTTTTTTATGTGGAGATGGAGGGAGGGGGGAGGGAAAGGGGGATCCTGCTCCCGAGAGGTGGGAAATGGGAGCTGGATGGTAACTGTGGTCGTAGGGTGATCCCTACCTTGACCAAGTTCGGATATGTGGGGTTACCCCCACATATGGTCTTTGCTAGTCATAGCTGGTCTTTGCTAGTCTTAGCTTGCAGTATCTGTCGGAACAGATACTACACTTTGAGATATTAAATCTTTTATTCATGTTAAAAAAATACAGTAAAATTAACGGTGAACAAAAAACTTAGGCACATGGCCAACTCAAAAGGGGGGATTTTGGGGGTCGTTGGTCATCCTTGTCGCTCCAGAACTAAACAAAGTCAAAAGTTTCTCCCAGCTAGTATCTTCTTTCACCATAATACCGCATTCACCCTTTCATCTTGGGGGACGTCCTAGTAACTCCCAATTTTTAAAACATTTTTTATTGACGTGTAAAAACAAAAAAAGATAACAATAAAATGGTAACAATAATTCATTTGTGTCGAGGGAGGGGGAAGAAAAAACAAAAGGTGATACTACACTTTGATCTTTGCACCCCCGTGCCGCCGAAGCGGTTTGGGGGTTCTTGCCTGGGTTTATCTATTTGCTTCCCCACTGAGCAAATTAGGCACAAGGCCGTTTTTTTATGTGGAGATGGAGGGAGGGGGGAGGGAAAGGGGGATCCTGCTCCCGAGAGGTGGGAAATGGGAGCTGGATGGTAACTGTGGTCGTAGGGTGATCCCTACCTTGACCAAGTTCGGATATGTGGGGTTACCCCCACATATGGTCTTTGCTAGTCATAGCTGGTCTTTGCTAGTCTTAGCTTGCAGTATCTGTCGGAACAGATACTACACTTTGATCTTTGCACCCCCGTGCCGCCGAAGCGGTTTGGGGGTTCGCGGGACCTGGGGGGTTCTTGCCTGGGTTTATCTATTTGCTTCCCCACTGAGCAAATTAGGCACAAGGCCGTTTTTTTATGTGGAGATGGAGGGAGGGGGGAGGGAAAGGGGGATCCTGCTCCCGAGAGGTGGGAAATGGGAGCTGGATGGTAACTGTGGTCGTAGGGTGATCCCTACCTTGACCAAGTTCGGATATGTGGGGTTACCCCCACATATGGTCTTTGCTAGTCATAGCTGGTCTTTGCTAGTCTTAGCTTGCAGTATCTGTCGGAACAGATACTACACTTTGATCTTTGCACCCCCGTGCCGCCGAAGCGGTTTGGGGGTTCGCGGGACCTGGGGGGTTCTTGCCTGGGTTTATCTATTTGCTTCCCCACTGAGCAAATTAGGCACAAGGCCGTTTTTTTATGTGGAGATGGAGGGAGGGGGGAGGGAAAGGGGGATCCTGCTCCCGAGAGGTGGGAAATGGGAGCTGGATGGTAACTGTGGTCGTAGGGTGATCCCTACCTTGACCAAGTTCGGATATGTGGGGTTACCCCCACATATGGTCTTTGCTAGTCATAGCTGGTCTTTGCTAGTCTTAGCTTGCAGTATCTGTCGGAACAGATACTACACTTTGATCTTTGCACCCCCGTGCCGCCGAAGCGGTTTGGGGGTTCGCGGGACCTGGGGGGTTCTTGCCTGGGTTTATCTATTTGCTTCCCCACTGAGCAAATTAGGCACAAGGCCGTTTTTTTATGTGGAGATGGAGGGAGGGGGGAGGGAAAGGGGGATCCTGCTCCCGAGAGGTGGGAAATGGGAGCTGGATGGTAACTGTGGTCGTAGGGTGATCCCTACCTTGACCAAGTTCGGATATGCGGGGTTACCCCCACATATGGTCTTTGCTAGTCATAGCTGGTCTTTGCTAGTCTTAGCTTGCAGTATCTGTCGGAACAGATACTACACTTTGATCTTTGCACCCCCGTGCCGCCGAAGCGGTTTGGGGGTTCGCGGGACCTGGGGGGTTCTTGCCTGGGGATGCAGTTGCGAGATTGGTCTCCTTTACTCGAACTTCGTATCATTAAATCCTGTTGGCAGGTGCAGTGGAGGGAGATGTGTCACCTCTTGGTGTGATGTTATACCAGTAGACAGCCTCCTGTATGGGACAGTGCATTCTAGCCACTATTCGTTTCACTGTACAGTAATATCGCTCCACTATGACATTCCCAGCTGGAGCATACGCACAATGGAATCGCAAGTGAACTCCCCATTTATGTGCAAATGCTTGAAACGCATTGCTGCAGAAAGCTGTGTCATTGTCTAAAAGGATTTCATGCGGTGAGCCACGCTTGAGGAACACTGCCTCCAACTGATGAATAACGCTTGCTAAGTCCTGTTTTGCCAATTTCCTCCAAATGGAGAAACGCGATGGACCACAGTCTGTTAGAGTTAAAAAGTGGAAGAGCCAAATCTGTGTTGCCCTTAAATGCGTCTACATAATGATTTAGCTCCTGTTAGTCCATCACTGGGCGCACTTTGGCTTTGTTCTGCTGGATCACAGCCATCAGGGAAATTAGGCCTTTGGGGGTCTCAATTTATTCTCTGGGTATGGCACAAGCCAACGATTATCTATTCAGGTGCGGAGCTCCTCCGTGTATTCTTTACGGATTACTGCCGGCACTGGGTATTCTGACACTCGATTGTGTAGCCTTCCACGATGCGGTCCTCGTTCGGTTTTGATGGTCAAAGGTGGCAGTGAAATACGGTTCATTAATAGAAATGGCTGTGCATTTAATATTTTTCCTGCCGCCAAGCCGTACTGATCCTGTAGGCTTGACAACGATACCTCCCAGAGCTTTTATGGCGTCGATCCCTAGAAGTAAGTCAAACCCAAACGGTTTGCCACGCACCACCAATACATCGATTCTGGCAGACACACCTTCATTAGTGGACACTGAGACTGCTCCAACACCGCAGCACGCATGGGACATTCCACCAATCGTTTTGACATTCACGTTCGTTTTTCTCCAAGACAAGCACCGGTCTGGATGTAAAATCGTCCTAGAGCATCAATATCAATAAGTGCCAAACACTGCGTCCTGTCAACATGGATGCTTATCACTGGAAGCGCCGTGTTCATATCTTAGTGGGGAAGGAGACTGGTGCTTATGCATCCTCCCCTTGCTCGTTTCTCGAGCCCAGTGTCCACTCTCATCGCAATGGTAAAACTGTGTTCCACTTTTTCGACAGTCCTTTGCAAGGTGGTCTTTAACATTGCATTTGAAACAGGTCACACTAACAGGAATATTCTTGGCCCTGTTGTTGTTGGGTGAGCGTGTGGCCGCAACCACGTCCTGATTTTGATCCCTAGTAATCGTCAAAATTCCCGCTCTCGACATTAGCTCCCCCCATGTTCAGGGCTTTGATATTCGGCACCTGTTGAAGAGCAATTGAGATGGCGTCACGGAACCCAGTGACGAAAGTCAATTTTGTGAGTCTCTCTAAGCTATCTCCTGTGAATCCGGCCGATCCAACCACCTGCCTAATTTTGTTGGCGTAAACATCCACACATTTGCCAGCCCATCTAACCATAGTTATTTTTCGGTATGCTGCAAATGCGTCGTCGGTAAATGCCTCCTTTAATCAGGCCTCAATCTGGTCTATCTTCTTTTAATCGTCCTCCTCCATTTCAATGTAGAGGGCCAGTGCATCACGTTTCAGATATAAAGATAGCAGACTCGCTACATCATCCACCTGCTGAAGTTGTGCGACAAGTCTCGCTTTTTTCAGCCACGCTACAACATCTTCCTCGCCAGAGAACGGCTTGATAATATCACTGCTTATCCGCACCTTCACCATAGTCGTGCCGAAATAGCTTGAAGCAAAGTGTAGTAGGCAAAACAAAAAAAAAAATCAGGAACAGAGATAGGAAATAGTCAGTATCGCCCACCTCTAGAAGAGAGGGGTTTCTTGTCTGCAATAACTGTGAAGAAAGAAGAAGACAAAAAAAAAACAGAAATAAAAAACTTGCTTCTAGCAGACACGTGGTTCATCACAAAGGACAATCCAATCGCCAGAACCACCTACACACAATCTGCAGGACGCCCCCTGACTGCTTTCCAGTGACCTGCCTTTATAGCAGCCGGGAATTATGTATTTGCATAATCGCACAAGAGCAGACAGATTCTACGATAATTGCATACGCTAATAAAAACCACATGGATGCCATCCTGGAACTCTCTCTTCTGCTCAGGTCGAAACACAACAGACGTATCCGAGGTAAGCTCTCTTTTTCCCCTCATTTCGATTATTGCTAATTCTGCTACAAAAGTGTTGTGAAATCACCAACCAGTAAAGGGAGGTTACCGAATGCCACAGGAGTTCCGGGCCTTGGACATCTGGGTTCTGCTTCACTCTGAGATTTTACCATAAATATCGTGTTTTGTTTTATCTCTTTGGGTGATCCACATTCATCTCGGGATACCAACCGTGGTCATAATCGATATTTAGCCAATAGCGATTACCTCTCTTCCAAAAATGACACTGGCAAACGAGGATAGGGTCGGTTACTCAGGAACAAAACAAAACAAACAAACAAAAAAAAAACAAAAAAAACAAACAAACGACAGAACGCAGGATAGGGTCGGTTACTCAAAAACAAAACAAACAAACAAAACAAAAAACAAACGACAGAACGCAGTAAAACAGCATGCTAAAAAATAAATATGGCATCTTTGAATTCGTCTGCAACTCGAAACCCCCAAGCATCGAGGCGGGAAAAATACGCAAGCAGACTATAAACTACTTTGTGTTTCACGACATAGCTAAGGATAAAAGACAAAAGGCGATTTTGCTAACGTTTGTGAGCGAACATATTAACGAACTAATCGACGAACTACCGCCTGAACAAACGAAACACGCAGAGAATGAAACGCACTTTTATAAACTCACCTCAACGGCAGAGTCACTTGAATCAACAAAATAAAACAGAATACGACAGATTTGTATTTCGTAAAACGAAACTGACCAATATAGCAATATAGAGGAATTTTATTGCAAACTGAAAGGGACAACAAACACAGACGACGTCACAGTTAATAATAGTCGGCTTTCTGTCAGAAAAAAGTCTCTCGGAAAAAGCCTGTCAGATAAAACTTAGGAACTGAAACAACATGAAATAATGAATTACGCGATGACACTTGAAAGCATGATGACACTTGAACTGGTATTACTACTACTACTACTACTTCACTGGCAAACATTAACAGCAACAGATATGCGACTTGCGACTGTCCCCAAAAGGAACAGTGCATGAATTGCAACGGGAAATATCCACATAAACGGGGATCGACGTCCTTCCCGACCTTCCAGAGCTAGTCTTGCCAGAGATATGGAGACATTTCATACCTGTTTGATTTTGAAAACAAACTGCCGAGGACAGACAACAAGGAAGAAATCGTCCCAGCCTCACCCTTACACGTTCGAACAAGACCGATAAAATGCATGGAACATCTTAAAGATAAAAAGGCAAAAATGGCTGTGATGAATAATGTGACCCAACCACTAGGTGTATCAGAATTTTTGTAGGAATTTTTGACACCCCTGCGAAACTGCAAATAAAATTTAAAAAAAAAAAACTTTTCTCTTTTAAAAGTGGGTTGTTTATTTTCTTTATGGATTATACTTCGAAAATAAACCATTAAAGTTGTTTTAAAAGTAATAGGTTTTTTGTTTTTTAAACAGTAATGAAATTAATTGAATTTTACGAGCTCCAGTAGTTTTCAATTTTTAAACTTTACAAATCTATCAAAATTTTTCTATTGATTCAATTTTTACGATATTTTCAGGGTCAATGTGAAATGTTATGCTCTTTCCAATAAACCGAATATAATATTTTAGACAAACGTTTTTTTTAATTCACGCCCCCCCATTTTCAAGTGTCTGTTAAAAAGTAAATAATTAATTTATGTACCAAAGTATTATATATCACAAATTGAAGATAAAAGATCAATAAATAATATATTCAAATTTAAAACAGTAGTGTTTATTTAGAAATTTACCTGTAAAGTCCGAAGTTTAAAACCTTTTTTTTTAAACACGTTTTTTTTTCTTTTTTTCTTTTTTTAAATGAAACCTTGGTCCTTGCTCCTTTAATTGAAAAAAAATTAGAGCTTTAATTACATTTTTCGAGTAGTTATAAGCTTGGAAAGACAGTGGGTCGAATTAATTCACGCTTCCAATTTTGAAATGTCTATTAAAAAGTAAATAATTAATTTACTCACCAAAGTGTTATATATCACAAATTGAAGATAAAAGATCAATAAATAATATATTCAAATTTAAAACAAAAAAGTAGTGTTTTTTTAGAAATTTACCTGTAAAGTCCGAAGTTTAAACCCTTTTTAAAAAAAAAACACGTTGTTTGTTTTTTTTTAAAGTTTTTTTTTTAATGAAACCTTGGTCCTTGCTCCTTTAATTGAAAAAAAAAATAGGGCTTGAATTACATTTTTCGAGTAGTTATAAGCTTGGAAAGACAGGGGGTCGAATAATTCACGCCTCCCATTTTGAAATGTCTATTAAAAAGTAAATAATTAATTTACTCACCAAAGTGTTATATATCACAAATTGAAGATAAAAGATCAATAAATAATATATTCAAATTTAAAACAAAAAAAGTAGTGTTTTTTTAGAAATTTACCTGTAAAGTCCGAAGTTTAAACCCTTTTTAAAAAAAAAACACGTTGTTTGTTTTTTTTTAAAGTTTTTTTTTTAATGAAACCTTGGTCCTTGCTCCTTTAATTGAAAAAAAAAATAGGGCTTGAATTACATTTTTCGAGTAGTTATAAGCTTGGAAAGACAGGGGGTCGAATAATTCACGCCTCCCATTTTGAAATGTCTATTAAAAAGTAAATAATTAATTTACTCACCAAAGTGTTATATATCACAAATTGAAAATAAAAGATCAATAAATAATATATTCAAATTTAAAACTAAAAAGCAGTGTTTTTTTTAGAAATTTACCTGTAAAGTCCGGAGTTCGAATTACATTTTTCGATGAGTTATAAGCTTGGAAAGACGGGGTGGAATTATTCAATATTTTTCACGAAATTTCTGACACACCTAGCGGTGTTCACAACGCGGTTTACAGTAGTTGGTGGTGACGGTGGCAGCGGTGATGACTACTTGTTTTTGATAACGCGAGCGGATGGCGTTGCACACATTAGCCTGAACAGTTCTTTTGTTGAGAAGATTAACATTTTTTTTTATGATGGTGGCGCGGGCTTAGTTGAAGACAAAAGGGCAAATTTATAATTAGCTTAAATTTTGCTTTTTTAATTTTGTTTGTTGTGTCTTTTGTGTTGTAGGGAATCGTCTGTTCGGTGTATGTATGCATGTGTTATATTGATTTAAAGCTGAAAAAGTTGTGAATGTAATCTAGTTAGTGTTGAATTGTTGCAATGTTTTGTGTAATATTTATTTGCGTTAATATGCTGTCTAAGTTGCGTTTACTGCGATGCTTGTGTTTTACATTTTGATTTTCTCTTTTGTTGTGCAGCCTTATGTAGCGGTTTTCTTGCGAGCTATTCTATTGATTTTTTTTCACTTCAGTAAGTTTTAAGATATCAAGGGGCTCCCTTTTGGAGCTAACACTTGATTCTGTTACGATTTAAATTTATATCCGAGGGCTTTTTTAAGAATAGATGCTGTTCCCTTTATGGTTGCTATTTGTATTTCGTTACAGCTTGGTCTTCCAGGGATTGCTCCTAAGTATTTCTGATGTGTGTATGTGAGAGAATGGGCTTTGAAATTGATGCGTGTATTCATTGAGTTCATTTGTATAACATCTTGTATAACGTCGCCATTATTGACTGTCGCAGCCGCTGCTTTCTGGATTAATTGTAAATATGAAGGGGTATGCGATATAACAATGCCTCCAGCCCCCGATCTCGATCATATTTACATGATAAAGTCTTTGAACCGCACGGGGAGTTGTCTCCTTGTTGTCCTTGCTGGGACTTGCCTGGGTTGATCCATTTGTGAGGCTGGCGCCAGAATCTCCTCGACGTTGTGTGTGATACTGTGCGACGGCTGTTGTCCACTGACGTTGCAATGTGGGGGCGGAAAAGCATTAGCCGAAAGGTGGAGAGGGCGTGGGGCTATGCACCGAATATGTGCACGGACACGGTGTATCTAGGCTGTGGCGCCGTTCTCATCCTGCACTTGATACATCATGCTGTTTGTCTTGGAAATCGAAAAGATCCCTATCCAATGGAGGTGGGATGATTGTGCAGTGACTGATTGTGACCGATGAAGTAGTACCTTGTCCCCTACTTTGAGCGAGTTCATGTAAGAGGGCTAGTTTGTGCTGATCTCCATTTTGTGATCGGCCTCATCACTAGCCAGAGCGACACGCTGATGAACCTGTCTCAGTAGTGGATTAATTTGCATGCCGTATGCTCCTGGGTCATCGCTCCTAATTTCCTTTCTGTGAGGAGTCGGGAGGCTGATGTTGAGATGTCGGCCTGAAATTGTGTAATGTGGGGAGACACCCGTGGCTTTGTTGGACGTTGCGTTCATGGACGAAACGACGGATTTAAGGATGTCCGTCCATTCGCAGTTTTTCTCCTCACATATCACGTTTTTCATTGTTCAGCGTTGTCTTTCTATGTTCCCCGAGCTTTGTGGGCACCATGAGCAATGGAGCTCCGGAGTTATGGACATCTGTTTGCAGAATTGTCGGTAGACTTCTCCTGTGAAGTGCGTGCCACGGTCGGAGGAAACTATGCGTGGTATATCTCTGTGTCGCAGGAAAAATTGATATAATCCACGGGCGGCATCGATAGCGCAGTCTGTTGCGCATGGGTATGGCTGTGAAGTACCGGCCGAAGCTTTCTAATATAGTGAGTATGTAGCGCTTTCCCTTAGAGTTGGGCATTGAGACAAAGTCTATGAAGACTAGGTCAAATGGTCTTTTGCTACGTTTACAGTGGCGCATGTCCCAGCGAGTGTGTCTACCATAGTTTTCCTTGCACTTTGTACATGTCATGCGTAGGCTTGAACATCGCTATTTTTGGACTCTCACCAATAACTAGAAAGGAGTTCCTGCATCCGAGTTATTCCTGAGTGGTTGTTGGCGTCGTGTGCATGGTATAAATATTTGGCTCAGAGCTTGTATGGTACGACCAGCCTTGGGGAATACTTTTGGTCCCTTATCATTAACACGGTAGTTCCAGGTTCAAGGAAGAACTGATGGAACCTTTTTTTGAACAGCTTGGCCCGATGACCATCGGGGTCGATTTATGGGCATCTTGGTCGGGAAGATTGAAGAGCATGTACGATCTTGGCTAGGGTCTCATCCTTTTGTTGTTCGGTTGCGATGTCCAAGTGGTCACAGATTTCTTCGGCAGGGATGACGGTGTTGGTGTGGTAGGCGAATAATGCATCACTGATACGTTTCTGTGTGTGAACATTCTGCGGTGAGCGTGTGTTGGGAATGAGTTGTAGGCTGTTGAAGTCACCAATGCCCCATGATGGGATATAAATGCAAAAGGTTGGAGTCGTTTAACGTGAACATTTTCCCTGGCGGGTCAGGGTTGCTCGGAGTCTTGGTTTTCTTCTTTCTGCAACCTCTGCTGAGCATATTAGCCCATATGTTGGACTCCCCCTCCACATACTCTAAGACGAACTTATAACACGATACCTCCTCCTGCCATCTGCGTATTTTTGCATTATCAAATTCCCGTTGGTGCAGGTATGTGAGTGAGTGATCTGTGGTCTGTGAAAATGATGAAGGGGCGGCTGCGTAGAAAATAGTCGAATTTTAGTATCGCCCACTTCACAGCATACACTTCACGTTCCGTTGTGGACCAATTCTGTTCGGTGGGGCTGAAGGTATGAGATGCGACTGCGACGATGTTTTTCCTCCCGTTGGCGTTCTCTTACATTAAAATTGCCCCACATGCAACTTCGCTGCCATCTGTAGTTAGTGTGAATGGTTTGGAGAAGTCAGGAAATGAGATGACCGGCAGAGAGTACAACCGGTCCTTGATTCTTCTAAAAGCCCTGTCAGCATTCTCTGTCCAGTGGAATGGCCTGGCTTTGTTTTTTTTTCTTTTTTTTTTACATAGGCATCACCACATTATCAAGGCCCAGAGGCCACTCAAGGATAAGGGTTAAAGAGTGTACAGTAGAAATTGGACAATATAGTAATCATGAAAATTTGGTAAATTTGATAACTTATATGGAACGGCTAAACAAGAACTTATTTACTTTAGACTTGAACACAACCATATTGTAGTCAGCCGGAAAGCAGGAAATCGGAAGACAATTCCACAGGCGTGCAGTTCTAAGAAAGAAGCTTTGTTAATGGAATCTACGTTTAGGTTTAGGCACAGATAAAGAGTGGGGGAAATTATTGATAGTGTTTACAGCTAGACGAGTGTTTCTTGTGAAAGTTTGGCGAGGGGGGACCATAGATTGAAGCTCAGTTGAACACTTTCCATGAAAATAACGATACATCAGAGACAAACTAGCAACATCTCTTCTGTGAGATAGAGGTTGCAAGGAGAAAAGGACATCTCCTACGAGGCTACGAAGTCTATTTTGAACTCTATCAAGGCAGGACAAGTCCTTTCTAGCAGCTCCTGCCCAGATGTGGCAACAGTATTCCATCCTTGGACGTATCTGGCTGTTGAGTTCGTGTATGGGGGCCATGAGCTTCGAGAACATGCTCGATTTAACTTGTTCGTGTAGGTGCGTCTCGAGAAATTGTCTGATCCATACCAGATGGCTGATGAGGCTTTGGAGTTCTTTTCTCGTAGTTAAAGGCCTGAACGTATCCTGGGTCAGCTTTGAACCCCTCACTGGTTATCATACGGCCAAGAAATTTGGCCTCAGGTGTGAGGAATGAGCATTTCTCTGGGTTCAGCTTCACTCCGAATTTCAAGAGGGCGGCAAATAGCTGTTTGAGCACGATGATGTAGTCGTCAAATGTCTTGGCATGTACCAAGTTGTCGTCAATATATATCCAAGGCCTCTGCTACACAACAAGAAAAGATATATATATATATATATATATATATATATATATATATATATATATATATATATACAGCTGCTGTATACACCCACGAAATTTTCACGGTCGTAAAAACTAAAACCCGTCTTGTTTTCACCGACGTAGTAAGAAGTAAAGGGATGTTGTTTTTTCAGCCAATCGCATTGAAAGGAAAGAGAATATAAAAATATTTCCCCTAACAGCTATAGTGAACAACTACTATGATGCTGCTACGATATGCCTCTCTTATTTCTCTCTTTCTCCATACTCTTCTACATTTCCCTTCCTTTCTTCTCTCAACGTCGCCAGAGGTTCCAGCCAATGGGAATAGAGGACTGTCTTGAAGGGAGATACAAAGGAGAAATCTGTCTCAGACATGCGGAAACGATAGAAGCATCAACACGCGACGGACCAGTTTCCCTTGGGTAAATACTTTTATCAAAGAAATGTACAATCCTCTTTGTACCGCTATATCTTGGAAACTTTTATAAAACACCATCAATCCTAAAGTCTCGTCGCACGTAATTATAACCCGATGTTTTCTTCCCCACAACCTTTCCTTTTCAGCACTCTTGTTCTCTCTGTAATTTCGGAGGTGCCCCAAAAAGGGGACCGACCGAACTGGTGACCCTTTTTCAAACGTCGTTAAAATCTATGGTGACCGCCATAATTTGTGTGAATGCCCGACGTGCGTATATACACATAATCTTCAAAGAACAAAACAAAAACAAAAAAAACGAAAACGAGAACGTGACAGAGTAAAATAAAAAGAAAAAGAAGAAAAAGCCTTTTTAAAACTACAGTAGACTTACAAAAAAGTATATATAAATCCGCTTTCCAAGAAATGCCGATAATATATATAGAGTTGCTATTTTTGTGAAACGGCTTACGCTAAATAAGGCAAAACAAGCAAACAAGAAAAATAAGCAGTAAAAAAAGAAGAAAAACGAAACTTTTTTTACGTGATTCTCAAATGACTAAAATAAAATTTGGTCTAAAAACTATTCTGTAACAACAAAAATGTGACTTTAAGAATCAATACAGAATCCCAAATTTCATTCTGAAACACACATACACGCACACAGAAAAAGGAACCTTCCAGACGCACGTGTGTGAAGCCAATTTTGGAACACGTGTGGTCACACACCCGCACACACAAAAAAGGAACCTTCCAGATGTGTGACGCCAATTTTGGAACACGTGTGCATCGACGAACTCAGTTTTTTCTCTAAGAACACTGACTATATATTCACACACACGCACACACATACACACACATATATTATATATATATATATATATATATATATATATATATATATATATATATATATATATATATATATATATATAAATTAATTGACGCTATTTCTCCAAGCACCTGCTGAAATTAACCTCTGGTGAGTACTCGCTTTTCTCTCTTCTTGCTTATCACCTCCCAGCCATTTCCTTTAGTCGCAGCTACAAATAAATAATAATAATAATAAAAATAACAATAATAATAATAATAATAATAGTAACTAATAATAATCAGAGGAATAATAATAATAATAATAATAATAATAATAATAATAATAATTAATAGTAATGATAATAGTAATAATAATAATTAATAATAATAATTAGTAATAATAGTAATGGACGCACAACAGGTTAGCGTAAACCCCCCACAGTTTTTGGAGACGAGTGTCGAGGGATGGTTTTCCATAATAGAAGATCAATTCCATCTGCCGTTAATAGAAAATACGTCAGTATTTCAGGCGGTTGAGAGTCGAGCTCGAAAAAACGACCATATTACCACCAGACAGTCTAGTGAAACCATTCCAGCCGGCCTATGTCCATATAGAAGGAAACAGCGGCCGAAGATATGTAGAGTCCATATATATTTTGCGGAGGAGGCTCGTACATGTAAGCCATGGTGTAAGTGGCCAACGAAAAAGAGTCAACAAACCTCGAAGTTAAGATACGCCGTTTGAGAAGATCTTTGAAATGGAGTTTCGTGGTCGCAGATGTCGCTAAGCCTTTGTTAGGATTTGACTTCTTAAACAAGTGGATTGTAAAAATAGATCCATCCGTGATAATGTAACGGAGCGTGAAATTAGAGTCAATTTAGTAACGGGAACTGCTGTAGTGATTAACAAAATAGACTTAGCAGATTATGTTACAGAAGTAATAGGTAAATATAATAATGTGCTTTCACCACATAGTGACAAAAACAAAGACTATAGTAGAGTGTATCACAGGATTGATACAGGCCGCCACGTACCAGTCTTTGCTAAAGCCAGACAACTTTCCGGTCCTAAGTTAGACGCAGCACATGCAGAATTCCAAAAATTACTAAATACCGGAGTTATTCAGCCTTCAAGTAGCGAGTGGGCACCCCCTTTGCACTTGGTGAAGAAGCCGGATGGGTCATATCGAGCGTGCGGTGATTTCCGTGCGTTAAATAGCATTACCAAAACAGACCGCTACCCAGTACTAAATATAAATTCCTTCTGCACACAGTTAGCTAATAAACAATATTTTTCCAAAATAGATTTAACTGCAGCATATCATCAGATTAAGGTACACCATGAAGATGTGCCTAAGACAGCAGTAGTGACCTATTTTGGTTTGTTTGAGTTTAATTACATGCCATTTGGTTTAAAGAATGCTGCGGCTACATTTCAGCGTTTTATGGATAAAATGTTTTAAAAATTAAATTGCATATTTATATATTTAGACGGCATACTTGTTTTTAGAGAAAGTGAGCAACAGCACAAGGAAGATTTAGATAGATTATTTAGGATTCTTAGTGATAACAATTTAAAGTACCAGAGTTAGATTTCTTAAGTTTTCACATAAGCAAAGAAGGATTGTTGCCTAAAGAGTCTGAAAATTTTCCGATACCTAAGGACTCAAAAAGCTTACGTAAATTTCTTGGGATGACAGGTTTTTACCGCAAATTAATCCCTAATTATGCATCTATAATTTTACCAATATCCGAACGGATGAGGTTGGATCCTGAAGAAAAGACCGAGCTTAATGAGGAAAAAATTAACGCCTTCAAAACAATAATATACAAATTATCGGAAATTACGGCGTTAGCTCATCCACAGTCTTCAGCTACAGAATACCATTTAGTCACAGATGCTAGTCAATACGCCAGTTTATAGATAAGAAACCAGTACCTATAGGTTTCTTTTCCGAGAAATTTTCTCAAACCCAAGTCAAGTATTTGACAGAGAGCTACTAGCAGCTTATTTTTCAGTGATACATTTCCGCCACATCATAGAAGGTCGATACGTGGCATTATTCACTGATCATAAGCCATTATGCGGAGCCTTTTATTGTCAGACACCAGCAAGTCAGATCGACAACAGCGACACTTATCAGTACTTGCCGAATATATTGCTAACGTGGAGTACATCAAAGGAGCTGAGAATATAGTTGCAGACTGTATGTATCAGCCTACATCAGCTGTGCAGATAGATGCATGCGACTTGGCTGAAATAGCCCAGGCACAAAAAGGTGATGACGAAATAAAGTCATACACTAATTTGAAAGAATACTGTATGTCAAACGAAGTCGGCTCAGTACTATGCGATACTTCAACTAAGTACCCCAGACCGTTTATCCCAAAAGAGCTTCGTCAAGTTATTTTCAACAGTTTACATAGCTTGGCGCATACGGGAGCATCTATAAAACTGGTCAAGTCAAGAAACTTTTGGCCTAGTTTAGATAAAACGATTAAACAATTCTGTGCAGAATGTGTAGTGTGTCAACAATCAAAAGTTCACAGACACACAAGGTCTGCAGTCCAAGAATTTGAGTTATCATTTGCACGTTTACAGACGGTACATATCGATATCGTTGGCCCCTTGCCCTTAACACGCAATGAGTCCGACCCTTACCTGAGCCCTTACAAATATTTGCTTACTTGCATCGATCGTGCAACTCGTTGGATTGAAGTACAGCCTATGACCGAGATAACTGCACAGTCGGTAGCAGAAGTGTTTATCGATGCATGCATGACTAGCTCGATTTGAAGTCCCACTGCATGTTGTAACTGACAGAGGTAGTCAGTTTGAGACCGAATTGTTCCAGGAATTAGCCAAGGTAGTAGGTTTTTACCGATTGAGGACAACTTCGTATCACCCTCAAAGTAACGGGATGATCGAAAGAGCACACCGTACCCTTAAGCGGCAATAATGGCTCGAAAAGAAGCATGGATGAAAGCGATACCGGTGATTCTGCTGGGTATACGTAGCACCCCTAATGAATCAGGCTTTCCCCCTTTTACGTCTGTTACTGGAGCTCCGATATTGATTCCGCAGCAGTTGATACACAAGCAGAGAATAGGAGAAACTCCAGTTAATAACCAGTACATACGTAATTTGTGTAAATGGTATGGATGTCCCAAATTGATGTACTCAACAACGGAAAAGTATATATCCATGACAGTCCTGTGAAAAAGTATGGCTCAGAGTTGATCGAGTTAGGAAACCATTAGAAGCAACGTACTCAGGTCCTTATAAAATTTTGACGATCAGATAAGCATTACCAGATCGATATGTAAATCTATAGGTGTGTCAGAAATTTCGTTAAAATAGTGAATAATTCCACCCCATCAATCTCAAGCTTATAACTCCTCGAAAAATGTAATTCAAGCCCTATTTTTTTTTCAATTAAAGGAGCAAGGACCAAGGTTTCATTAAAAAAAAAACAAAAAAACAACGTGTTTTTTTTTTAAGGTTTTAAACTTCGGACGTTACTGGTAAATTTCTAAAAAAAACAGTTCTTTTTGTTGTTTTAAATTGTAATATATTATTTATTGACCTTTTCTCTTCAATTTGTGATATATAACACTTTGGTACATAAATTAATTATTTACTTTTTAATAGACATTTCAAAATGGGAGGCGTGAATTATTATTCGACCCCCTGTCTTTCCAAGCTTATAACTCCTCGAAAAATGTCATTCAAGCCCTAATTTTTTTTCAATTAAAGGAGCAAGGACTAAGGTTCCATTTAAAAAGAAAGAAAAAACAAATAACGTGGTTTAAAAAGAAAGGTTTTAAACTTCAAACTTTACAGGTAAAATTCTAAAAAACACTACTTGTTTTTTGTTTTAAATTTGAATATATTATTTATTGACCTTTTCTCTTCAATTTTGAGTAAATTCATTATTTACTTTTCGGTGAGTAAATTAATTATTTACTTTTTAATAGAAATTTGAAAATGTGGGGGGGGGGCGTGAATTAAAAAAAACGTTTGTCTAAAATATTATATTCGGTTTATTAGAAAGAACATAACATTTCACATTGACCCTGAAAATATCGTAAAAATAGAATCAATAGAAAAATTTTGATAGATTTTTAAACTTTAAAAATTGAAAAATATTGAGTTCGGAAAATTCATTACTGTTTTTTTTTTAAATATATTTCTATTACTTTTAAAACAACTTTAATAGTTTATTTTGGAAGTATAATCCATAAAGAAAATAAATAACCCACTTTTAACAGAGAAATTACGAGATTTTTATATTTTATTCGCAGTTTCGTGTTAGGGGTGTCAAAAATTCCTACAAAAATTCTGATACACCTCATACACACGTATTAATAGATAGATTAAAGCCGTACATAGAACCAACTAGTACTAATAACATTAGACCGACTGAGAAGGCACAAACACATGACGGTACTACTAATGATAAACTTATTAAGACAGATGATACCGACAAAGTTGAAGATAAATTGGTGACACATATAAGTCTAGATCTGGTAGGAAAGTAACATGGAAAAAGAAAAATGAGTACTTTTATTTTTAAACAAATTTAGGCAATATACATATTTAATAATTCTGTGAAGGGTACTTAACTCCATTATTTGGAGGGGAGCTCGTGTAGTGAACAACTACTGCTGCTACGATATGCCTCTCTTATTTCTCTCTTTCTCCATACTCTTCTACATTTCCCTTCCTTTCTTCTCTCAACGTCGCCAGAGGTTCCAGCCAATGGGAATAGAGGACTGTCTTGGAGGGAGATACAAAGGAGAAATCTGTCTCAGACATGCGGAAACGATAGAAGCATCAACACGCGACGGACCAGTTTCCCTTGGATAAATACTTTTATCAAAGAAATGTACCATCCTCTTTGTACCGCTATATCTTGGAAACTTTTATAAAACACCATCAATCCTAAAGTCTCGTCGCACGTAATTATAACCCGATATTTTCTTTCCCACAACCGTTCCTTTTCAGCACTCTTGTTCTCTCTGTAATTTCGGAGGTGCCCCAAAAAGGGGACTGACCGAAATGGTGACCCTTTTTCAAACGTCGTTAAAATCTATGGTAACCGCCATACAGCCTTCGCTGGGAGCCGGTCTGTCTACTATATAAGGGGGAAAACGTGCCAACACCAGTCAGTTGAGCCCAGAGTTGAAGTCGAATCAGCATGCTGTAATTATCGACTCTGTCGGATTTCTTTCATTCATCAAGTTCTCTACATGGAAGCGCCAACAGCGAGAATTAACATTTATATTTCTTATTTCATTATGTTTCCTATTAGCGCTCGTCTTGTCTCTCCTAAGAAGTTACAAACATTAACTTGCCGCCCCCAAATCTTCTTTCCTGAACATCTTCACATCCTTTCGAACATTGAACACTTTTAGTTTATTTTTGCTTTCGTAAATTTCTTTTTTTTAATAAACGATTGAGAAATCAATCATTTTAAATTGAACCTATATTGTTTTTCTGGTTCCTTCTCGTCACCATACGCTTATGCATAATATAACACAACATAGCTATCTTCACACACATACTCTCTTTCCTAGCACGGGACTCTTATCTGTTGCCCCTGTCTTTACTATCAGATGTACCTACAACACGCATTCACGTGAATGCTTTCTTTTTAATTCTCCGTTAACTGCTTCCAGCTCGACTTTTGTATCAAGAAAGGTATTTTACACGTAACCCCCCCCCAATCTGTTCCAAGGCCTATGAAAACTCATTAAATTTTATAAGAGTAAAACCAGAACGAAATAAGAGCTAAATAAATAACATAAAACAAAATCATTTTGTTTTTTCTTTGTTGTAGTGCAAGGGGGGGTGTACGGGTGTTGAGATACTTGATAAGGGGAGCCACAGGTCATCAAAGGTTGAGAAACGCTGTATTATAATAGGAAAGAGAATTTAAAAATAAATATCGTCAAATTTTTTTTTTTTACCTGGGAGTCACCACTCATGGATAAGGGTTAATGAATGCAAGGGGCAGTGCGAGTGCGGCAACTGCCAATGGTGTAAACTAGATAAAATTTGACCATTTATGGGGGCGGCTCAACAAGAGCTTGTTTACATTAGATTTGAAGACTCCAATGCTGCCCCTAACCGGGAAGCGGACCAGTGTTCCACAAGCAGGCAGCTTTGGGAAAGAAACCTTGCTCATGAAATCTGCACTGTTTACTACTGACTACAACACACCAATATAATATTTAATCTACCCTTACACACAAGAACACTTTAACCAATTTCTCTTGTAGGGGACTAAAAGTTAGAGGACACTGGGAGGAGTAATCTGCCCCTGCTCTAAGGCTGGTTGATTTTTCCCTTTGGTCACGGGCAGACGTGTTGTCTTTTCCCTCTCAAGAAGAGGAGAACCTTCGTTCCACCACGAGGTGAGCTCTGAGAACTTTTTCCACCAGTCGGTGCGTCTTATCGAACTGTCGCTATTGTATTGTGTTTTATTGTTGTTTAAATGTTTGTCAGTGTATAATAATGTGTAAACGTAATTGGGCAATTGTGTTTATGCATATATTTTTTGTTTAGTTAAAACTAACACTTGTACGAGCCTTTTTCAAGTCTCACACAAAACACACATTCATATTTCAAGCTGTCATATACATACGCGCACACAAACATACGCGCCCACGTCCACACATGTACACATATTCACCTTCGCGTACATACACTCACATTCACGTATATATACACACACGCTTATGTATACACATGTACTCACACACGTGAACACGAACACACACATGGACGACGTCACTTCCGCTTTCTAAGGAAATACACATGCGCAAAAGACACTCCAGAAGCGAGTATAAAACATGGAGACAAGCTGTTTCTAATCCTCTCTTTAGGACCAACTCTCAACGAGAGAGGTTGGGCTAACAAGCCGCCGCCGTTTCGGCGCGCGCGCACGCGCACCTCACGCCCACTTCCTACTATGTATGGGGCACGAGCTAATGACTGTATGTATACATTCTCCCTCTTTCTCTCTCCATCTACTACTGGCCACTAAGAACACCTTCGCGTAGCTGACTACTAACTGATGACAACTCTAATATCCTCTTCCTTGCCTACACGCTGGATTCTCATTTCCACTACAACACTCACTTCAATTCCCACGCGCGAACAAACAATAATGACCCAAACTTGAGATGAAACACATTTCCTTTTCTTGCTACAACACCAGTCCTGCAACGGACATTGGTTACATACGCGCGGACATGTTATAACTAAAATGTTCATTTCTTTCAACAGCAAATAAACGACGTTTATCTTATCCATTACTTGAGTTTTTGTTTCCTTCAATTCCCATTCGTTTCATTATTCTTTTGTAACGGGATTGGGGTATTTATATACCCTAGTCCCCTACAAATTTGGTTACCCCTTTATTTAAATGACATGGATGAGGTTGAACGAAGCACTCATACACACACAGACTCTTTCTCTACAAAGATAAACTTTCCCTTTTCACCACTTAACGAGAGACGCACGCCAAGGTATAAACTTTTTCTCTCCACCAGCTAACAGAGAGAGACGCACGCAAAACTAACCACGTGTGGTACCCTTTTCTTTTACTTGTTTCTTTCATCAAAGAAATTCCTGTTCGTTTAATTCAATTTAACACGTCGTTCGTTTCTTCCTCGAGACAATTCATTTTCCCTCGGAACGCGAGAGGAGCACGCATTTCCTCCTATGCCACAAGTCCACAACAAACTGGCGCCTGACTGACGTGGAACGAGCAGGCATGGCGACCCTACCGTTTTGAGATTAATTGTTTTGAGCGAGATGCACGTTTTATTTGATAAAGAAAAAAACGAACTTCTCAACAAAGAAAACCAAGTGAACCACTACCCACAGGAATAACTACTACCAACCACAATGACGAACCCTCGTCAGACTCGGCAAAAAAAAAAAAAACGAACACGGAGCTGTCGACTTTCATATCGAATTTAAAAACAAATTCGAGCTTGACAAACATTTTCACAATTTCCTGACATTACCCTGCAACAAACGCGAGGAGCAAAATCACATAGGCCTATGCAATTCCCTCCCGCACAAGCAGACGCAACAACAAAGAAACAGGACATCTCTATCAACACATAGGAAGAATTTGAATCACCAATACGAGTTGAGATGCATCACGCACGCTGATAAACTCAAAACTTGGAAGTTTCGTTGACAGCTGGCAATCACAGACGAATACACAACAAACGCCCGTACAGACAATGTACACACACTACCGCAGACGCACTTGCAAAGACAACAGTAACCAGACCCCGTTCAACAAGAACGAACGTGCGACTAGCGCCCGTCCAAACGATGCACACATTACCGCAGAATCACATGCGAAGATACCGCCAACTGGGCACACACACGACACCGTCAACACGAAACAAAAAATTTTCCTTCCAAACGGAACAATTCACTTCTCTGTCCAAGCAACTCTTTGCACATGTCAGCACACAACGGAAACCAAACCAACAAATGTCAGCCCCTAAAAAAGAGTAAAAGCATTTTCCACGTGTAAGTAAATACTTTTTTTTACGAACAAACTCCGTTTTTGACATTCCGTTCTTTTTGACGTTGTTTTTCAAACAACCACACCAACAGCAAAAAAAAACAGGACAAAAAAATCAACTGCCGAAAACATTACTCACAAAAAAAAAAAAATATATATACATAAATATATATACATTGGATGTATTTTTTTTTCCTAGGAAGGGGAGTATTTGTACGAGCCTTTTTCAAGTCTCACACAAAACACACATTCATATTTCAAGCTGTCATATACATACGCGCACACAAACATACGCGCCCACGTCCACACATGTACACATATTCACCTTCGCGTACATACACTCACATTCACGTATATATACACACACACTTATGTATACACATGTACTCACACACGTGAACACGAACACACACATGGACGACGTCACTTCCGCTTTCTAAGGAAATACACATGCGCAAAAGACACTCCAGAAGCGAGTATAAAACATGGAGACAAGCTGTTTCTAATCCTCTCTTTAGGACCAACTCTCAACGAGAGAGGTTGGGCTAACAAGCCGCCGCCGTTTCGGCGCGCGCGCACGCGCACCTCACGCCCACTTCCTACTATGTATGGGGCACGAGCTAATGACTGTATGTATACATTCTCCCTCTTTCTCTCTCCATCTACTACTGGCCACTAAGAACACCTTCACGTAGCTGACTACTAACTGATGACAACTCTAATATCCTCTTCCTTGCCTACACGCTGGATTCTCATTTCCACTACAACACTCACTTCAATTCCCACGCACGAACAAACAATAATGACCCAAACTTGAGATGAAAACACATTTCCTTTTCTTGCTACAACACCAGTCCTGCAACGGACATTGGTTACATACGCGCGGACATGTTATAACTAAAATGTTCATTTCTTTCAACAGCAAATAAACGACGTTTATCTTATCCATTACTTGAGTCTTTGTTTCCTTCAATTCCCATTCGTTTCATTATTCTTTTGTAACGGGATTGGGGTATTTATATATCCTAGTCCCCTACAAATTTGGTGACCCCTTTATTTAAATGAAATGGATGAGGTTGAACGAAGCACTCATACACACACAGACTCATATATTCTTACTAACGAAGATGACAAATAGAATGTAAAAATAAATGTAATCATGTCGATAACAATAAGTTGCATATTTCATAATGTAATCATGTTGATAACAATAAGTTGCAAGTTTCATAATGTAATCATGTTTTTATAATGCAACCATGTGTTTATAATTTACATTCTGCTTTTATCATTTGACTGACTTCACCTTTTGTGCAATTCAGTTCTCTTATTTTAATTATTTATGCTAAATATTCAGTTTCGGAATTTTTAATGAGGAGTATTTGAATTAATTGAATTACTCTTCTCATCTTGGATGTTAACATTATTCCAAGTAATAATGAAATGTTCAGTCATAAAAAAATTAACCTAATTTTTATGTCTTCATATATTTTATTTTTCAATAAATTAGGCACAGAAAAGAGAAATTCACAAAAGAAATCCAAACAAGTTTTAAGCATTGACAAATATAATCTAAATTTGATATGTAAACAAATTTAGCATACCTAACTAATGAACGGAGATATTTACACGCGGAACGAAATAATGATTACACCGTGTCACGATGACATAAATCCATTGTCCTTGATTTTCTCTTCGCGTTTAAGTCGTGTTTTTCATCTTTTAATTTTGATTCTTTTATATTTTCATTTTTTTTTTTTAATTTCTTAATGAATTGGACACACAAAACAAAAGTTCGGTAAATTTACTAAAGAAATCTTAACAAACAAAACAATTTTTCTGTTTTGAACACAAAAGAAAAAACGATTTCATCCCGATTTTTTTTTTTTTTTTTCCATATTGAATTCCTGGAATGAAATGTAAGCTTTTCTACTTTTCTTTCTTTTTTTTAATGTATTTTTTTTTTCTTTTTACACTTTTAATTTAATAACTTTTAAAAGACTCTTAAACATAAAAATAAGTTTATTTTTTATTGCAATCTGTTTATATATATATATATATATATATATATATATATATAATTATATATATATTGATTCTGCCATGCAAACGTGAATATAAATATATGTATCTCCGATTACAAAAAAATCCCTTATAAATGTATTAATCTATTTGGTATTTAGATTTCTGTCCAAAATGTGCTTATTTTGGTTATCCTGACGATGTGCACTTCTTTATTTACATTGGAAGTGACGTCACACACATCTTATAATACGGATGGCTACAATTGTAAAAATAATTTGTTTTATTTTTCTTTCATTTTGAGCTCCTTTTTTCTCCCGTTTGTTTTTGTTTTCTACAATTAATAAACCAGTTTACAAGTAAAAAATAATTTGTTTTAGCGAATTTAATTTTTTTCTCTCTCTCATTTGTTATATTGGTATTTGAGCGGAGAATCTAACATTTCTTTTCATTTTGAGAATTTGTTTTAGTTTTTAATTACTAACACAGCGGAGAATGTAACTCCCCCCCATTTCTTATTTTGAGCGGAGAATTTATTTTATTTTCATTTTGAGCTCTTTTTCCAATCCGACGTTACCTTTTCTAGGTACTCCTGCAGTCCTGCACTTTACGACCCGAGCTATTTTTTAACGCTGTTATTTAGAAACCTATTATTTAACATGGGGAAGGGAGGGTGTATTGTAACTATTCTGTACTTTCACCTAACAATTAAATTTAAAAAAAATATCGTGAAATTTGAATTTAACTTGAAAAAATAGTGCAGGAAAAAGAGCTCAAAATGAAAAATAAAACAAATTATTTTTACAATTGTAGCCATCCGTATTATAAGATTTGTGTGACGTCACTTCCAATGTAAATAAAGAAGTGCACATCGTCAGGATAGCCCTTATTTTAGTAAAATTATAGGATTTCTGCGAAAATAATGTTTATTATAAACAATAATTTAATTCGGAGTTGGTCGGATTGTAGAACAACAAACCACAGTATTTAATTGTTTTAACATTTTTAAAAACATTTCTTTTCTATCTAGACTAACTTACCGATTCTGTTGATAGAAAATTTTATTTTTATATTTGATGCAATATTTAAGATTTTACAATAGGGATAGCTTTCTTTTATAAAGTTTATATGAAATTAGCGTAAATGTTTACTTTAACTACAACAGAACACCGAACAATAAAATTTGTTCTTTTTTTTGTTTTGTACGGGTTTTCGGGGTCGCTGACAACGAATCTGATATTCAAACTCGTCGCAAATTTACCGTTTTCATGGTATTAACCCCTGACCACTCGCACTATTTTGTGCCAACTCACCGCCATCGTTTATCCTATTCTTACATGATGCATTCGCGCATGGACGCATGTAATAAGGTGACTTGTCACATCGTGGAATAATTTTTTTTAGCAGACATTTGAAATAACAAGTTTTCAGAAACAAAATGTGGTTCATTTTTCTGTGTTGCGTAGTTTTTGATGCTTTTTTAAATTAATCTAAAAAATTAAGTTTTTACGGATGATTTACAAAAGCATTTTCTTTTTCTTTTCTTTTTTTTACATTTTTTGAGGGGGGGGGGTTATTCAATGTACAACATTTAATAGGTTTAATTTACCATTTTTTCCGTAAGTAACGCGCCGACATACACTGAGCAGAAGAACTGTTTAATTTTTCACAAAAATTCTATTTACATTGGGGTGGAGGAGCAGGGTAGGGGGACGGGTAGTGGTGCGAAAAATGAAACAGTTCTTCTGCTCGGTGTATGCCGGCACATTACTTACGGTAAATTGGTGGGGGGCATTACTTTCAGAAAAACGGTAAATTAAACTGCAGAAGCACCTGTTGTACAAATTCTATGATTGAATAACCCCCCTCCAAAAAAAAAAAACGAAAAATAAAAATGTTTTTGTAAATTGCTCACGAAAACTTAATTTTTTAGATCAATTAAAAAACATCAAACAACTACGTAACACAGAACAATGAATCACATTTTTTTGTTTCTGAAAACTTTGTTATTTCAAATGTCTGCTAAAAAATATGACAAGTCACCTTACTACGCGCGTCCATGTGCGAACGCATCATGTAAGAATAGCATAAACGATGGCGGTGAGTTGGCATAAAATAGTGCGAGGGTTCAGGGGTTAAAACCATGCAAATGGTAAATTTGCGACGGGTTTGAATATCAGATTTGTTGTCAGCGACCCTGAAAACCTATAAAAAAACAAATTTTATTGGTCGGTGTTCTGTTGTAGTTAAAGTAAACATTTACCGAAATTTTTAAATAATAGACATAACTTAGAAAATTTTTTTTGTGCATTTTACAATCTAACCCAGCGTAGTTCACCCTCTATTTTGGTTTCAAAAGCCTTAAAAATATCCACAGAAAGAATTAAAAAAAACAAAAACATTTTTAAGATTTCAGAGGAATCACTTTCATATATAAATTTAACGTAAAATGAGCACCCACTTCATAACGTGTTTGCGTCAATAATACCTTTAATCATTTCCAATTTATGTTGAAGCCGGAGAGAGGGGGCCTCATATCAATTTTTGCTTTTTTACGTTTTTTTATTTTTTATTTTTTTGGACGTGGATAAGATCCTTAATATTGTTAACTATTCTGCATATTTCTTTAACAATATAATAAACAAAATGTACCGTAAAAATTAGTAGGCATAACAAAAATTTGCAAAAAGTGTCAATGTGACATTTGTTGGCAGTTTTCTTTGCATATTTTGTTTTATTTGGGATTTTCAGCAATTATCGGGACTTCTTAGATTACCGTTTTATATCAGATATTTTTTTCTTCATAAGACTATTTTTTTTTTCAAAGTAAATAAACGCTTCAAAATAAATTAAACACAAGAAGCTTATTTAATTATGTATAAATAGTGATGTTGCCTTTGGTAACAATCATTTATTATATATAGTTTTTGGACCAATTTCGTTTGTTTTTTGTTTTGTTATACTACAAAATGCCCTTTTATTAATCAAATTGTTAGATGAAAGTTCTAATTGATTAGCAAAGACATTCTTTCTCATGCTAATAATGTCATTCTAAATAACGTTATTATTAATGCATGGATTCTAAAATCAAAACCTTGAACATTTCTAAATAGTTTTTTTGTTTCTTTCTTGCATATTTTTTTATATTCTTACTGTATTTTGTTCTGTTAATTACATGTTTAAAATTATTTTCCGGTATTATTATACAAACACCGTGACAGCGTTAGGGTTAGGGTTAGGGTTAGGGTTTAGGGTTAGGGTTAGGGTTAGGGTTAATTCGCTGTCATGGTGTTTATATAAATTTACCTTATTTCCTGTGTATTTTTATTTATTCCATGTTTTATTTATACCATGTTTAAATATTTTACTCAAGTGTTTATTTATTTCTTCTTCTTCTTCTTCTTCTTCTTCTTCTTATCATTATTATAATTATTATTCATAATTGTTACTTAACCACGAAGAAAAAAAAAAAAAATATCCTTTGTAATTCCTTTCTTATTCCATGATTCCTTGGTTGTATGAACATGCAGAAATTAAAATGTAACATAAACAAGGGTATCACTTCATAACACACTAAAGATGTTCCTGTTGCCCCTCATACATAGTATCCCTGTACGTTTCCATGTTCCTTTTTTGAGGTATATGTACATTTCATACCTTCAAAGTCGTATAAGCCACAAACAAATTAGAGACACCTCTAAATTATAAGGTCTAATCCTATGCACACTACATACTGTATTATTATGTGATACAACGACTAAATAAGGTTTGATGGGATACAAAAGATTACTTGTCGAAACTATTCCTGTCAGCTTCACAACTTCTTAAAACTTTTTATATCATCTATAAATTGTAATATCTCAGAGTTACCCACGGAGCTCACCTGTCTATTTAATTTTATTGACTTTCAAGCGTTAATTATTCCACATTTCCCGCATCGGCACGCATTACATTCGGTTTTCGGTATAAAAAAAAGCAAAACTCGACTCTAATCACAGGCCGACAGGCCGCTTGCCCGCGCGCCCTCCGGGGCCCGGGTGACATGATCAAAGTGTAGTATCTGTTCCGACAGATACTGCAAGCTATGACTAGCTATGACTAGCAAAGACCAGATGTGGGGGCAACCCCACATGCTTGACCTTTAACCAGCTCCCATTTCCCTCCTCTCGGGAGCTGGTCCCCTTTTTTCCCTTCCCCCTCCCTTGACTCCTCACAATAAAAATTGGCCTTGTGCCTTATTTGCTCGGACAAATTTTTGAGAGGATTTATAAGGGACGCTAATTATTTAATTATTAAAGATGTATTATAATGGACACTATCATTTACTATTTTATATAATGAACACCATTTTTTAAGAAATGTTTGAAACATAACACATTTAAAAGGCAATATTTAGTTTTGTGAAATATGTGTTTGAATTTTAAATAAATGAAAAGGTAAAAATAGATCAAATTGCAGAAAAGACAATATTTTCAAACGCTCGTAGAAAAGTAACGCCAAATAAATGCAAATTTTTTGGAAACGTTTCTGATGAAATAAAAACTTAATAAATATTAGGAAATAATCCTCATGTTATATAGGGGTTTCATTAAGAGAGTTTTATTAAAAGATGAGTCTTAGAGATGCTTAGAAGGAGTCTTATTACAGTGAGGGATGTTGAAAGACTCCGAGAGAGAGATTGTTCGTTCATAAGAGACTTAGAGAGATATTGTTCATGTTAGGAGAGATTCTTATATATTAAAATGTTCATTCCTTAATTGTGTTGAATGAAAGAAGAAGAAAGCTCTTTGAGTGAAGGGATAGTGTTCAGACAGTTCGGACATAATGATGTTGAGACGTGTATGTAAAGACATATAACACAAATATATAATACAATTCCACTTTACCTTTCTGTAAGAATCATAAGACACAAGACGAGCTTTACAAAAAACACTTGATGGTTTATTTCGTCACACGGCCGTGTTTCCAGCACCAAGAATTCAAAGTCTCACATTTTTTTTCTTGAAGTGACGTCTCGCTCCTAGACGCGCGACTGTCTCTCTCCGAGTTTCTTCACTGACTGACTTCTAACTAAAGTTTTTCTCTATTCCTAGAACTTTCTATTTTCCGTGACGTCATACACATGTTAAAACATGTGCCTTCTTTCACGTGTCCTGGACATACGTGTCCAAAACTTTTCCTATTTCTCAGTAACCTATTAATCCAATATGTTAAAAACATCTTATAAGCTGCATTCTTTCAATTTAAAATTTCATAACAAACTTGATAGTTAACATTCTTTCCTTGAAATATTTATCTATATTCTAAACAAATGTTTGTTTTACATTTTTAAATTCTCACACGTAATCTATTTCTAAACCCAGATTACGAGGTACGAATTTCGCCTATGCTATTTCATTTTCATTTTAAACTAAATTCTCCATTTTTATACTTACATGAAAAGGGGGACAGCCCTTATCATGTAACATCCCTCCCTTCCATATTTCACAAAAAATGTATGCATTTTTAAATTTAATACATTTTTTTATTTTTATTTTTTCAGAAGACAGAGCAATAACAAAATAGAGTTGACAACTGTAAAGGGAACGATGTCTATCTAGAAAAGCTGTAAGAATAAATTGAAATATTAATGAAATCTAGTGTTTGGTCAAGGGAGGAGACCTTGATCTTTTGAAAAGGAAAATGCTGCATTCTTGTGAGGTGTTATTTTCCCTCACACTGAAATTTGCAGATATTCTTTCAATCAAACTTTGAACTCAATTTAATACACGAGAATTCACACTGGAGAGAAGCCAAAAGTGTGGGGATATTCTTGTTCAGAAAAATTATCGTGAGCTACATGAGAACTCACATAGGGAAAATGCTACATACTTGTGAAGTATGTGGATATTCTTGTTCTCAGAAATTCTACTTAATGATACATATGAGAATTCACACTGGAGAAAAGCCGCATTCCTGTGAAGTATGTGGATACTCTTGTTCTCGGAAATCCTACTTGGTGAGGCATATAAGAACTCACACTGGAGAAAAGCCACATTCTTGTGAAGTGTGTGGATATTCTTGTTCTGAAAAATCTGACTTAATGAGGCATGTAAGAACTCACACTGGGGAAAAACCATATTTTTGTAAAGTGTGTGGATGTTCTTTTTCTGAGAAATCACATTTAGTGACACATATAAGAACTCACACTGGAGAAAAGCCACATTTATGTGAAGTTTGTGGATATTCTTGTTCTCAAAAATCAAAGCTAGTGACACATATGAGAACCCACACTGGTGAAAAGCCTCATTCTTGTGAAGTGTGTGAATATTCTTGTTCAGAAAAATCATCGTTAGTGAAACATATGAAAACTCACACTGGGGAGAAGCCACATTCTTGTGAAGTGTGTGGGTATTCTTCTTCTCGAAAATCATATTTACTAATACATAGGAGATCTCACACTGGGGAAAAACCACATTCATGTGATGTGTGTGGATATGTTTGTTCTCAAAAATCAAATTTATTGAAGCATATGAGGACTCACACTGGGCAAAGTCGACATTAGTGCAGAGTATATGGCTATTAAATTTTACAAAAATCTGTGGGAACAATATGTTTATATTGTTCTTTTAAGCTACGTTTTGTGATACTTAAAACACAATTAGTAAAAGACATATCCTTGAGAAACATTTTTATAGTTTAGTTCTAAGAATTCGCAGACAGTATTACATAGAATGCATTAAAACTTTTCTACATGAATATTGGCATTACAGAGCGAAGGAGGAAAATAAAATACAATAAGACAAAGTTTATAATTGTTTGTAAAAAGAAATTGAACATGAACTAAATATAATCTAAAGAACTACTTTCCGGGAAGACCAAAATGTTGCAAAAAAAGATAAAAGTTATCCAACCGATAACGCCTATACTTAAAAAAACACTGGTATATAATTATAATTTTCCACGAAAAGAATGAAGTCCATGCCTAACTAAAATAAACTGTGCATACTGATCCACTATGAAGCATATCAGGAGTTTATATGCTTCACTTCAATGGCTTAAAAGTGGGAGAATTGCAGTCAAAAACGGATTTAAAAAATAGCTTACCTGACAGAAAATTGCCACAACTCAGCTATTGTGAGCTCGATGGATAGATTCTCAACTATATGGTTTTTGCACAACAAAGATGGTAAATACCTCAATTGGAAGATCTGCCGGGAGATGCAGCTTCAGAGATCGTCAAACATTTAGGAACATGAACCACCGCCGATAGCACGAAACGAAAAATTGACAGCATTCTATTACACACATACAGGTGGGCAGATACATAAAAACAATGCGAATGAGCCAGACAATATAATTTGGAACAAGTCCCTGAGACCTGCGCACATTATTAATATCACTATACCAAATGATAATGGGTTTTATAAAAGTTCGGGATAATAAATAAAATATAAGAATCTAATTAAATATATTGAATAAATGCTTGGTCAAAGACTGCCAACAAAACCCAAGCAAAAGAGTCAACCATCCTTACTTACGTCTTACTATTTATTCACTTCAATCAAAATCATTCTGACTACTCGTTTTGAATATCAAATAGGTGATAGTTTGAGCAGGATTTTCAGCTTTTTATAGTCGAGTACAATCAGGTTGTTTTGAAAAAAATATCCAGTATAATAGTCTGAAAGAGTAGTTTTTCTCATTAGATATTGCCCCTTTTAATTTCATCATAGAGGCAATACTGTTAACATGAGCTGAAAGAGGTCAGTCACGTGCTTTTCATGGATTACCTCAAGCTTTAGATCAACTCAGATGGCAAATATTCAAATTAACATGTGATTAAATAGAAACCTAGCAATTACAAACTGGCAACGATTTATTAATATTTCCATTTTTATTTCATTGTTTTCTCTGTTCGAGACAGATTATTATTATTATTATTATTATTATTATTATTATTATTATTGTAGTTATTATTATTCGAACTAATTAAACAAAAATAATGAAAACATGTACTATAACATGAAATGAATTTAGAACATGCTTTTTCGAAAAAGTTAATTTTTATTTAATTTTTGTATTTTTAATTCATTATATATAAAATCTTGATTAACTAAGAAAAGTGTGCATCAAATAAAAACAGTGAACAAAATGAAGTTTATTTAATATTAACATTTGTTTTTGATTGATAGTATAAATATTAACATGTAAAACAAAACACGTTTCATCAAGCAGTTTCTACGATTATTAAAATAAATGACATAATTTCTATAAGTAATTAAACCATGCAAACATTTTTGGAAATTAAATATTCTTGTCATAATTCGAAGCATTGAAACATTGAAATGTTATGTAATTTTGATGCTCAGTCGATATATATCACACATACATCGAAATTTCATCGATATTTGTACTGTGTATCGTCTATAACGATTGACATATCGCAATATTTACCATTTTCAGTCCCATTAAATATTCGAAACGTTTTGTAATTCTTTGTTTTTTTTCATTTTTTCAATAATATTTTAAGCTATATCCGACATAAAATTGTTTTAACCACGCATAAATCTTCTTTTATTCATCTAAAGTTTATAGTTAATGATAAATAACATTTTCTTATGGATGGTGCATTATTGATTAGCCACCGAGCTATACTTTCCTTTAAACACTTCAATTAAACTTCTATCAAGTACGATACTAAATATTATCAGTTTCTTTTTTTATTGGAGAGTAGATAATGCACTGTGGATGCGTTATCCGTAGCTCCTGTTTCTCTCGCTTCTCCTTTGTCCCTCGGTTCTCATTTTGAATGAGTAATTTTTCTGACAATAGGACCAGTAATTAGAGACTTAATGATCTGTTCTATTGGAGTAGGGAGATTATAATGCTTGAGCATCGTATAAAGGACAAGGTTAGGGTAAGGGTTACAATACAATAGCAAACTGTATTTAACATGACTTAAATATCATAATGCCAATATACAATACTATAACAAACTGTATTTAACATAACTTAAATATCATAAAACAATATACAATATAATACAACCTGTATTTAACATAACTTAAATGTCATAATGCCAATATACAATACAATAGCAACCTGTAATTAACATAATTTAAATGTCATAATACAATATACAATATAATATCAACCTGTATTTAACATAACAAAAATGTCATAATGCCAATATACAATACAATAGCAACCTGTATTTAACATAAATGTCATAATGCCAGTATACAATATAATAGCAACCTGTATTTAATATAATTTAAATGTTATAATTCCAATATACAATATAGTAACAGCATATATTTAACATAACTTAAATGTCATAATGTCAATATACAATATAATAGCAACCTGTATTTAATATAATTTAATTGTCACAATGCCAATATACAATATAGTAGCAACCTATATTTAACATCATTTTAATGTCATAATGACAATATACAATATAATAGTAACCTGTAGTTAACATAACTTAAATGTCATAATGCCAATATACAATATAGTAACAACCTGTATTTAATATAATTTAAATATCATAATGACAATATACAATATAATAGCAACCTATATTTAACATAACTGAAATGTCATAATACCAAGATACAATATAGTAGCAACATATGTTTAACATAACTTAAATGTCATAATGCCAACATACAATATAATAGCAACCTGTATTTAACATAAATTTCATAATGCAAATATACAATATAGTAGCAACCTGTATTTTACATAACTTAAATGTCATAATGCAAATATACAATATAGTAGCAACCTGTATTATAATTTAAATGTCATAATGACAATATACAATATAATAGCAACCTATATTTAACTGAAATGTTATAATGCCAATATACAATGTAGTAGCAACCTATATTTAATATAATTTAAATGTCATAATGCCAATATACAATATAATAGCAACCTATATTTTTCATAACTTTAATGTCATAATGCCAATATACAATACAATAACAACCTATATTTAAAATGTCATCTTAAATGTCATAATGCCAATATACAATATAATCGCAACTTGTATTTAACATAACTTAAATGTCATAATGCCAATATACGATATAATAGCAACCTGTTTGTAACATAACTTAAATGTCATAATTCCAATATACGATATAATAGCAACCTGTTTGTAACATAACTTAAATGTCATAATGCCAATATACAATATAATAGCAACCTATATTTAACATAACTTAAATGTTATAATGCCAATATACAATATAATAGCAACCTGTATTTTACATAACGTAAATGTCATAATACAATATACAATATAATAGCAACCCGTATTTAATATAAAGAAAAGGTCTTTGGAAGCTGCAAGATCTCTCGTATATCAATTGATCTCATAACAAATCAAATGCTACTGAGGTAATCTTAATATCTTCAAATGACATGGATAAATTTAGCTTGCAGAAAAGTAATATAATTGTTGTAGAAGAGGCACATTTCATGATGAAAACGTAAAATAAGACTGTTTTAAGATAAACCATAATACACGCTTTGTGCCTTGTCTAAATTGCTTAATACATGTTTGCGCGAGCCTTTTCAAGTCTCACACAAAAACGCGTTCACATTTCAAGCTATATTACTTGTCACATACATACGTGCACACAAACATACGCACGCACATCCACACACGTAAATATATTCACGTTCGCGTACATACACTCACATTCACGTGCATATACATACACGCTAATGTACACACATGTACTCACATACGCGCACAGGTATGCACACAAGGGCAATGCCACTTCCCTTTCAAAGGAAATCCACACATGCGTAAAAGACAACTGAAAACACCTATAAAAGAAAGAGCAACAAGCGGCTTCTTCCTTTCTCGGACCTGCCTTCCGAGGTGGTTGATCAGCGCACCAGCCACCGCCGTTTCGGCAGGTGCACGCACGCGCGTATCTCACACCATTTGCTACTATGTGGGACAAGAAGCCAACAGACAGTACGTACACTGTATACGTTTCCCATCTCCATAACCTGGATTGACTTTCTCACTCTTTCTCTCTATATATACAACTTGTCCCTGAGAACACCACCACGTAGCTAACTGCTAACTGATGTCAACCCTCTATCCTTTTCTTTATCTACACGATGGACTGCCATTTCTTGTTCCATTGAATTAGTCACTTCTCTTCCTACGTGTGTCATATTTTGAGTTATGTCCCCTTCGGTCAACTCTTTAATATAAAACAATACAAGAGTTGCGTCCCTTGTTAGTAAAAAATAAATACATGGACTTGCTCCATGGCTTATCACGCTTAAATGTATCTTGTCTTCTGGTGTCTTTTTTAATAAGGTTCATTCCGTATCATATAATGAAACAAACATAATAGGACATGGTGGCAGCTACGGGGAGTTTCTTAAAAGAAAAAGAAAAGAAATCCATCCACAAATAGAATGAACGCAAAAGAAAACATCAGTCTTCGTGTTGCGCGTAAACGCACGTGGTGACGACGACAAGCGCCATCTTAAAAAAAAAATCGATGCACAAAGTAAGTTCGCCAATTTCATTCAGTCATGTCATTGTTTTGTTTTCTTTGTTTTTTTTATTTTATAAAAAGGGTATTAGTATAATAATAACAAATAATAATATAAAAAAACAATAATTAAATTAAAGTAAAATGAGTTCTAATGCAAGCAAACCCGTTATGCACTGGGGGTCTGAGAATCTATTTCAATCGTTCAGATTCTTCAAGCAATGGTGCGCATTATATTTCTCAGTAAAAAACATTCTAGTCATTCTAAGTAGAAAACGATCACAAGCCGTTGGAAATGAGCAGCTTAAAAAATCTAATTGCTGCTCCACCTCGTTTGCAATGCATTCTGCTGCGCCTACAAGGATATGACATGGCCATCATGTATCACCCAGGTAAGGAAATTACCCTGGCGGATGGATTCTCCCGACTACCCAACAGAAAGAGTAACGAGGAGATCGATCTTAATATCCGAGTTGACTTTGTCCAATTTTTTGCTAAAAAAGTAACACAGATAAAGCTAGCAACGAAAGCCGACCCTATACTCTGTGAACTTAAGAAAACCATCCCGCACAGCTGGCCCAATATATCCAGGGAAATAAGCAAAAACTTGCAGCCATATTGGTCGTATCGGGATGAGCTGGCCATCGAAAATGGAATTTTGATGAAGAGTAATCGGATAATTATACCAAAAGTGATGCAGCAGGAAATCCTACAAAAAATCCATTATGGTCATCAGGGTATGGAAAAATGCAAACTGCGGGCAAAAAGTTGTGTCTTTTGGCACAACATTAATAAAGATATAGACAGCATCACACAACAATGTACCATATGTCAACAGCACCAAAAAGCCCAGAGTGCAGAACCTCTGATGCCACATGAGATTCCTGTAAGGCCCTGGCAAGTAGTGGCCACTGACCTGTTCCACAGTGAAGGTCACAATTACCTGCTGATTGTGGACTATTACTCAAAGTTTCCCTTTGTGGGGAAATTAAAGGAATTTTCCAGTCAGGAAGTAGTCAAACTAATAAAACAGATATTTGGTGAACAAGGGATCCCAGAAAGAGTCATCAGCGACAATGGTCCTCACTATAGCTCCAGTCTTTTCAAACAATTTGCAAGCGAATGGGGATTTGAACACGTCACATCATCCGCTAGATACCCCAAATCAAACGGTCTGGCCGAGCGCTGTATACAAGCCATAAAATCAGCGATGCAAAAGGCTGCCTCAAGTAGTCGTGATGTAGACATTGTATTGCTGTGTTTACGGTCAACCCCAATCGACCATGCAATTCCGTCACCGGGTGAATTGCTATGGAACCGAAAGCTGGTGGGAAACTTACCAGTGAAGTGCCCCAACAATTCGACCCAAAAAGAAAAAACAGCAACTCGCCTCTATCAAAGGCAATCCTACCAAAAGTCTCACTATGACCAACACACCCGAGAGTTACCAGAGATACAGGAAGGACAACACGTCAGAGTATATGATCCAGACTTCAGCAAATGGTCTCCAGCAGTCGTCACACAGAGATGTGTCGAACCAAGATCATATGCGGTGCAGACTCCATCGGGGAAGTCACTTCACAGGAACCGCAGACATCTGAGAACAGATAAGTCTGCAACAAGGCTGAACTCAAAAACGTATGCAGCCACACCCATGATGACCCCAGAATCGAACGCTTCGTCAACGGATTGTATACCCATGGAGCATACCAGCCCCAACACAACTAATGACAGACCCGGTACAAATACACCCCACAAAACACTGAACACTCATCCTGGAACTCAGAAATTATCCAGATCCGGTCGTATAATAAGACCATCCAAAAAATGTTCTTATGATGAGAACAGCCCTTAGTTGGACACTCACACTATTGTACTAGTGTCAAGGTTCCTTCCTTATGTAATTTTTATTGTTTTTGTTTTATTTCTCTTTGGAAAAGAGGGATGTCATATTATGAGTTATGTCCCACTTCGGTCAACTCTTTAATATAAAACAATACAAGAGTTGCGTCCCTTGTGGACAGTAAAAATAAATACATGGACTTGCTCCATGGCTTATCATGCTTAAATGTATCTTGTCTTCTGGTGTCTTTTTTAATAAGGTTCATTCCGTATCATATAATGAAACAAACATAATCGGACAACGCGTGAACAAACGATAGTGATACGAACTTGAGATGAACACACACTTCCTTTTTCTTTCTACACCACCAGTCCCGCAACAAACGATGGTTACACCCGAACGCAGACATGAACACGTGTTTTATCTAAAACATTCATTCTTTCAACAGTAAATAAACGACACGTTTATCTTATCCATCAATTGAGTTTTTGTTTCCTTCATTTCCATTTGTTTCATTATTTTCTGTTGTAACGGGATTAGGATTTATATATCTTAGTCCTCTACATGTTAGATACCCTCATGATTGTATTAGTCGAGCCTACCTGTGGTGAAAAGCGAACTCGAGTCCTTTCGATCACAAATCAAGTCCACTAATGAACTATACCCATCTTACCCCAAACTGACGCTTTGGTTTCGCCCAACGGCTACGAAAAGAACGATAAGTGATTTGCGGGTTTTGAAACACACTTCTTTAATAACGTGTCTCGCATGATTTTCGTATCATGGCGAGATTGTTCAGTTCTGTTTGGGAACGGGTGTGTCCGATTGTGGCTCTCTACAGTCTCTCATCAACGTCTGAAGGATTTAGCGGTAAATTTACGAATTTATTTTCTAACCGTCTGCTCCTGTCTGCTGGGATTGTTTACTGTAGAGACGGAAATTGACTTTAGTTCACCAGGATGTTTTTCCAGCACTCTGACATGCTTAAAAATCTCCTCCATTTCCATGGTTTCAATCCCAATTAGTCATTGTAAAACCACACACGATAGCCAGCTTAACAGTCTTCTCAAGGCTGCGTCCAGCATATCCATCCAATCATGTTAAGCTCCTTGTTTCTGCTGCATATACATTCACCAATTCCCCAGTCAGGTAATACTTCTCTGTTTATTGTATGCCTCAAAAATTATCTCGAAAAATGCGGTCTTTAATCTATTTTAGATATTCCTCAGGCTTGTATGTTTCTACTATTTCCAGGTAGAGCGCTAGTTCATTACTTTACAAATACATTGCTACGTTTTCGATTTTTTGCCAGAATGTCACTCCTTTATTTAATCTTCCAGATAAAAAATGTTAAATCCGACAAACTGCTACCAAAAATTCGATTCCAAATCTCGACGATCTACTATCAAATTTTTACTCCAACTCTTAACACTGTTGAACACGACACACTGCTGACAACGCTAGTAGTATCAGGCATTTTATATCCAACCGGAAGCATCTAATTTGCATGTCATGTGACTACGTTACAAGCATATGAAGACAAAGGCGACAATTTTTTTTTTTTTTTTCCTGCACTAATTTTCAATCACAAGCCTGGAATCATAAGGGGAGATAATCGTAAGTTTTAACGAACCAGTTTTGATAGGAATAAATTACAATTTTCATAATGTGACTATAATTTACTTTCATGTTTTAAAAAAAGAGCTATGTATATCGCCTCCAAGACGACTGCCTATGTCTGTCTTGCATGATAAACGTTATTTCCAATTTTTATACTCTTAAACTCTACTTAAACCCAATGTATCCCAAGGCATATTAATACTGTATTCTTGTAAGTTATATCATCTCTCCTGTTTCAACTGGACAACTAACCAATTGCTCTTCTCTCCAAGCTGCTATAAAATCACATAATTTGCACGTACCCTGGGAGAGGGGTTAGCTTCTGATCATAAACTTTAGAAGGTTAACCTTTTAAAGACCGATAAATACTAAACTTTCTATTGCTAAGGCATGCATTACCTTAACTTATGTTTATATTCTATTAACCTTAAATCTACAATCCATACTCATGCATAACTCCAATCCAAACGTGTGGATAACCACATTTTCCCATTTTAATCCTATTTTGAGTGGTGTAACGTCAAAGTAGATACAAATTTTATACTAACTCTATTTACCCTAATAACTCTGCGGGGGCGTAAAAATACCTGGCTTTGAAGCCAGACGCCGGAGTACCTCTCTTGGTGCTGTTGAACCCGTAGATCTGGTCAGGTAACCCATCTAGAAAGGAAACTACGATATGTAAACGTGTGCACTGATCTCATATGTCTTGACACCAAATGGTGATTCGATCAAGTCAAGGGACTCGTCAGCTAGCTAAGTATATAGCCTAGTTTCCTGACTAGGGCAATGAATGCCCCCCCCCCATCCGCCTTATTCTCTTCCTCCAAACCTGGCCATTTTGTGGGTGCTTGTTTACCATGTGTACTAACATGATCAAACTGAGCTATTTTTGTCTGACAGATTTCGGGTACCGGTTTGACAGTTGCAGGCTGCTGTTTCCGACTGACAGTGCAGATCCCTAACTCTTGTCTATTATCAGTTGTATAATATCATGATGTTTATAGTGCAATGTCTTGCATGGAAAGGAGCCTTGCACTTATCTCTCATTGGCATTCCCGTAGCAGTGTCAGAAATTTCGTGAAAATAGTGAATAATTCCACCCCATCTTTCCAAGCTTATAACTCCTCGAAAAATGTAATTCAAGCCCTAATTTTTTTTTTCAATTAAAGGAGCAAGGACCAAGGTTTTATTAAAAAAAACAAACAAAAAAAACAATGTGTTTTTTTTTTTTAAAAAGGTTTTAAACTTCGGACTTTACAGGTAAATTTCTAAAAAAGCGATTTTTTTTTGTTTTAAATTTGAATATATTATTTATTGACCTTTTCTCTTCAATTTGTGATATATAAAACTCCCCGATATAATTAATTATTTACTTTTTAATAGACATTTCAAAATGAGAGGCGTGAATTATTCGACCCCCTGTCTTTTCAAGCTTATAATTCCTCGAAAAATGTAATTCAGGCCCTAATTATTTTTTCAATTAAAGGAGCAAGGACCAAGGTTTCATTAAAAAAAAAAAGACAAAAAAAAAGACAAAAAAAACCAATGTGTTCTTATAAAATAAGGTTTTAAACTTCGGACTTTACAGGTAAATTTCTAAAAAAGCGATTTTTTTTTGTTTTAAATTTTAATATATTATTTATTGACACTTTCTCTTCAATTTGTGCGACATAAATTAATTATTTACTTTTTAATAGACATTTCAAAATGGGTGATACTTGGGGGGGCGTGAATTAAAAAAAAACGTTTGCCTAAAATATTATATTCGGTTTATTGGGAAGAACATTAAATTTCACATTGACCCTGAAAATATCGTAAAAATAGAATCAATAGAAAAATTTTGATAGATTTTTAAAGTTTAAAAATTGAAAAATATTGAGTTCGGAAAATTCATTACTGTTAAAAAAAAAATATTTCTATTACTTTTAAAACAACTGTAATAGTTTATTTTGGAAGTATAATCCATAAAGAAAATAAATAACCCACTTTTAACAGAGAAATTACGAGATTTTTATATTTTATTCGCAGTTTCGTGTTAGGGGTGTCAAAAATTCCTACAAAAATTCTGATGTGTTCACATACCTGTGGATGTCGAGTCGGCTGATGGCCCACTTGTGTTGCATGATGGTACCTATGGACATCCACTTTGTTTAGCACCTCTCACCCTGAAACTACAAAATAAAATGAAATAACGAAATAAAATGAAATAACAAAATAAAATGAAATAACAAAATAAAATGAAACTACAAAATAAAATGAAACTACAAAATAAAATGAAACTACAAAATAAAATGAAACTACAAAATAAAATGAAATAACGAAATAAAACGAAATAACAAAATAAAATGAAATAACGAAATAAAATGAAACTACAAAATAAAATGAAACTACAAAATAAAATGAAATAACAAAATAAAATGAAATAACGAAATAAAATGAAATAACGAAATAAAATGAAATAACGAAATAAAATGAAATAACGAAATAAAATGAAATAACAAAATAAAATGAAATAACAAAATAAAATGAAACTACAAAATAAAATTAAACTACAAAATAAAATGAAATAACGAAATAAAATGAAACTACAAAATAAAATGAAACTACAAAATAAAACGAAATAACAAAATAAAATGAAATAACGAAATAAAATGAAACTACAAAATAAAATGAAATAACGAAATAAAATGAAACTACAAAATAAAATGAAACTACAAAATAAAATGAAATAACAAAATAAAATGAAACTACAAAATAAAATGAAATAACGAAATAAAATGAAATAACAAAATAAAATGAAATAACAAAATAAAATGAAATAACAGCTCAATCCAAAATAATGATAAAACCAGACAAAATAATGATAAAACCAGACACACACTCGAACAACGATTCACCTCCTCCATTGAGGCTTGCATCTTTAGATATCTGTGGACTGAGAAGTAAGTTAGATGATGTAAAATCATTTCTTCTATGAAACTCTCCGGGTATCTTAGCAGTAAGTGAAACTAACTTGCACTCTTCCATGCCCTCTAACATCTTTAACATGCCTGGTTATCTTCCACTTTGGCATAAGGACTCTAATAGACACATGCACGGACTTGGAGTCTATATTCGTAAGAACCACCCTATGACCAGGGAATCAAAACTAGAATCAGATGACTAGGCATTCACTTTAGCCATCTATATTTTCTTTATCACTCTCCCTCGACCCAGGACTGTACTCGAATCAATGCTATCTGGCAGCAGAGATAAACGACTCACTCCTGACAGTAGCATCCAAATACATGTATTTAATGACTGTAACGCCCACAACAATAATTCTCTAACACCACAGTTGCAACTGGTAGCATCATCCATAACTTTTCCATATCTTATTCGTTGACACAGGCAGTAACATTCCCGACCGTCTCCCAGATCGCCAGGATCAACAAGCCTCACTTCTGGAACTATTTATGACAACAGTTCCTGAGTATTGTGTAAAAGTGCTCATTGCCCACTCGGGAATGATGATCATGATAGATATTACTCTAAACTCTCGACTACAACTTGAAGAGCCATTGCTCAAAACGACAAGGTACTACAATAATTCTGACTGGGATGCCATTAGAGATCACATCGAAGGTACATCATGGGGAAATATCTTCCCTCATTCTGTGAAATATTAGCAAAGGAGATCATTAAATGGTTCAAAACAGCAATTGAAGTACATGTTTCTACACGGAATTTCTGTAGCCAACCCCACAGCTGCCATTGCTCAGGGGGAGCATGCATACCGCAAATTCATCCGGCATACGTCCATTACAAACACAAACATATATAAAAGCTAGAATAATTGTAACAAAGAAGTAGCGACAGCTAAGAGCGAATAGACTGAAACCAGTAGAAACGCATTGAAGCGCAGAAATTAGGAACTCGCAATTTCTGGAAAATCTATAAGAGTGTAGTAAATAATGGGCAATCAACAATTTTCCCACTATCCAACAATCATGTGCTTGTTTGAATGGCAATAGAGAAGTCTAACATGCTTGCTCACCAGTTTAATTTTCCTTTGAGGACAGAAACCACACTACATGATATGAAAATAAACTATTTCATAGTACATGGTATCATAAAACCTAGACACCTCAAAAGCATGTAGACATGATCTCATCCCCGATGAACTATTTAAAAAATGCTCCGCTGAGGTTGCTCCAGTTCTCTCCCAACTCTTCAACAAATGTCTTAACGTATCATGCTTTCCTGGCCGCTGGAAACTCCCTCTGTGGTACCAGTTTACCAGAATTCTGGCGAAAGAACTGACCCATTAAATTATCGCTCCATTGGCCTCCTCCCAATTTTCGCCAACACATTTGAGTCCATTATTAATCAGGTTCACTACCTTATAATTGATAAATTTCTGTCCAATCATGAATATGGATTTAGGCAAGCCCGTTCTACTGTAAATATTATAGGTGTAATTTCTTAACGTATAGACAGTACACTGAATAAGGCATGGGAGATGAGGGCAGTAGCCCTAAGATAGATCTAAGGCTTTTGACAGGGCATGGCATGAGTGTCTTCCTATGAACATCAGATTCGATGGTATTACTGGAGGAATACGTAACATAATTAACTCTTTTCAAAGTAAGAGAAAATCCAGGTTGTCCTCCATGGTCGTAGGTCTAAACAATATGATAAAAGTGTAGGTGTGATTTTTAACGTGTGTTAAGGTGTGATTCGTGGCTGCAACCTCTGTCTCACAGAAGAGATGTTGCGAGTTTGTCTCTGCTTTATCGTTATTTTCATGGAAAGTGTTCAACTGAGCTTCAATCTATGGTCCCCCCTCCGCAAACTTTCACAAGAAACACTAGACTAGCTGAAACATTATCAATAATTTTCCCCACTCTTTATCTGTGCCTAAACCTAAACATAGATTCCATGATCAAAGCTTCTTTCTTAGAACTGCACGCCTGTGGAATTGTCTTCCGCTTTCCTGCTTTCCAGCTGTCTATAATATGGTTGTCTTCAAGTCCAACGTGAACAAGTTTCTGATGCGCCGTTCCACTTAAGTTAACAAATATACCGAACTTCCATTACTATCGATTACTATATTGTCTTTTTCACTACTCTACACTCTTTATCCCTTATCCTTGAGTGGCCTATCGGCCTTGATAAGTGGTGCCGCCTATGTAAAAAAAAAAAAAGGTGTACATCAGGGGTTCATTCTTGGACCTTTATTATTCCTGATATTCATAAATTACCTCCCGGATAAAATTATTTCTGAGAAGGGTATATTTGCTGACGACAGCATGAGGGGAAAACAAATGAACACATATCGAAGGCAATGGCGGAAACTCTAGAAGACCTTGAGTCTATAGTGGAATGGGTTCAAAACTGGATATTAACATTCAATGCTGGCAAGACTAAGCTGGCTCTCTTTAATAATGACAAGAAACCTTCTCAACCACTAATAGCTATGAATAAAGATACATTACCTGAAACTATTTCATTCAAACTCCTTGGCTTAACGTTCATAGGGAACATGAGTTGGAGCAAATACATTACGGGCATTGTCAAGGCTGCTGCAAAGCAGCTGGGCTCTCTCTCTCTCTCTCTCTCTCTCTGCCGTGTTAGAAAGTTACTTATGCTTGCAAGTATCCCATCTATTCGCCTATCTATGGAGTATTGTTGTGATATACTGGTGCATCTGCTACTTGTCTCTCACTCTAGAACGGGATTCAGAAGAGAGTGTGGGAACATGATGAGAATTAGCAGCGAATCGGATGTTAACGCATCCACCATGAGAGACAAAGTGAAAAATCGTCTTTTGCACATGGCTCCACGCATCGCTTCCGCTTGGGAAGAAAAAAATAAGATAACCACAAAATAATCATCGACCAATGGCAGAGCTCCGCGCCTAAAATAAACACCTTAAATATCACAGTCATTGGGAGCCAGTTTGCCACTATAAAACGAGGGATTTGAGGGAACCAAAAGGAGGGAAGAGGAGATTCGCCCTGCTGCGTCAGTGAACGCACAGACAGATTCTCCCACCCGACCTAAAGAGATGAAGAGAAGAGAACTCGCCCCGCTGCGTCAGTGAACATATGGACGGATTCTGTCACCAAACCTGAAGAGACATAATGAAGAAGAAAAAGAAATAAGGCATCAGTGAACTGAAGCCGAGTACGCTCTCATGTTATGGGCCAAACGCCTTCAATTCTAAACACTGCCTAATTCATACAAACCAAAGGATGGAGGAGGAAAAAGAAGATGAAGACGCCGGGCTGCTAACTGCTGATGAAAAAGTCACCCGCTTTCCAGTTACAAGCCAGGACACGCATCACCGACAGCAGGATGACCGGCCTACCCTAACCATCTCCATTGTCCAAAAGATAAGTTACGTTAACGAACATTCACTCCTTGTCAATTCATACATACCTACAAACATTTTACGAAAATTCATTCCTTGTCAATTCATACATACCTACAAACATTTTACGGACATTCATTCCTTGTTAAATCGTACATACCTGCAAACATTCTACGAACATTTCACCGTAATACAAACTGTCAAATATCTCCATCGGACAATCCATTCTTCGTTAAATCACATTCCATCCTACACTTTGCTTCTTCTAATACAAGTTGTTAGTAGTAAATAAAATCGGTTCTCAACCTTCAATATTCGTCTGTCTTTAATTATATGGAGTCAGAATCTACACACTTCCAACGTTGTTCATTTTATGTATTCTTTGTTGTGGCCTCTATGGCATCCTTTCCCACCCCTAATCCTTTTTATAAATACCGAGGCCATAAGAGTCGCCAACCAAATAGGTCCTAAACTGTCACCTGTTTCACCTCTCTGCCTGTTTTACATGTATTTGAATGTTTGATGCTCCGGTGAACTACAAACCTATCACCTACTCGACGTAAATAGCCCAGACAAACTCGATAAGCAGGAAAGTCTCACCGCTACACAGTAGAGATCCATAGATGTAAGATGTATAGATGTATGGACCTGAGGTAATCTCGTCAGCATCAGACAAAGCCAAACTATTTGTCAAGAACTTTGCAGCTAATTCTACCTTTTGCGATCAAGGCCGCCAACCCCTCAATATTTCCTCCTGTATCAGAAAACACACTGTGATATACGTATATCTGCACGTGATGTTGCCAAGCTAATCAAAAACCTTGATTCCAATTATAGTACTCAAAAAACCTCAACCTGAACTAGCACCCATACTACAAAACTATTTAAACGTTGTCTTAAGGAGAATAGTTTCCCATCTCCCTGGAAAATTTCATCAGTATGCCCTGTATTTAAGAATTCAGGTGATCGCTCATCCCCCTCTCAGTACAGGCCAATAAGTCTCCTGTGCGTCATGAGTAAGTTGCTGGAATCTGTGTTAAATACAGAAGTAATCAACCATCTCAACAAAAATAACCTTCTTAGTGACACTCAATATGGTTTCCGTTCTGCTAGATCTACAGCAGATGTGCTTACAGTTATATCTCATAGGATTAGCAAATCTCTTGACGGAGGCAACCTTTCTAGGGCAATTGCTCTTGACATATCTAAGGCCTTTGATAGGGTATGGCATAAAGGTTTACTTCATAAGATCTCTAGCTATGGTATAGCTGGAAATTTCTTCTCAATTATTAAATCATTTCTTTCTGATAGGTTCATAAGAGTAGTAGTTGAGGGGCAAAAATCAGAAGCCCACAGTATTAATGCCGGTGTCCCCCAGGGGTCCATCCTGGGTCCAACTCTTTTCCTGATCTACATTAATGATCTTCCAAATCACATCCTTACATCATTTGTAGACATTTATGCTGACGACACTACCATTTATGGTAGCACATCTAAGACAGTAAACGACCAAGTTCTCTCCAATTCTCTTTCCTCTGATCTTGAGCATGTAGTACAATGGGGAAAGGAGTGGCTGGTTACTTTTAATGCATCTAAAACCAAGCTTCTCTCTTTACATCATCAACATTCTGATCCCCATCTGGCATCAATTGAAATGAATGGCTCTCGTCTTCAGGAGGCCTCAAGTTTTGACAAGCTTCTGGGCTTGACCATTACTCCTGATTTTAAATGGAACACGTACATCAAATCTGTTGCCAAGGCCGCTGGAAAAATGGTGGGATCTTTCTATCGATCCAGTAGATATCTCACTGCTGATGCAATTCTCTATCTATATAAGAGCCAGGTACGTCCAAGGATGGAATACTGTTGCCACATCTGGGCAGGAGCTGCTAGAAAGGACTTGTCCTGCCTTGATAGAGTTCAAAATAGACTTCATAGCCTCGTAAGAGATGTCCTTTTCTCTTCCTTGCAACCTCTATCTCACAGAAGAGATGTTGCGAGTCTGTCTCTGATGTATCGTTATTTTCATGGAAAGTGTTCGACTGAGCTTCAATCTATGGTCCCCCCTCGCCAAACTTTCACAAGAAACACTCGTCTAGCTGGAAACACTATCAATAATTCCCCCACTCTTTATCTGTGCCTAAACCTAAACGTAGATTCCATGAACAAAGCTTTTTTATTAGAACTGCACGCCTGTGGAATTGTCTTCCGTTTTCCTGCTTTCCGGCTGACTACAATATGGTTGTGTTCAAGTCTAACGTAAATAAGTTCTTGATGAGCCGTTCCATATAAGTTATCAAATTTACCAAATTTTCATTACTAATGATTATTATATTGTCCAATTTCTACTATACACTCTTTAACCCTTATCCTTGAGTTGCCTCTTGGCCTTGATAATGTGTTGATACCTATGAAAAAAAAAAAGTCCAATGTGAACAAGTTCTAATTGAATCGTCCCCCTAAGTAATCCAAGTTACAAAATTCCCACTGTTTACTATGCTAAAATCACAATGACTAATGTATACCTATTAACCCTTATCCTCGAGTGGCCTCTGGGCCTTGATAAGTGGTGACACCCATGTAAAAAAAAAAAAGAAAAAAAGAAAGCTGTCTACTCTAAAAGTTTCTTCCTCAGAACTGCTAGACTTTGAACTTCCCTTCTGGGTCTCTGCTTCCCCAACTACTGGTATGTAAAAGTTCGATGTAATGTGAACAGATATCTTGCTGCCCAACTCCCTACATTAGTATCCCTACAATAGTAGATAGGAGCTCCTACCTCAAAATGGCACTGTGTACCTTGTTTAGGGTGAACATGTAATTTTAAAAAATCAATTTTTGTCATTTGACTGACTTCGGCGTTTGTGCAACTCTTTCATCTTATTTCAATTGTTTATGTGCAATATTCAGTTTTGCAAATTTTATATGAGGTTGGTTTGAATTAATCGGGCTGCCGTTCCCATATTGGATGTTAATTTAAATAATAATGTTAACAGTTGTTCCACTAATCCTAATAATAATTTGTTTTGTTTAAAAAAAAACCCAAAAAACCTGTTTTTTATATTTTCACGTATTTTTATATCTTTTTAACAAATTGCATACACAAAAGTGAAATTTATATAAGAAATCGTAACAAGCCTTAAGCATGACAAATATTTTCTAAATTTAATTGAAAATAATTCAACAGACTTAACTAATTAACAGACATTTTAACACGAGGAACGAATCAATGATTACACCGTGTTACAATGACCTAAATTCATTGTTCTTTAGCAGTTGAATTTCACTTTTAAATAATTTCACGTTTAAATCGTATTTTTGATATTTTAAATTTGATTTTTTTAATATTTTCATATATCTTATTTCTTAATGAATTGAACACACACACACACAAAAATTGTATCAATTTACTAAAGAAATCCCAACAAACAAAATATTTTCTGTTTTGAACACAAAAGGAAAACAAATGCATCTTGAATTTTTTTTCGTATTTAATTTCTGGAATAAAGGTAAGTTTTTTCCCGTATGTTTTTACACTTTCAGAAACATCTATGCAATATATTTAAAAAAATAATCTTAAACGTTAAAATTAATTTATTTTTTATTGGAATCCAATAAAATTATTGATTTCGTTATGCTTTATAACAGAGTGAATAAAAAAAACAAAACATATTTTGAATCTCTGATAAAAAAAAAAAAAATCTTAAAGTATATTATTCGATCTGAAATTTATATTTTCCTGAAGAATTTGCTTCTTTTAGTCAAAATTGTGTAATTTCTGAGATATAATTATATTTACCATAAACACAATAATTTAATTGTCAAAAATGTGTTTATTAAAGTAAAAATCATGTGATTTATGAGAAAATGTTTACTGGACAATTCTGTTTGGGTTTTACTGTTTTATTTAATAGTTAAGATTTCTGAATAGGGATCAATTTATTTATTTCTTTTTTTTATTTTTTTATTTTTTTTTTGACACCCCTAACACGAAACTACGAATAAAATATATAAAAAAAAAAAAAAACTCGTAATTTCTCTTTTAAAAGTGGGTTGTTTTTTTATGGGACATACTTCCAAAATAAACTATTAAATTTGTATAAAAAATAATGGAAATTTTTATTTTTTATTAAAAAAACAAAACAAAACAAAAACAATAATGGAATTAACGAGTTCAGTATTTTTCAATTTTTAAACTTTAAAAATCTATCAAAATTTTTCTATTGATTCTATTTTTGCGATATTTTCAGGGCCAATGTGAAATTTTATGCTCTTTCCAATAAACCGAATATAATATTTTAGACATGTTTTTTTTTAATAATTAATTTACTCACCAAAGTTTTATATATTACAAATTGAAGATAAAAGATCAATAAATAATATATTCAAATTTAAAATAATCAATAAATAATATATTCAAATTTAAAACAAAAAAAGTAGTGCTTTTTAGAAATTTACTTGTAAAGTCCGAAGTTTAAAACTTAAAAAAAGAAAACAATTTTTTTTTTCTTTTTTTTTAATGAAACCTTCTTGGTCCTTGCTCCTTTAATTGAAAAAAAATTAAGGTTTGAATTACATTTTTCGCGTAGTTATAAGCTTGGAAAGACAGGGGGTCGAATTAATTCACGCCCTCCATTTTGAAATGTCTATTAAAAAGTAAATAATTAATTTTCTCACCAAAGTTTTATATAGCACAAATTAAAGATAAAAGAACAATAAATAATGTATTCAAATTTAAAACAAAAAAGTAGTGGTTTTTAGAAATTCACCTGTAAAAACCGAAGTTTAAAACCTTTTTTTATTTTAAATCACGTTGTTTTTTTTGTTTTTTTTTTCAATGAAACCTTGGTCCTTGTTCCTTTAATTAAAAAAAAAAAATAGGGTTTGAATTACATTTTTCGAATTTTGTCATTTTGGAAAGACAGGGGGTCGAATTATTCAATATTTTTCACAATATTTCTGACACACCTTACTGAGCACCAATTTATTGACCGTCACCGATTAGCACAAACGTAATGTAGAGAAAATATCAGTAAATGTTTACAATATAACCATCGTTTTATTTTTATTTAGGGGAGGAGAGGAGTGGATGGATCACGTGCTGTTAACTATTCTTTACTTTCACCTAACAATTAAATAAACAAAAGAGATTGTGAAAATATGGTTCAGCATAACAAAACTGTGACATTTTTAAACCGTATTTTCAAGTTAAATTCAAATATTACTATATCGTTTTTTTATTCTTAGATGAAAGTACAGAAAGTTTACAAAACCCACATTCTCCATGCTAAGATTGGCTTTGTAAATAATAACGTTATTATTTTAGCACGGTAACAGAAGTGCACAAGTACTCAAAACTTTGCCAAAATGTAACTGTGTTGTATTTACCCCAGGTTCGGTTTTGCATCGTTGATGCAAACTGGTCAACAGGCACCAAATCGTGTTATATAAAGGAGTCTTATTAAGAGTTTGTTGTTGAGTCTTAGAGAGATAGATGTTGTTAGAGAGATTGTTCGTTGTGTTTGTGTTATGAAGAAATTCATATTTATAAAACGTTCATACTTAGAAGTGTAGAAGCTCTTTGAGTGAGGAGATAGTGTTGAGACAGTCTTAGTGTTCATATTGTGTATGTAAGATGTGTATGTAAAGACATTTTAAACCACATGATATACAAGACATATAATGACAATTTTCACTTTACCTTTTGGTAGAATTACAACACAAAGACGACGTTTATAAAAAAACACATGATTGGTTTATTTCCATGGACCGGCCGATGGCTTTGCATTCAGGAATTCAAAGGTTCACATTCTAATGTTTCAAAAGTGACTATTTCGCTTCTAGACGTTCGACTCCCATGTGTGGACCCAGACTATCGTCTGACTCTGACTCTCTGCCTCCCTTCTTCTGACTCCTCTAACTAAAAAACTCTCACTTCCTATATTGAGAAATCCATGCATATCCGGCCAACGTGACCACAATTCACATGCCATCAACATGCGCGACCTGCATGTTTCCGAACATTCTGATTTCCCAATAACCTATTTTTCCAATATGTTAAAAACATGTTTATTAAATTATTTTGTATAGTTGCATTCCTCAATTGAATTTTTCATAACAGGATTGACAACGTACATTCTTTTCTTGAAACTATTTTATCTCTAAGCTAAACAATGGTTTGTTTTACATTCCATTTTCTAATTCTCTCTCGTAATCTATTTCTAAACCTAATTTACGAGGTTCGAATTTCGTCTATTCTATTTCATTTTCATTTTAACTAAATCTCTCTATTTTTATACTTACATGAAAAGGGGACAGCCCTTATCATGTAACAACTGTAGTATTTATTAATTAGCGTTTTAATAATATTTCGTTTCATTTTCGATTTTTCAGTGATTATCAGACTCTCCAAATGACTATCATATCAGTAATTTTTTTGTTCTCATGTACTAATTGTTTTCAAAGTAAATAAATGATTCAAAATAAATTAAAACAAAAAATGTAGCTAGAAGTGTAACTTTTTATTTTTGGTTACATAATAATTTTTTAATTCTTTTTGAGATGTATTTTATAATCCTGCAAAAAATTGAGACCGAGGATTGTTAAAAAGAAAGCAGACTGGATTTGTCGTATTCTCTTTAATTATAATGAAATCATTTTTTAGCTTATTTTTTTTCAATTTTTTTAATATATAAATTTTCAATGAAATTGGTGATTTTAATTTACATTTTACACAGGTAAAGTGCACTTTTACTTTAATTTAAAAGGATAAATTTAATTTATCGTTACAACATGTTTTAAAATAAATAAAAAAGTAAATAATTATTCAAATTAAACAACCTTTTCATTTTCATTACAACAAATAAGATTACGTTAATTAATTAATATTTGTTATAATTTAAAAAAAAAATACGGAAATAATGATAAAATAATGCTTCAATTCCTCTATAATTTTTAAAATATAATGAATTTTCTGACATTTTTGGCTTCCATAGAACTTATGTGCGACACTTTGTTGTTTTGGTTGTGCTGGATCTGTTACTAAATTATAGCTTCTGGTGGTTAATAAGGCTGTTGTTATGTAAGAACAATTAATTTATTTAACTTCAAAACTGAATTTTCAATTTTCATATAATATTTTTCACGTGTAAAAATATTTTTTTCTCTTGAGAGATAAGGTGCAGACTTTTTTCAAACACAATCAAAAAGTAACCACAAATTATCAATTCCAAATTGCACATACCTAAAGAATATTAATCCAAGGTGTTTTTTTTAAGAAAAAAGAATAAAACGGACAAGTAAATAATAATATTATATATTTGTTTTATATTTTTTCTAACAACAAACAATTTTTTATATTTTTTCTAACGCAACAATTTACTCAGAGGAAAAATATAGGTATCATTGAGACACCATATTTGAATGGTAGATTTGCGTTCATTTAAGATGCGGATACTGGTAACATGGAATATAATAATGGCCGGAATCAGTCTAGGGAGATTTTATTATTTGTGAAGTTAGTAGGATCATGCAGTATCGACAGAACAGGCTATTTAGGAATAATTTTATGAAAAACTAGAAGTGACAGATGGAAAGAAGTTATACTCGACTGATACCTCAGTAATTAGTCATAAAAGGCAGAATAAAAAGACATGGAAAAGGTACCTAATGAATGGGTGGAAAGACGTTATACTCGACTGATACCTAAGTAATTAGTCATAAAAAGACATGGAAAAGGTACCTAATGAATGGGTGTGAAGTCTAGAAGGTTATAAGGACGTTTTGAGGCTTAGAGTCACCAAAATCCTAGTAGGGAAAAATGTAATAATGTAGTTTTAATCCATAACAGAAAATCCTTTGCAAATGTTATCGAAAGGAGTAACAAGTACTGAAAATATAGAAAGACTTCTTGTTCTCCGAGTTCTAAAAAACACCAAAGTTTATCATCATCGAATAATCTCTGATAATAGCATATATGATAACTCGTAGTTTGAATGAATAATAATTGCTAAACAAAATTAGAAGACGACTCATTAGATCAACTAGTTGTTAATAAAAAGTATAATGGGCGCGAACAAGAATGTTAGAAATCTTAGTAGACACAATATTTGATAACGTGTCTGAGAACTATAAATACTACTATTACTACTACTACTCATTATAACTGCATATGGTTTATATTTGCGGTGAAGCGTCAAATAGGATAATAACCATGTTAAAGACCACCGACAATACATAAACCCTAAAGACATAGAGATTGCTGAACATTTGCTGATTAAAACTCAAATTCTTAAAACGAAATCCATGTAAAACTCTTCATGTATTTTCCACATGTTACAAAAATAGCAAGGATCACTACAAATGTTAAGGCACCAGGGAACGCCACTATTCTCTTGAGTTAACCAGAATGGATTATATTTCCTCTCAAAGCACCGGTAACAATTTTGGGATCATGGGGGAGGGGCATTTTCATGGACAATTTTCATTTTTATTTGGTTAATTTTTAAAAATGTATCATTTTCTAAAAGCAATGACCTTTTTATTAATTTCTAAAATTCTAACTTACTTGTAAAACATAATTAGTATCAGTTCCATTTATTACCACTTCTAGCTACAAATGTGTTCAACAGTAAAGGTTCTCAATTGTCTCATAACGACAGCATCTAAAATTTTCTCTCTGACCTTCTAACAACCCTGTCTCTTATAACATGACGAAAACCCCAAGTGGGTGTTCGCTGGTATATGAGTTCGTTTTATGCTTTTCCGATCATGGAACACCCAAGAAAGTTCGAGAGTTATTATTATTACCAGAACAACTCTCACGACATGATAGCTTAGTCTTGATCGTCCATATGGGGACACGAGCAACAATTACAGGGAGATTTTCATCAGTAACAAATCAATTTTCGTGTCAGATCCGTAACATGACAAACGTACTAAACTAGAGGTCTTGTGGCTCATTAGAAGTAGAAGAGATGTCAGGCGATGCTCAGTATTTAATAATAAACTATAAAGCTCAGATACAGTTGCAGTCATAATTTAGAAAGAATTATAAAAACACAACAGTAAAATACTAAACAATAACAATAATAATTAAAAAAAACATTAGTAAATCACAAAACTGCAATTGCATAAATAAGGCAGAATGCCTACGTGGACAAAAATGCTTACAATCTGAACTGGTTTACAAGTCCACTATTTCACCGATAGAAAATCTAAATAATAATAAATATTATATTGGGATAGCCAAAACCCCATATAAAGATCGCTTTAGAGTCCAACAATGATCCTTTCCGAACCCCAAACACCCGAACAAAACCTCCCTTACTAACTACTACCTAAACATAATCCAAAATAACCTTACACCCACCATAAAATAGGAAATTCTAAAAAAAATGCATTACTATATTCATCTTGCTCTCTTTTTTATCATTAACTTCAACGATAGAGACAAACAACTAAATATTAGAAGTGAGCTATCTATTGTTTGCAAACAATACAAATCCCACCTCCTTAGAAATTCACATGATGGTGAAGTACTTTCCATTTAATACCATCTTACTGAAGCCAATGACCCTGACTCCATTAGTTTTTTAATAATAATAACGGCATTAGTAATAATGATAATAGTTATTTTCTTTACTCCATTAGTAATAATTATAATTAAAATATACATATTTTTCTCCACTAATAGTACTTAGTATTAACGATAACGATGGTTAATTATCCCTTATTCCATTAGTAATAATTATGAATTAATAGTTTTCTATCTTTTATGCCATCAGCAATAATAACAGTTAATTACCTTTTATTCTATTAGTAATAACTATGAAATACCAAATTTCTCCTTTATTTCATTAATAATAATAATATCGACAATAAATATTCATTCTTATCTCATTTGTAATAAATATTAAATAATAGTTTAATAGTTATTTATCTGTTATTCCGCTTATAATAATAATAATAATAATAATAATAATAATAATAATAATAATAATAATAATAATAGTAACAGTTACTTATCGTTTTTTCATAATTAAATAATACTTATTTATATTTTTCTCCACTAATAATAATAATAATAATAATAATAATAATAATAATAATAATAATAATATTAGTAACCGTTACTTATCGTTTTTTCATAATTAAATCTGAAATCTATTGGACGTATCTATACACCTTATTAACTCTATTGGACGTATCTATCCACCTTCTTAAATCTATGGGACGTATTTATCCACCTTCTCAAATCTATTGGACGTATCTGTCCACCGTCTTAAATCTATTGGACGTATCTATCCACTTAAAAAAATTTTTTACACGGTGGTCACCACTTATCAAGGCCCGGAATCCACTCAGGGATAAGGGTTATTGCAAGTACAGTACGTTAGTGTGGAGATTTAATGAAGTGTTTACTTAAGAGGGCGGTTCATTAGGAATTTGTTAACGTTGGACTTGAACACATCCAAGTGGTAGTCAGGTGGGAAGCAGGCAGACGTAACAGAGTTTCAATGGCGTGCAGTTCTTAGAGAGAAGCTTTGTTCCTGGAGTCCACGTTTTGATTTAGGCACAGATAAAGAGTGGGGAAAATTTTTCACAGTGGATTCAGCTAGACGGGTATTTTTTGTGAAAGATTGGCGAGGGGGGGCCAGAGATTGGAGTTCAGACGAGCAGCTTCCATGGAAATAACGATAAAACAAGGATAGGCTCGCAAAGTCTCTTCTGTTGGAGAGAGTTTACAGGGTAGAGAAAATGGCATCCCCCACTAAGCCACAGTCTATTTTGTACTCTGTCAAGGCAGGATAGGCTGTTTTTAGCAGCTACTGCTCAGATATGGCAGCAGTATTCCATCCTTGGACGTACTTGGCTTTTATATAGAGAATTGCATCAGTAGTGAGATATCTTCTGGAGCGGTAGAAGGATCCCACCATCTTTCCAGCGACCTTGGCAACAGACTTGATGTACGCGTTCCATTTCAGATCAGGAGTAAAGGACAAACCCAAAAGCTTGTCAAAACACGAGGGCTTCTCCTAGACGAGAGCCATCCATCACAATTGATGCCAGATGGGGATCAGAGCGTTGATGATGTAAAGATAGGAGTTTGGTTTTGGATGCATTAAAGGTAACCAGCCACGTCTTCCCCCACTGAACCATGCGCTCGAGATCAGAGGAAAGAGAATCAGAGAGAACTTTGTCATTTACAACCTTTGTTGTGTGTTACCGTAGATGGTCGTTTCATCAGCATAGATGTCAATGAATGATTTAAGTATGTGTTTATGGAGGTCATTGATGTAGATCAGGAAGAGAGTTGGGCCCAGAATTGACCCCTGAGGGACTCCAACATTAATACTGCAGGCCTCTGATTTTTGTCCATCAACCACTACTCTTATGAGAGTATTGGAGAGAAATGATTTAATGATACCTTGTCGAAGGCCTTTGATATGTCAAGAGCAATTGCCCTAGAAAGGAAGCCTTTGTCAAGAGATTCACATATCCTGTAAGATATAACCGTTAGCACATCTGCGGTAGATCTTGCAGAATGGAAACCATATTGTGTGTCACTAAGAAGGTTGTTTCTGCTGAGGTGGTTGACTATTTCTCTATTTAATATGGATTCCAGCAACTTACTCATAATACACAGGAGACTTATTGGACTGTACTGAGAGGGAGATGACTTATCACCTGAACTCTTAAATACAGGGCATACTGATGAAGTTTTCCAGGGAGTCGGAACGCACTTCTCCTTAAGGCAATGCTTAAACAGTTTCGTAAGTATGGGAGCAAGTTCTGGTTGAAGCTTTTTTAACTATAATTGGGATGCCGTCAGGGCCAGTTGCTTTACTGGAATCAAGGTTCTTGATTAGCTTGGCGACCTCATGCACAGATATTTGCATGTTACCTAGCGTGTTCTGTGTTATAGGAGGAAATATGGGGAGTTGATGGCCTTTGTTGCATAGGGTAGAATTAGCTGCAAAGTTCTTTGCAAATAGTTTGGCCTTGTCTTATGCTGACGAGATGACCTCTGGTCCATTGATAATGGTTGGGATAGAACGCACACTTCTGTTCAGGATCCTATTTGTTATTTGCCAAAACTGGTGGGAACCAAGCCGCTGATCAGCTACTTTGGATTTAACAGACTGGGCATATAGCTCTCTTGCATTTTTTATTACTCTTTTACAGTGGTTGCTGGCGTTCCTGAAAGAAGCTTTAGTCTCAGTGCATCTATTACGTTGGTAGTTATGGGAAAAGTGATTTCTGTGCACGATAGCAGCAGCACATTCTAGGGAGAACCATGGCTGGTTATTAGGTTTTTGTTGGAATTTTTTAGATGGTATGAATTGGTCTATGCCCACAATTAACCATTCGGTCAGATCTGATACTATAGAGGGCACATCCTTTTTAAACATGGAATGCAGATGTAAATCAGATATGAATGTATGGAAGTTATCTCAGTCAGCCATACGGTGGAGGGGTACATCTGGAGACTTATTACATTTCATTTTTATCTTAACTGATATGACGAAGTGGCTGGAGGATCCTAGAGGAGAATGAACGGAACATGAACATAGCTCAGGGGAAGTTGAGAGAAAAAGGTCTAGGAGGCTTACATATTGACCAGTAGTATAGGGCACATGGGTGGGTTCGCAAACAATCTGAGTGGTCATAAGCAATGGCAAAATCATGACAAAACCTCCCCGCATCGTCTGTCTTATTTGAATGGGTAAGCCATTCCACGTTATGGACGTTGAAGTCACCACAGATGTGGATGTTAGCTGAGGGATGTGCAGACAGGATGTGGTCTATTTTCTCAGATATACTATTAAAGATAGTAACTCCGCTGTTATGGAGCCGATAGAGGGCAAATATAAATGCAGTGGTGTTAGCAAGTGCAACCCTGAAGCGCATATAGGGTAAATTAGGATCTTCTCTAGAGATATCCCTGCCACACGGGAAGCCATCTTTAATGTAGGCACATATTCCATGCCCATGGCGATCTTGGGGGTCAGATTTAGCTGTTAAGTTAGAGTATCCGTTAATTATGAACTCATCTAGAGAAGTGGTCGGCCCTATTCCTGTTTCACTTAGAAAGAATATGTCCAGTTTCGTCTCCTGTAATTGAGTTTCAACTTCTGGAAGTTTCAACTTCTGATGTTGGAGAAGGAGACCTAGTAGTAGGGGGTCTACGTTGGAAGATGGGTTCTAGGCTTATTCAAGTTTTTTTTTCTGGAGATATTTCATGTTGAGGTTTTGGGATTTATGGAACAGGTCGGCATACTTGGTTAGAGCAGTACAGAGAGGGAAAGTAAGAGTGAAAAAGACAGGAAATTTAGAAAAAAAACTTTTTTTTGTAGCACATAAAAAGATAAAGCTGTAACAATTACCCACTAGTGTGGCATCGAGAGGCCCCACCAGAGACTACTGCATGGTCCAGAATCCATTCACCAAATTGCAATACAGCAGTCCCAGTACTTTGCACCTGCTGATAGGACAGCCTCCTTAGTGGTTAATCCAAGGTTCGAGTCCCTGACTATTAGGTGGATAACGTCAGCCCAGACAAAATGTTTACCTCCAGCACCCTTACTAGTGACATGGCCACAAGGATAGACATAGAAGCGGAAAAATTTCCGACATCTCAGACTACTGTTCACCAAGTGAACAAATCTATTGGAAGTATCTATCCCCCCTCTCAAATCTATTGGACGTATCTATCCACCTTCTTAAATCTATTGGACATATCTATCCACCTGAAATCTATTAGACGTATCTATCCACTTTCTGAAACTGGGAGTCTCTTTGCTCTATCTACCACCACAGCAGTGTTTGGTCCCAACAGACTCTCTAACCGATGTATGACTGCTTTATCATGTGCAATTTGTTTTAATGCTGTCCCCAATCGACACTCATCTTTTCATTATTTTCTCGTTCAGCTCCTCTTTCCAACCTCGTAATATTTTCCCTTTTTTCTCCTTTCTCTTCTTTTTAATTCATTTTAACTTTAATCTCTTTCTGTCTAGTCCTTAACTTTTTACTATATTTTCTTACTACATATAATACAATCTATATTTCACCCCACCCCTCTTCACCTCTTTTCCTCTTTCTGTTCTTCTATCTCACTCCTCCCCTTCCCCTCTCTCTCCGACATTTTAAATCTTGATTTTTGGTGCTAATTTGTATTTTTTAAAATCTTTTATTTGGACTTGTGTTATCTGAAGAGATCGGTGGCATAATATTATCTTCATGTCGATTTAAACAATTTTTATTGATTTAAGCAAAAAAAAAACACGAGTTTGATATAATAAATATATATTTAGCTCTACTATAGTATTGAGCACTTTTCTCTGTTTATTAATCAAATATACCTCCAAATATATATATATATATATGTGTATATATATATGTATACAGATAATTACCCCCACATCTCTCTTTCTTTCTCTCTCTCTCTCTCTCTATATATATATATATATATATAGAGAGAGAGAGAGAGAGAGAGAGAGAGACGTGGGGGTAATTATCTGTATACATATATATATATGTACACATATATATATACATATATATGCATATATATATACATAAGTTTAATGATTGCAGTTAAATTCTGTACATTAAAATATATACACATACATTCAAGTTAAGAATTTATTGTTTGAAACAAGGAATATATGGAGAAAAATTATCTTTATTTTCTTAATCCATGGATTTTCAATAATGGCTCATATCTCGGAAACTATTGAACTCATTCTGATAATAGACTGCTCAGGTTGTATGAAATCCTTTCGTCTATGACTCTTGATCACCATTTAAATAACAGTTTCAATTTATATGCTGAAAAATACTTGTTTAATCATAATTTTACTCAATATATTCCTTGTTTCAAACAATAAATTTTTAACTTAAAAATATTTGTATATATTTGAATCTACAGAATTTAACTTCCATCATTAAACTTATATATCGCTCTATTTTTTTAAATATTGAGCTTTACCTTTTTCGCTAGGATCACCCTGAAAGTGTTAAAGTATTACATTGAGGTAACACTTTCAGAGTGATCCTAGCCAAAAAGGTAAAGCTCAATATTTAAAAAAATAGAGCGATATATAAGTTTAATGATGGAAGTTAAATTCTGTAGATTCAAATATATACAAATATTTTTAAGTTAACAATTTATTGTTTGAAACAAGGAATATATTGAGTAGATAGATAGATAGATATAAATATATATAGATACATATATAGATATATAGAGATATATTGTTTTCTAATCATAATGTAAATCCTATAAAACTTATTTACTGGTTCTATGTGAAGTTAGATAATCTGAGTATATTTTAATCGACCTCATATATATACACATATGTTGCTCACTTGGTTGCTGGATGGCATCGTCCTTTCGAGTTAAAACTCCTACTTGTGAGACTTCGGCTTGGGGTTATTAGCTGGTTGGATGACTGCGTCCCTTGTCGAGACGAAGTAGGTTCATTTCGGCGCGCTTTACTTGATCTGTGTTGGTTAATAGATATTCTTATGTGCGAGGCGTTTGCTCAGTTGGTAGAGTGCTTGTCTCGCATGCAAGAGGCTCGGGTTTCGAATCATGATTTCGGATGTGTCTAACTTATGAGCCCAAATGAGGGTGAAACTCGAGACTTGCACTTCCGGTTCGTTGACTGTCATGGCTCTTGTGGGTTGCGACGTTGTTTGGCTTTGGAATTTATTATATATATATATATATATATATATATATATATATATACTAGCAAAAGTTCCCGTCGTTGACTGGGTTCAAAAACAGCCTACAGAAAATGGACTCTTATTTATGAAAGTATGATAGGTTATGAAAAGGAAGGGTTGTAAAGAGATAGCAAAATATGATGAAAGTAAAAATAAAATAGATAAACCCCATAATTTATTATACTATACATGTTCACACTGAAACACTTATCACAATATTCTGTGGATCTATATTAAAAAACCTTGTTAAACTTTGTGATATATTTCCATTCTATGGAGGTTATGCGCGAATGAACACCCCATAATTTTATTATACCATATTTCTTCAAACTGAAGCATAATAATTAAAGTATACTTACCCAGATAGATTAGATATGAAAAGTCTTTATTAAAGTTTGTGCCTATTTCCATTCTATGGAGGCTAGGCGCAAACGCAGACCCCACAATTTTATTATACCATCCCTAATTAAGTTAAAACATACTTATCAAAATATTCTTATGTACATCTTTATTAAAATCACTTGTAAACGTTTTTTTTTAATTTTTAAATTTTTTATTTCCATACTTTGTGGACCAGGCCTGTACGCAGACCTCATAATTTTAATGAACCGCCATTCTTCCAGATCAAACATACCATTCCTGTGTCTCGATACATCTTCTATCATTATATGCAATCAGTTTTTTAAAATAGTTAACCATATAGGAGCCTATTCGTGACCACACACACACACACACACACACACACACACACACACAGAGACATTCAGCTTTATATTATAGTTAAATTAATCAAAAGACTTTGATAAAAATAAAAAAGTGCATACGAATATATGAATGGCCATATTAAAATTATTGAGTTTAATTTATTTTCTATTTACAGATATTCCTGCTTGAACGCCTCTATGGACATTTAATGGATCATCATATTGTTTAAACATTGTTCTGTGGATAATTATTGCCGTATATGAAAGAGAAAAACTTTATGGGTGGTTAATTGATCATCATTGTATGGAATACAACAACAGAAACATTTTTGCCACAAATATTTCTATTTAACAAATTGTTTAAAGTGGTGAAAAAAAATCACACATCTACAAATAATATTTATATTTTGAAATATATGTTATTATTCAAATATATAAAAAGATTTGATCCAATCATGAATTGCATGTATGTGTCTTATGAAAAGACAGGACAAGAAATCATAACACAATATCTTTTACAGAAATAACACTAGATAAATGCTATAGACTTGTAAAGTAAATATCGTTTCCAAAATTTGATTTAAGATCTGTTTTTTAGACTACATATGCGAGTATAAAATGCCATATTAATAGCTACTTTGATAATTTTGTTCTCATATCAGTTGTACTGAATCATGCAGGAACACAGTGGAGACAATCCATATTCTTGTGAAGTGTGTGGATATCTTTGTTCTGTCAAATCAACGTTCGTCAAACATATGAGAATTCACACAGGCGAAAAGCAGCATTCTTGTGAAGTTTGTGGATATTCTTGTTCTATTAAAGCAACGTTCGTGAAACATATGAGAACTCACACTAGCAAAAAGCGATATTCTTGTAAAGTGTGTAAATATTCTTGTTCCCAAAAATCACATTTATTGACACATTTAAGAACTCACACAGGGGAAAAGCCACATTCTTGTGAAGTCTGTGGATATTCTTGTTCAGAAAAATCATCGTTAGTGAAACATATGAGAACTCATACTGGGGAAAAGCCACATTCTTGTAAAGTTTGTGGATATTCCTGTTCTCAAAAATTTAGCTTAGTGATTCATATGAGAACTCACACTGGGGAAAAGCCGCATTCTTGTAAAGTTTGTGGATATTCTTGTTCTCAAAAATATAATTTAGTGAAACATATGAGAATCCACACTGGGGAAAAGCCACATTCTTGTCAAGTTTGTGGATATTCTTTTTCTCAAAAATCGACGTTAGTGATGCATATGAGAACTCACACTGGGGAAAAGCTACATTCTTGTGAAGTGTGTGGATATTCTTGTTCTCAAAAATCACATTTATTGGCACATATTAGAGCTCACACTGGAGAAAAGCCACATTCTTGTGATGTATGTGGATATTCTTGTTCACAAAAATCAAATTTACTAACACATATGAGAACTCACACTGGGGAAAAGCCACATTCTTGTGAAGTGTGTAGATATTCTTGTTCAGACAAATCATCCTTAGTGAAACATATGAGAACTCACACCAGAGAAAAGCCACATTCTTGTAAAATTTGTGGATATTCTTGTTCTCAGAAATCTAACTTAGTTACTCATATAAGAATTCATACTGATAAAAAGCCAAATTCTTGTGATGTTTGTGGATATTCTTTTTCTCAAAAATCATCATTAGTTAGGCATATGAGAACTCACACCAGGGAAAAGTCATAACTTGTAAAATGTGTGAATTTATTGAAACACATGAAAACAATCCAGAATTGGTAAAAGTCATATTGTTGCAACATATGTTTGTTTCGTGGTGGAAGGGGTTTCATTCTTCATTCATAAGAATTGTCCATATTTATATTTTATATTCCATATTTTAAAGCAAGGGTCCCAGAAAATCGCATTTTCGCAACTCGGTATGCGCCATTAGCTTAAAGCGGTGTTGCTTCTAATTTTCAACTTATCAAACATGGATACGTCAAAGGGACATAATTATTTCCAAAACGTAAAGACAACACATTAGATGAAATACATTTCAAAAGTAATCTCGATAGTAACTATAGGAAGAAACAAACACGTTTTTATCAGTATAAGCATATTTTATTCAGATTTTACAAAAAATAAATGAATGTTTATGCATATACCAAAAATATTAAAAGTAAAAATATTTTTTAAAAAGTTGGTCCCGATGCTTACCGTACATAAAAATTGGCTCACATTTCAGTCATCAGTTTTTGCCAATAAAAAAAAACAGTTGACTGATTTTTTCTTCTCTCTAAGAAATACATGAGTATTTGATTTAATATATTTTATTTCTTCTATATGGCGTGAATTTCTTTTAATATCTAAAAAACATTGAATGAAATACAAATAATTACCGTTATTAAACGAAAGTTTCTGAACAATATAACAAGATTATAAGGTTTCACTTACAAAAAAAAATTCAACGTAGTTTTTAAAAAAGGTTTTTAACTTTGGACTTTACATACAAATTTGCAAATAACTGTATTTTTTGTTTTAAATTAGTTATTTTATTTATTGATCTTTTATCTTTGATTTGTGATATATAAATTTGAGGTGGGAAAATTAATTCTTTTCATTTTATAGACATTTCAAAATGGGGGTGAATTAAAAAAAACCCTTGGTAGAATATTATATTCGGTTTGTTGGAAAGAGCATAAAATTTCACATTGAACCAATAGAAAAATTTTGATAGATTTTTAAAATGAAAAAATTGAAAAAATTTAACTAATAAAATTCAATTGATTTCATTACCTAAACAAAATGGCTGCATGAACGCTCGCAGGAACTTTTTAAGCACTGTTTTTTAAAAAATAAAAAATAATATTTCTATTATTTTTTAAACGACTTTAATAGTTTATTTTGGAAGTATATCCCATAAAGAAGATAAACAACCCATTTTAAAAAGAGAAATTACGAGTTTTTTTTTTTTTAAATATTTTACTCAAAGTTTTGTGTTAGGTATGTAAAAAAACTCCACAAAAATTCTGACACGCCTACCGCCGGAACAAAGTGTGTAGATACCTACACTGGAAAATCTGCAAAGAGATGCAACTTGACAGATCGCCAAATATATGAGAACATAAACCACTGAAAAAGGAGCAGATCTATACAGGCGGGCAGAGTCATAAAAGACAAAATCATTAAGCCAGACATTGTAATATGGGACAGTCACGAAAGAACTTCGCTCATAATCGGTGTCATAGTTTCCAATTACAACCCTTAATAGTACTGAACCAGAAAAACATAGATTTATAATATATACACCATAGATATATAATATATATAACATAGATATATAATATATATAACAGATATATGATATATATAACATAGATATATAATATATAATATAGATATATAATATATATATTATAGATATATAATATATATATAATATAGATATATAATATAGATATATAATATATATTATAGATATATAATATATATAATATAGATATATATAATATATATAATATAGATATATATAATATATATATAATATAGATATATAATATATATATATAATATATATACAATATAGATATATAATATATATAATATACATATATATTATATATATTATATATATAACATACATATATATTATATATATATGATATATATAATATATATATAACATACATATAATATATATATGATATATATAATATATACATACCATACATATATATATAATATATATATGATATATATAATATATATAACATATATATAATATATATACATTATACATATATAATATATATAATATATATATGATATATCTATATAATATATACAACATACATATAATATATAATATTTATAATATATATAATATATATATAATATATATATAATGTATAATATATTTTTTGACAGGAGCAACTGGCCTAATAAAGAACAATATTCAAAAATACTTAGAAGCAATCGCTGGAAGACCAAACTGTAACGAAATACATATCGTAGACATAAACGGAAATTTGTCTATTCTTAAAAGAGTGCTCAGATATAAATTTAAATCGTAAGGGAATAAAGTATTAGCTCTAGGGTGGAGCCCCTTGATCTTTTAAAACTAACTGAAGTAAAATGAAAAATAAAGGAAACAATTTTCAGAAACTACCGGGAAAATATACCTGATGAACAAAGTTCCAGATATGCACTAACATTGAAAGACGAAAATACAATCCTTAGAAGACGGAAAACTCAACATCTAAAAAAGTGAAAACGTTTATACTTAAAAAAGCCATTTGATATATATTTAAACTTATAATAAAGTAAAATGTTAACATTGAAAATAAACGACAAAAGAAATTGATTGTCTGTTATCTATTTTAAATTGTAATAAATTAGTTTCCATGTAAGATAATAAAGAGAAAAAGTCATATTTTTGTTTTCATAGAAAATAAACGACAAAAGAAATTGATTGTCTGTTATCTATTTTAAATTGTAATAAATTAGTTTCCATGTAACATAATAAAGAGAAAAAGTCATAATTTTGTTAACATAGAAAATAAACGACAAAAGAAATTGATTGTCTGTTATCTATTTTAAATTGTAATAAATTAGTTTCCATGTAAGATAATAAAGAGAAAAAGTCATATTTTTGTTTTCATAGAAAATAAACGACAAAAGAAATTAATTGTCTGTTATCTATTTTAAATTGTAATAAATTAGTTTCCATGTAACATAATAAAGAGAAAAAGTCATATTTTTGTTTTCGTAGAAAATAAACGACAAAAGAAATAAAGTTTACTGATACATATGATAATTCACACAAAAGGTAATGGTTTGCATGTCTATCCTTGTGGGCATGTCACTAGTAAGGTTGCTGGAGGTAAAAGTCCTTCTGGGCTGACGTTACCCACCTGATAGTCAGGGACGGGGACCTTGGATTAACCAATAAGGAGGCTGTCCTATCAGCAGGTGCAAAGTACTGGGGTTGCTGTATTGCCATTTGGTGAATTGATTTTGGACCATTCAGTAGCTTCTAGTGGGGTTTCTCGATACCATATTAATGGATAATTGTTACTTTCCATTATCGTGTGTTACAATAAAATACATTTTTCGTTTCCGTTTCTCTCTCACTTTCACTTTCTGCCCTGCTCTAAGCATATCTGTCGAATTATTCTACAAAACGCAAAACTCTATCATTAAATGTTTTCAAGAAAAAAAGAAAATACACGATTAAACCAAGATCTTCAACTTCCAACGTAGACCCCCACCACTATATCTCCTTCTTCAACTTCAAACTTCCAGAGGTTGAAACCCAATTATAGAAGACTAAGCCGACTATTTCCCCCGAAGATCAGCATGGGCATGGCATATATGCCTACATTTAAGATGGTTTTCCATGTGGTAGGGATATCTCCAGAAAAAATCATAAATTACCTAATATGTGCTTCTGGGTAGCACTTGTCTACACTTCTGTGTTTATATTTGTCCTCTATCACCCCCTCAATAGCGAAGTTACTATCTTTAAGAGCATATCTGAGGACATTGACTACATTATGTCTGCTCATACTTCGGCTGTGGAGATTTCAATGTTTACAATGTGGAAGGATTAACCTACTAAAAGAAGACAGATGATGAAAGGAGCTTATGTCATGATTTCTGTATTGCTTATGACCTCATTCAGGTTGTTACTGAAGCCGATACTGACGGTCAGTATGCAAGTCTCGTAGACCTTTTCCTCATCCTGGATCCAACTCTCTTCCTGATCTACATCAATGATCTTCCAAATCACATCCTTATGCGTAGACATTTATTCTGGCGACACTACTATCTATAGCAGCACATGAAAGGTCGTAAACGACCAAGTTTTCTCTGATTCTCTCTCCCCTGATGCTGAGCATGTGGTATATTAAGGGAAAAGGTGGCTAGTTGCTTTTAATGCATCTAAAACCAAGCTTATATCTTTACATCATCAACGCTCTGATCCCCATCTGGCATTAAGTGAAATGGATGCTCTCGTCCTGGGGAGGCTCCATGTTTTGACAAGCTTTTGGGTTTGATCTTTACTCCTGATCTGAAATGGAACACGTACATCAGGTCTGTTGCCAAGGATACTGGGAAAATGGTGGGATCCTTCTACCGCTCCAGAAGATATCTCACTACTGATGCAATTCTCTATCTGTATAAAAGCCAAGTATGTCCAAGGATGGAGTACTGCTGCCACATCTGAGCAGGAGCTGCTAATAACAGCCTATACTGCCTTGACAGAGTACAAAATAGACTTCGTAGCTTAGTGGGGGATGCTCTTTTCTCTTCCCTGCAGCCTCTCTCCCACAGAAGAGACGTTGCGAGCCTGTCTTTGTTTTATCGTTATTTCCATGGCGAGAGCTCGTCTCATTTCCTTCGCCAATCTTTCACGAGAAACACCCGTCTGGCTGAAACTACTGTCAATAATTTTCCCCACTCTTTATCTGTGCCTAAATCCAAAGGTAGATTCCATGAGCAGAGCTTCTTTCTCAGAAGTGCACGACTGTGGAACTCTGTTCCGTTTGCCTGTTTCCCACCTGACTACAACTTGGATGTCTTCAAGTCCAACATAAACAAATTCTTGACAAACCGCCATCTTAAGTAAAACACTCTAACAAATCTCCAATACTAATGATTACTACAATACTCTTCCATTGATTACTGTACACGCAATAACCCTTATCCCTGAGTGGCCTCCGGGCCTTGATAAGTGGTGACTTACATGTCAAAAAAACGCTCTGATCCCCATATCGCATAAATTGAAATAAATGGCTCTCGTCTTGGGGAGGCCCCATGTTTTGACAAGCTTCTGAGCTTGATCTTTACTCCTTATCTAAAATGGAATACGTAAATCAAATCCGTTGCTAAGGTTGCTGGTAAAACGGTCGGATCCTTCTATCGATCCAATAGATATCTCACTGCTGATGCAATTCTCTACCTATATACGAGCCAGCAACATCCAAGGATTGAGTATTGTTGCCACATCTGGGTAAGAGTTGCTAGAAAGTTTTATCCTGCCTTGGCAGAGTTCAAAATAGACTTCGTAACCTAGTAATAGATGCCCTTTCCTCTCCCCTGCAACTTTTTTCTCACAGAAGAGAGGTTGCGAGCCTGTTTCAGCTTTATCGTTATTTTTATGGAAGGTGCTCGTCTGTTCCAATCTAAAGACCTCTTTCCAAAGCTTCACGAAAGCACTTGTCTATCTGAAACCAATATCAATAATTTTCCCTGTTCTTTATGTGCCTAAACCTAAACGTAGATTCCATGAACAAAACTTCTTTCTGTACACCTGTGGACCTCTCTTCCGTTTTTCTGCTATCTAGCTGATTACATCATGGTCGTCTTCAAGTCCAATGTAAACAAGTTCTTGGTGAGCCGTTTGCCTTAAGTAATCCAATTTATCAAATTTACTCTACTAACGAATACTATGATATTGTCCCATTGACTACTGTACAGTATATAACACTTATTCTCGAGTGGCTTCTGGTTCTTGATAAGCAGTGACTTCTTTGTCAAAAAGACTAACTGGCAAATATAACTGATTATAATGTTAAAGATAAATTTGAATAGATTCAAGTATAACAAGATCCCTGCTGAGCGAACCTATCAAATTTATGGTTGAAGAACATAACATTACTACATAGTAGTTATTTCATGAAGCTGCTGATTAATAAATAGGCGTCACACGCATGGCTAAGAAAAAGCGATACAACCCTCATATACGCCTTCACAAATGCAGACATATCTACTGCCTCACTACTATAAAGAAGCTCAACACTAGTCGCATAAAACAGCTATGAACAGTTCTAGTTTGAAGCGTATCTTAAACAAAGACAAGCAGTTATTTATCATTGATGATTGTAGAGATGAATCTTAGCTTTGATTGATTAGAATAACGCATACGATAGTTTTTTTACATAGGCATCACCACATTATCAAGGCCAAGAGGCCACTCAAGGATAAGGGTTAAAGAGTGTACAGTAGAAATTGGACAATATAGTAATCATTAGTAATGAAGATTTGGTAAATTTGATAAATTATATGGAACGGCTCATCAAGAACTTATTTACGTTAGACTTGAACACAACCATATTGTAATCAGCCGGAAAGCAGGAAAACGGAAGACAATTCCACAGGCGTGCAGTTCTAAGAAAGAAGCTTTGTTCATGGAATCTACGTTTAGGTTTAGGCACAGATAAAGAGTGGGGGGAATTATTGATAGTGTTTACAGCTAGACGAGTGTTTCTTGTGAAAGTTTGGCGAGGGGGGACCATATATTGAAGCTCAGTCGAACACTTTCCATGAAAATAATGATACATCAGAGACAAACTCGCAACATCTCTTCTGTGAGATAGAGGTTGCAAGGAAGAGAGAAAAGGACATCTCCTACGAGGCTACGAAGTCTATTTTGAACTATATCAAGGCAGGAAAAGTCCTTTCTAGCAGCTCTTGCCCAGATGTGGCAACAGTATTCCATCCTTAGACGTACCTGGCTCTTCTATAGATAGAGAATAGCATCAGCAGTGAGATATTTACCGGATCGATAGAAAGATCCCACCATTTTTCCAGCGGCCTTGGCAACAGATTTGATGTACGTGTTCCATTTAAGATCATGGTCAAGCCCAGAAGCTTGTCAAAACTTGAGGCTCCACTCGAATTACTATGTCATTTAAAACTAACAATCCAAGACGTCAACATGATAAAATCATCTTCCAAGAAAGCAGGTTATTTTATATACTATTTTGCCTGAACAAATGAGTCGATCTCTTTTCAGGGATTACACATACTTAATGCCAGCTCAACTACCAAATGTCTAAATAAAAATGTAAATCAAAAGAAATATTTCTTCCCTTAGTTATATTGACCCAAGTAAGAAAAATGAATGGAACACGTACATCAGGTCTGTTGCCAAGGATGCTGGGAAAATGGTGGGATCCTTCTACCGCTCCAGAAGATATCTCACTACTGATGCAATTCTCTATCTGTATAAAAGCCAAGTATGTCCAAGGATGGAGTACTGCTGCCACATCTGAGAAGGAGCTGCTAATAACAGCCTATACTGCCTTGACAGAGTACAAAATAGACTTCGTAGCTTAGTGGGGGATGCTCTTTTCTCTTCCCTGCAGCCTCTCTCCCACAGAAGAGACGTTGCGAGCCTGTCTTTGTTTTATCGTTATTTCCATGGCGAGAGCTCGTCTGAGCTCCAATCTCTCATCCCCCTCCCCAAGTAAGAAAACTAAGCTGGGGACTTCACAAGCCAAGACCAATTATATAATATTGCAATCTGATAAAACCCAATAAATATAAGACCAGATGAAAATAACATTATAATTCATTGAGAAAAAGAAATCTTTCCACTTACTTAATCTATGGGAGAAAATTCGTGTATTTAAGGCCTAAAACAAATTTCTGTTGACTTTATTAGAAAGATTGGATACAGTCAAAGTTAAATCTGATTGCGGAGGAATTGATTATTAAAGAAACTATGATATTTCGAAGAAAGAATTCCCATATCGAAAGTGAATTCTTCCTAATAGTAAAGATGTGATACAATCAAACATTCTGGCATGGTTTCAGACTACCTTTAACTCTGCTTTCACCAGATCAGAGAAAGGAGTGCATTGCAGCTGTATACCAAAAGTATATAACTTCCTTCAAACTTCCTTACGACCATAGAAAAATTGTTGTAGGTACTCAAATTAGCTACTTACCTTTTAAAGAAGTTCCTGCCTAGAAAGGTGTAACTCTTAGAAACTAAAGCATCATCTTTTTTAATCAGTATAATAATAACCCAAAACATGGCTGATTTCAGCACACAAACCATAAACAGATACTACAGTTTAATCACTGTTCACTGAGATGTCTAACGTTTTATATGGCAAAAACTATTCCATGGATAATTTTCCTCTGAAAAAAAAATTACGGAGAAGACCACATTGGGATTTTCTAATGTCGTCGCCTCAGCTATTGGCAATTAGTTATTTCTCATTCAAAGAAGGGGTTAATGTCTGGTATGCCGTAGCGCATAGAAAATAAAGCCTGTTTGTATGTCGCCATATGCGAAATACGACTGACATGACCATAGAAGCCATGAGGAGATATTACATTTGTATCGTTATTTGCTGATTGTAAATTAAATAAGGAGTCTGGAATCATAAATGGAAGTAATTATAATTGGAAGTAATTGACTCTTATAACACTATGTTGAAAATTTCATAATGTAATCATGTTGATAACACTATGTTGAAAATTTCATAATGTAATCATGTTGATAACAATAAGTTGCAAGTTTAATAATGTGATCATGTTGATAACAATAAGTTCCAAATTTCATAATGTAATAATGTTGATAACAATAAGTCTCAAATTTCATAATGTAATCATGTTGATAACAGTAAATTTCAAGTTTCATAATGTAATCATGTTGATAACAATAAGTTGCAAGTTTCATAATGTAATCATGTAGATAATAATAAGTTGCAAGTTTCATAATGTAATCATGTTGATAACAATAAGTTCCAAATTTCATAATGTAATCATGTTGATAACAATAAGTTTCAAATTTCATAATGTAATCATGTTGATAACAATAAGTTGCAAATTTCATAATGTAATCATTTTGATAACATGAGTTTCAAGTTTCATAATGTATTCATGTTGATTACAATACATTTCAAGTTTTATAATGTAATCATGTTGATAACAATAAGTTGCAAGTTTCATAATGTAATCATGTTGATAACAATAAGTTTCAAGTTTCATAATGTAATCATATTGATAACAATAAGGTTCAAGTTTAATAATGTAATCATATTAATAACAATATGTTGCCAATTTTATAATGTAATTATGTTGATAACAATACATTTTAAATTTCATAATGTAATCATGTTGATAACAATACGTTTCAAGTTTCATAATGTAATCATGTCCATTACAATAAATTGCAAGTTTCATAATGTAATCATGTTGATAACAATAAGTTGACTGATTCATAATATAACAATGTTGATAACAATAAGTTACAAATTTCATAATGTAATAATGTTGATAACAGTAAGTTGCAAGTTTCATAATGTAATCATGTTTATAACGATAAGTTGCAAGTTACATAATGTAATCGTATTGATAACAATAAGTTGCAAGTTTCATAATGTAATCATGTTGATAACAATAAGTTGCAAATTTCAAAATGTAATCATGTTGATAACGATAAGTTGCAAGTTTCATAATGTAATCGTATTGATAACAATAAGTTTCCAATTTCATAATGTAATCATTTTAATAACAATAAGGTGCAAGTTTCATAATGTAATCATGTTGATAACAATAAGTTGCAAGTTTCATAATGTAATCATATTGATAACAATAAGTTCCAAATTTCATAATGTAATCATGTTGATAACAATAAGTTTAAAATTTCGTAATGTAATCATGTTGATAACAATAAGTTTAAGTTTAATAATGTAATCATGTTGATAACAATAAGTTGCAAGTTTCATAATGTAATCATGTTGATAATAATAAGTTGCAAATTTCATAATATAATCATATTGATAACAATAAGTTTCATGTTTCATAATGTTATCATGTTGATAAAAATAAGTTACAAGTTTCATAATGTAATCATTTTGATAACAATAAGTTTCATGTTTCATAATGTAATCATGTTGATAACAATAAGTTGCAAGTTTAATAATGTAATTATATTGATAACAATAAGTTGCAAGTTTCATAATGTAATAATGTTGATAACAATAAGTTTCATATTTCATAATGTTATCATGTTGATAACAATAGGTTACAAGTTTCATAATGTAATCATGTTGATAACAATAAGTTAAAAGTTTCATAATGTTATCATTTTGATAACAATAAGTTTCATGTTTCATAATGTAATAATGTTGATAACAATAAGTTTCATGTTTCATAATGTAATCATATTGATAACCATAAGTTACAAGTTTCATAATGTAATAATGTTGATAACAATAAGTTGCAAGTTTCATAATGTAATCATATTGATAACAATAAGTTTCAAGTTTTATAATTTAATCATGTTGATAACAATAAGTTTAAATCTTCATAATTTAATCATCCTGATAACAAAAAGTTTCAAGTTTCATAATGTAATCATATTGATAACAATAAGTTGCAAGTTTCATAATGTAATCATGATGATAATAATAAGCTGCAAGTTTCATAATGTAATCATGTTGATAACAATAAGTTTCAAGATTCATAATGTAATCATATTGATAACTATACGTTGCAAGTTTGATAATGTAATCATGTGGTTATAGTTTATTTAATAAGTAAATAATCATATAATCTTAATTTTATAGGAAAACGAGTCGGCACTTTTAATTAATGAACTAATGCATATTTTACACAAGGGACGAAATAACGATGACACCGTATAACGATAACCTTTGTTCGTTATCTTTATTGTAGTTGATTTTCTCTTTAAGTAATTTCACGTTTAAATCGTGTTTTTCACCTCTTATTTTGGATTCTTTCATATATATTTTTATTTCTTAATGAATTGAGCACACAAAACAAAAGTTGTCTTAATTTACTAAAGAAATCTTAACAAAGAAAGCCAACTTTCTGTTTTGAACAAAAAGAAAAAAAAAATAACAAACGAATCCATTTTTTCGTATTTAATTCCAAGAATGAAAGGTAAGTTATATTTTTTTTTCTCATGCACATGTAAAAAATTTATATCCAATAACTTATAAAATGATGTGAAAATTTAAAAAAGTTTATTTGTTATTGCAATCCAGTAAAAATATATTGATTTTGTCATGTTGTATAACAGACGTGAATAAAAAATTATAAATCTCCTATTTGTAAAAAATACAGGTGCAAGTCTATTATTGGGCCGAAAATGAAGTCGGTTACATGGAAAATCTGCAAAAAAACAGTATAACGTACGTACTTGTCATTGCATGTACATGTCATATTCCAAAAATTACGTAAATCGATCAAGTAGTTTTTTTTTTATTTAAGAAAATCAAATATTAAAGCACAGTTAATCGAGAATAAGTCGAGCGCCATGTTGGATCGACACTATGTCAGCTAACGCCACCTAACAGCCAAATGCGATCCACGGATCAAAGAAGGGGGAGATAATCGCCTTTTTTTTCATGTCCGCTTAAAGTCTATTAAAAAAAAAACTGATTCGGACATGAAATCAGTATTTGAAATTATTAATTTGTTGACTCTTAGGAAAAGAAGTCGTTGTCTTATTTTATCAGTTTATATTTTTTTTTCATTCCAAATAAATAACTGATTCGGACATTTTATTCCAAATAAATAACTGAATCGGACATTCCTAAAAAGGAAAAGAAGTCGTTATTGTTACTTTATTAATTTGTATTTGTAATAGGAAAAAGTTTGTTTTCGGCATTTCAGGAAAAAAATAAAAAAATAAATAAATATGTCAATTATCTCCCCCTTCTTTGATCCGTGGATCGCATTTGGCTGTTAGGTGGCGTTAGCTGACATAGTGTCGATCCAACATGGCGCTCGACTTATTCTCGATTAACTGTGCTTTAATATTTGATTTTCTTAAATAAAAAAAAAACTACTTGATCGATTTACGTGATTTTTGGAATATGACATGTACATGCAATGACAAGTACGTACGTTATACTGTTTTTTTGCAGATTTTCCATGTAACCGACTTCATTTTCGGCCCAATAATAGACTTGCACCAAAATACATTTATTTTTCTGAATATGTCGCTAAAACTTTAAATAAGTGTGATTATAAACATTTTTATTAAAGTTGATATCGTTCAATTGCTTTTTTCTCGATATTTAAATATTATAACATTTTTTTTTTACCTATTATGTCGCTAAAAATTCTGTTGAATTATTTTGTTTTATCCAATATTTCAGATTTTAGAATGATGATGGCTTTCAGTTTTATAAACTTTTCTTTTAATGGGAGTCATAACAAAGGAGTAGGAATAAAAAAAAGGTATAAATCTCCTAAAAAAACACATAAAAATTATTTTTTTTTTTCAATCTCACATCTAGATTTTTGTAAAAAAATATGTTTATTTGAGTAAAACTTATGTGATTTCTGAGAAAATAATAATGTTTGTCAGACAACTGGGCACAAAACTGCTTTTCCGGTATTTAATTGTTTAAAGATATTTTTTTTTCTGAATATGTCGGTAAAACTTGAAGTAAGTTTAATTATACCCAAACAATTTAATTAAATTTCAATTTTTTTCGATATTTAATTCTTATAACATTAAAATAAAATCTTTTATATATATATATATATATATATATATATATATATATATATATATATATATATATATATATATATATATATCTCCGCTAATCGAGCCAGAGATGTCTCGTGTCGCGGGGTTCGAATCGTTCGACTGGTAGTAATCGTGACACCCTGCACTGAAGAATCCCGAAAGGATGAAACACTAGTGTCTGTAGGTATTTAATTATTATAGTAAAAAAATAATTATATATATATATATATATATATATATATATATATATATATATATATATGCGTACCTATGATGTCGCTAAAAATTTCGTTTAGTTATTTTATATTTTATCCAATATTTCAGATTTTAGAATGGGGATCACTTTAATTTTTATAATCTTTTCTTTTAATGGGAACCACGGCCATCCATCACAAAGGAGTAGAAACTTGTAGAAAAAAATATTGGTAAATCTTTATAATCTACCCAAGATTACGATCGAAATAAATAAATAAAAATCGACTTTTGTTTTGCTGTAACAGACATGAATACAACAATACAACAGTATGAATTGAATCTCATATTAAAAAAAAGATCAATTTGACACATAGATTTTTTTACAAAATATTTTTATGTAAGTAAAACTTATGATATATGAGAAAATAATAGAATTAGCATAATCACAATAATTTTATTCGACGTTGCTTGAATGGTTACACAACTAAATACAAAAAACAGGGGTTTTTTTTCAATATTTACGTTGTTTAATTGTTTGAATATTAAAAAAATCTTTTTTTTTTTCTGTCCACATTTATCTATTATGTTGGTAAAATTTTCGTTTCATTTTTTTTTCTTTTTGTTTTAATCAATATTTTAAGTTTAAGAATGGGGATCACTTTCATTTTTATCAAGTTTACTTTAAATATATATCGATTTATTGGACACCACAAATTAATATAAACGTCATGTAGAAAAAATATTGGTTGACATTTATAATCAAACTAATCGTAGTTTACGATCGAAAAAAAAAAATAAAAATCTGCTTTTGTTTTGCTATTAAAAATATTAGTAAATGTTTATAATCAAACCCAGCGTAGTTTATGATCGAAAAAAAAAAATCAAAATCGACTTTTGTTTTGCTATTACATTTTAAAAAGCGTAAAAATATCTGCAAAGAAGGAATAAAAAAATAAGATAAGATTTACATTTATTTGTAATATATTGTTTTTTGTTTGTTCGTTTTTTTTGTTTTTTTTTACTTCTGTTTGTATTTTCATTGTCTAAACTATATAATGACCCTGTCGTTTATCAAATTGTAAGGTGAAAGTTCAAATTAGTAAGCAAAAAAAATCTTTCTCCCTATTAGGAGCGGATTTCTAAATAATAACGTTATTATTAATGATAGGAGGCGTTTTTATTTGAAAAACAAATAAAATTGAAAAATAAAGTTTAATTAAAAAAAAATCGACAGCCCCCTATTTTTATATGGAACAAAAGTAACCCAAATAAAACGAACCTTTTTTTTTTAATCATTAATATATTTATTATTCCTTACAAAATTTGAAACTGTGAATGATTGGCTATGAAGTGGGTGCTCATTTTACATTAAATATAAAATATATACATGAAAATGATTCCCGATTCTAAAATTTTATATATATATATATATATATATATATATATATATATATATATATATATATATATATATATATATATATATATATATATATATATATTATATATATATATATATTATATATATATATTATATATATTATATATATATATATTATATATATATATATATATATTATATATATATATATATATATATATATATATTATATATATATATATATATATATATATATATATATATATATATATATATATATATATATATATATATATACATACAGTCCTGGTCAAAATCATAAGACCACTTAAGAAAGTAAGCGTTGACGCATATTATTGAATTTTTAATCAAACAAATGGTTGAAACCATTGCCAAAGGGGAAAATGTGATGGAAAAAAATGAAATCATTTGTTCGATAAAAAATTCGATAATACGCGTATACGTTTACTTTCTTAAGTTGTCTTATAATTTTGACCAGGACTGTATGTATATATATATATATATATATATATATATATATATATATATATATGTCTTGGAAGAAGGTATCTGGAGTAATGCTGAGCTGGAAAACAAATAATTCATTACGGGGAAAGCGGCAATTCGTAAATAAAAACGATTTAGGAGTAAATTTATATATTTATAAATTAGCGATTATAAAAAAAAACTCAAAAATAAACCTCGAGACGCCTTTCAACTAATATATTGTTAAGAGAAAACATTCGGCGGTTACGAATAAAAAAAATGGTAAATATCGTTTAAAAAACATAAGTAGTTTTTTTTTTTCTCTAACGTGGGGTGGGGAAATGGAAAATTAGACAAGAAAAAACAAAATTAATTGTCGCCAATATCAGGGTAAAAAAAGTAACACCAAAAACCTAAGTAAAGATGGATTCGCAGATAATTCAATGTACACAATATGTGAATAATACAAACAACAATCATATATATATTTTAAAAAAAATTTTTTTATTCAATTTTCACCCCAAACAAGGCACAGTGCCACTTTGAAGCAGGGGGCTACTATCAGGGACTTAATTAGCAGGGTCATTATGAAGGGAGAAGAGTAGAAAGATGTTCGTTAACATTACACTTGAACTTCTGTATATCAGTGCAGTTGGGAAAGCAGAATCCTGGAAGGGAGTTTCAAAGACCCGCAGTTCTGGGGAAGAAACTATTGGAGTAAAAGGCTTTCTTGCACCTAAGGATCTCTACTGTAAAGGGATGAGACTTAGTAGCTTGTCGGGTTTGTCGGGGGAGGTACAAGTGTTTGCAGTTCGTCAGAACATTCACCATTAAAGTATTTGTAGAACAGGCAGAGGGATGCAACTTGGATGTCTTCAAGTCCAATGTTAACAAATTCCTAATGAACCGCCCCCCTAATTAAACACTTCATCAAATCTCCACACTAACGTAATGTACTTGCAATAACCCTTATCCCTGAGTGGCTTCTGGGCCTTGATAAGTGGTGATCACTGTGTAAAAAAAAAAGCAGCTCCAGGTGGGTTCGCCCCGAACCAGGGTCCTAATCCAGGTATTTCTGCGACCCTGCATGGATAGTTAATATTAATTGGTTATTTAGATTAATATCTCCTGAAAAAATCGGATATTTAGGTTAACTTCTACAGAAAATTTTCACTCCTCAAACGTGGTTAAAAAAGGACATTACTATGCTTTCCATTTTCATGTTTACTGGGAGAGGGTATAGGTAAAAATTCATGCAGTGGAAGCAGCTAAATTTGCAACAGCATTGGAGTGAGAGAGACGAGTTAATGTATGGTTAGATATAGTTTTGTAAGTTTAGGAATGTAGGGTTAGATATGGTTTAGAAAGTTTAGGAATGTATGGTTAGATATGGTTTAGTAAGTTTAGGATAAGGATAAGTGTTAAAGTATGATTTACTTGCTATTAGAAATTATGATTTGGTGCCCAAACTGAATATTTAGTATGACTGAATGATAAGATATATGCTCAGTATAGATACAATAGAACATTTGATATGGAGTACAATTATACCTGATAAATATAGGTTATTGCATATTCTGTAAGTATAGTTAAATATAGGTGGATGGATAAGTAGTATGTTTCATTGTATACGAATGCATGGAATTTTAGATAATTTTAGTAAGTTGCCTTCAGACTTCAATATATGTATATATATGTAATTTTTTTCTGTTTTTGCTATATGTTTAGAATTAATTCAGTTATTTAGGAAAGTGCATTTTTCCCTAATTGCGAGTTGGGAATAATTGTACCCCTGCATGGGCAGCGGTATATATATTGTTTTTAAAATATAATATATATATATATATATATATATATATATATATATATATATATATATACATATATATATATATATATATATAGAGAGAGAGAGAGAGATAAAATCAAATTTTAGGCATTCAATGAATTTAAACATTTATGACGTGAAATGTTTAAATTTCAAATCAAAAGATTTTTATTTTTCTATGTAAGACAAAAAATACATTTGAAATATAACTCCTTATCCCATAGGATTTCCATGTCTACCATCTCGTCACAGGAGAAAATATTAGCAAATAGTTATAATGGTTTACACCTTATTTACTAAAGTCAGTGAGTACCAGTTTATTGTTAGATAATTTTATTTTGAAGAATATATATATATATATATATATATATATATATATATTAGAGCTCCTTAAACAATTTCAACTTGTGTGAGAGCTCTTTCTATCTACAGAACAACGGCTTACGCATCGTTATACACAAATCCTCCAAAATATTCAGTAAATGTTTAGAGAAAGTCCTGTGCACTATACCAAAATGACCATCCGAATAGGCATCTCCACACAATTTATTATCAAGCAAATGTTGCTCGATCACCGACTGTTACCTGTCTTTTCTCCCAAAACATCAAAGAAGAGAAGAGAGTCATTATGGTGGATTTTAGAGCTGGGTACCCCCCCCCCCGATGAGAATGGTGAAAGACGTCTTGATGACAGGGAATTCTCTTCTCTGCTACTTATAAATATTGTACCCCAACAAACTCAATTATATATATATATATATATATATATATATATATATATATATATATATATATATATATATATATATATATATATATATCTGTTGTGTCGATTAGTTTCCTAGATGTAAATCCAATAAAACTCGCGTAATTATTAAAGAGTGCTGGTATATAGTTATTCTCCGAGGAATAAAAAATAAAAAACGAGATATAAATAAACGAAAGATAAATAATTATAATATATAAACTAATAAATAAAAATAACACTTGTCAGAATGAAATTCAAGTCACGACCAATAAAAGATATACAACCATAAAAACAACATAAGGATATGGGAAATTTTAAATCAAGGGCAATAAATAACCGACAAGCTAAAAGTACTACTTAATACCCCCTACTAATGACGGCTTAAATACGGAAACTCAAATGCAGGAAAAATTCACTCTCTTCATGGTGAGACTTGAAAATGAGGAAGATGTCATCAACGTATTGCCAATAATGGAAGGTCCTAGTAACCTAGTAACCCGACCCAATAACACAGATTCCTGGAAAGTTAGGAAGAAATTAGCCTATTGCCACTTCCATCCACCTGCTTGTACATTTCATTGTTGAAGCTGAAACTGACCGACTTAGTGGCCAGTTCCATAAGTTTCAGAAAAATCTTCTCTGGAAAAGCAGGAAGGGTTAGTGTGCTACGATGCAACATATCGGCACATATTCATTTCATCGAGTGGAACTTTCGTAAATAAGCTAGTGATACCAAAAGAAATTATTTTGAGGACTACATTCCAGTTCATGCATGGCAACGGTGAAGCGGAAGGAGTCGGCAATACAATTACTTCACAATTTGTTCAGCACAGGTTCCAGGATCTTGGCCAGCCACTTTGCAAGTTCATGTTGAGCTGATCCAATCATAGCTAAGATGAGCTTAAAGGGGACACCATCCTTATGAATCTTAGGCAGCCCGTACATCCATGGTTGCTGCAAACCTACGGATCGGATTCTTTCATAAGTGTCCTTGCTGATAAATTTACTTTTATGTAACTGAAGAAAACGCCTTTGAAGAGAGTAATTGATGGGTCGTCAGTGATTGGTGAATAATGATAAAGCTGTCGCTGAATTTTGCTTGCAATGTTGCAGCAACTTCATCGGTAACACTTGTATTCACCCTTGAGCAACTTGTTTTCCACTTCTAATTGAACGACTTACTACTTTCGAAGGTTACACCTCATAAACCACACATAAAATTAGGTAAGCCTGGCTAATCCAATACACAATACATACTGTATTATTATTGCGTGAAGGTGAAATAGTCTTGGTACAACACCTATAGATGGAACAGAAAAGACCAAACTGTCAAAAATGTTTCTGTAAGATTACGGTTGATGGGTTAGACAGAATAACTCCAGCAATTCTTTACACATTAAGTTATCCATGATAATAAAGAACTCGTATTCAACTGATAATATTATGACATCATATCATTTAATAAATCACGTGCAAAATGGTTAGCAGCTGATCACAACTGTCCTAATTCAACGCTCATGTATAAACATAAGGTATTTAATCGTCTGAACGCTAATCTTTTATCAGAAAAATTTAATCATCAAATCCACCTGTTTAAATCTCTATTGTCTTTTACTTTTTTGAAATCAAGTAGTAGTTCATCTTCAAAATCTAGTCACTGTGGGTGGACCCACCACGACTCGTTTTTCTAGTACTCATCATCAATTTGCTGTTAAGATATCTCATTACAATACATCACATATCAGTACCTTCTCTCCTGAAACGTTGGAGTAAATTTCTACTGTGTTTTTATTACTTATCATCTTAGTGTTTTCCAGACTATTGTAAGTAGGTATTTGCTACCTTTGCGTTTATTATCTGTATCTCTTTTTAATACTTCTTATATCAAGTGGCTTCATACCTTGTCTGCAGCTAAATAATTATTTTATTACTTAATTCGATTGACTCGGATTCTAAAAAGGCATGGCATGATCTTCTGATTAAAGATTACTATATGCTTACATTACGTGGCTTCCTACCTGGTCTGCGGTGACTTTCATAGAAACAAGCTAAATGACTCTTTAATTACTCGATTCAATTGAATCCGATTGTAAAAAGGCATGATCTTTTGATTTGTTAAGAAATATATGAAAAATCTTTTTTTAAATAATAGAAAAGAGATCATTAAACATTTTTCAATTCACATTTTTATGATTGAATATGTTTATCTTACGTGCAAGTAAGTTAAAAAAATAAAAAGTTTGAATAAATAGAATGTGTTAGTAACATAGTCGTAAAATGTTTGATTACATTTTCTATTATTAATTAGAAGATCAATATATTATGGCATACGCTGATAGTTAAACATAACATAAGACGTGAAAAAATCTAATTAAAAAAGTACATTCTGGAGAAAAGAAAAAGTTTAGATGTAAAACCCAAAGAAATTATTATTTGTTTATAATAATAAAAACATTCGTGATTTTATCGATATTTCAAGATAAAACATTAAGACGCTAATAAAGTAAATGTTACAAATTAGTTAATGTTATAAAAGTTTGGGTTAAAACTAAATACAGTTAGATTAAATGTTTATTATCTGTTTATAGTAATATAAATATTTTATTTTACTAATATTTAAAGATCAAACATTAAAACGCTTATAGGTTAAACATCTGTGGCTGAAAATAATTTTTACATTCAGATAAATTATTGATTAACGGGTGTTTTTTTTTCTGTTTTCACACTCAAACCGAGTTAAAAATTGGGACTCAAACGTGAGAAGTTACTAATTAGGACCAAAACTACAACCAAGTTAAAAATGCAACTCGAGCGTAAGAGACATTATATAATAATCCGGTTAAATGAAATTCACAGTTATTTAAATATTCTTACTAATATTGTAAGATAAAACATTCATCACGCTGATACATAAAACGTCTGTGATTAAAACATTTGTGGAGCACTTGTGGAAATGGAATAACCAGAATCACATATCAAACTTTCATCATATAGATGATCAAGGCCAAGCTACTGAACTTTCTTGAGTGTTCCAAAATCGGAACCACCTAGAACTGCATTTATGTACTGGTGAACACTCCTTAGAGTCTTCATAGAGTTGCATTGTTATCGTCATCGTTTGTTTTAATGTCCGTTTTACATGCTAGCATGTGTTGGATAGTTTTAACAAATTGACTTCCAAACTAACTTATCTCTGGCCAGGTCTTTATCTATCCCGTTTTCTCTTAAATCCATTCTGATCACTTCCTCATGTTTTCCTT
>NC_136527.1:150196718-150457145 GCF_053919585.1 Euprymna scolopes
CCCACGTAACCAGCCAATCCTGCCAGTCTTCTGATCTCTGCAGCAAAGCTGTCAACAGACTCGCCGGTCCACCTCAAACTTGCAAGCTTGTCGAGTGCTTCAAATGGATTCTCGGCAAAAGCCAATTTTAGTTTTTGCTCCACTGAGGCAAGGTCTCCCTTATCGTCATCGCGCATCTGCTGGTAAATAGTGATGGCTTCCCCCTCTAAGTAGAGCAGCAGCAGGGTGACCACATCTTCGATTTTTTGCAACCTTGCCGTCATCATCTTTAACTTTTCAAGCCATTTAATTAGGTCAACCTCTCTAGTAAAGGGTCTCAACATCTGAGTTGAGAGTCTCCAGTCAGCCATGTTAACCTGCTTGACTTGTCCAAATAGCTTCTAGGGTTATTAATCAGAATTTGATTCTGGGGTTCGGGAAGGAGTGAGTCACTCTCTCGATGACATCACGTTTCTGTCCTCTTCTTTTCCAATCAACCACACCTGGCCTCTCGCCACCAATGTCACACCGCACAATCCGAACGTCAACAATACAAAATTCTTTTTAAGAGAAGATGTTCACGACTCTTTTCTCTCTGCTCTCCCATGGAATTTTTCTCAGCTTTTATATCCTCCTATCTAGAAAAAAAGGAAGAGACAGGAAAAAATAGCTCCTCCCATCATGCTCTGCCTTCCCAAGATGCACTTCACGTATACAAATGCGCTGGCCATCCTTTCCTTCTTCTTTCCCAAAGAGCGATGCAGATACGCCCGGTATGTTTCTTCTTTTTTTCTTCTTCTTTTCTAACCATATACCCCCCCCCTGATCTTTGAGATCAATAAGACCCTTCATAATCCTTCATCCAAGCAGGCCTCCTCCTCTCACGTTGAGGCCTCTGGGGGACAACTTCTTGGGGGTTGACGTTTTTAGGTTCACTACACACATTCTCATCCAGTTGTAAAGAACCACAATGTGGGGCTGAGTCGAATTGGGGTGCATCGTTAGCTTCTTCGTGGATCTTGACTTCCTCCTCTCCACTGCCATCACTGCGCATTGGCAGGGTTACACGACGCAGGTCTAGGATATGCCGGGGAACGCCATTCACCATCACATTGTTCTTTGACTGCATTCCCGTTACGACCCCCCTCCCTCAGCGAGTGGTTAATTTTGCATTGGGGGCTTTACCCACACCTCCTCGCCCACTTTAATGGTAGCTTCTTCACCCTCAATTTCTACCGTTTTATTGCAAGGATGCCGCCACTTATATGCAAAGATGGCTCTATGAGGCACAGTTGTCTCATCTTGTCTGGTTTTCGGTGAGATGTTGTACCAAAACACCGCCTCCATGGGTGAAATGTTGCTTTTTTTTCGCAGCAGCCTTGATGGTGCGATGATAACTCTCCACTATCCCATTGCCACTCGGCCAATACGCTGCCCTAAAAAATTGCCTTACTCCCCACTTATCACACACTGCTTTAAAGGCTTCTGATCGGAAAGTGGGGCCATTGTCCATTAACAGTTCCTCAACCGGCCCTCTTCCCAAAAATATTTCTTCGATAACCCCTACGATCGCCCATGCATCTTCTGCCCTGATCTCTCTCCATATGGCAAACTTTGCCAGTCCACAGTCGACCATCGATAGATACAGCTTATGGCGATAATGGGTCACATCAATGGCCAATCGCTTCCAGTCCTCTGCAATGTGTAACTCTCCTGCTTTGTGTCTTCATAATCCGGGGTCTATCGATTAGCACTCCTGACAGTGCTCCACTAACTCCCTGACCTCCTCGGTGGTTTCCGAGTAAACCTCTCTTGCCAGGAATAACGCCCGTTCTCGACCAAAGTGGTGCATTTCATGTAACTTTTTAACTTCCTCCCCTGCACAGCATACTGAGGAAACCTCCTTTCTGTCTTGCAGCCAGGCCTTCTTTACCCGTGTCATCGAATCTGCCTTGTTCTTTTCTGATGGGATCAACACTACAGATACCTTCAACTGGAATTCCGCTATCAAATCTGCAAGTGCTCCAAGCCTGCGCTTGATCAGCATTTCTGCAGCACCTCTGGTCCTAACTTTTTTATCACCAATCACTGCTGACCTGATCCATGAAACTACCGTTGCCGAATCGGATTTGATTTCAATCGTTTTCAATCCCCACTTCAGGGCCAGATTGATTCCTTTCATAGCGGCTACGTTGATATGGGAATAGTGGTTTTTCTTCCTTAACCACACGCCGCATCTTCCACAGTTACACCTCCCATCTCTAATATGACGCCCAATGCCAGACTGCTGGCATCACACCAAATCAACCCCGCGTCTCCGCCGCTGACGTACCATTCCCCCTTTACTGGGTCTTCTTTCGTCATTCTCGCAGTGATTTCTTGTAGTGTGTTCGTGACCTCCTTCGTCACATGGCCCTTTGTCGTTTGTCGTTTAATAAAGCTGCATGCTATCCTGAGCAAGCTGGCGATTGGATAGTGTCCCACCAGTCTCCCGCAGATCGAGAAGATTTCTCGTTTTGTCAGGTTGGTTCCGATTTCAGGTATTGCATTCCCTCGTCTAAAGACAGGACTTCCTTTGCCATCTCGGCATAGTTTCAACCCCAATGCTGCTCCTCCGTTCAGGGACTCCGCCGATTTTGCTGTCAACCCATACCTCATGACATGGCATCTCACTTTCTCTGCTGTCACCTCTGCTTCCTCCACGACAAAGTCGTCAATGTACGAACTAGTAGCCTTGTCTACTGTACAGTCTTTACTCAACACCGTCTTCAGCACGGCAGTCATAATTTTGGGGGCTGACCTTAGCCCAAAGCCTAACCTCGTCAGGCAATACAACTTCCCCTTGTACCGGACCAATTGATGTTTCCAGAGTTTTTCATCTACATGGATATGAAGATAAGCCGACTTCAGGTCGACAATCTTAGTGGCCTGCTCCATCCTCCTCCATTTCCTCATCACCTCTTCGCATACATCAATCCCCTTTTCAGTGTGGCAGGCTATGTATCTGTTTAATTTTCTGAAATCCATTACTGGTTAACTTTATTCTTTGTGGGTCAAACAACCGCCAGTAATGGTAGCACTCCTTTTTCTTCTCCTGTCCACGGTTTCAGAATCCCCTGCTCTATCCACCTCTCCACTTCTTCCTCGAATCCTTTTCTTATTTCTCCTCGCAGTGTTTACTCGTAGCAGCTTACTTTGTTTCATAGTTCCTGAGGCCTTGATATCCATTTCCAATCTACCGTCCACCTCTCACCATCAAACCTCGCCAGGAAATCCTCGTCCTCGATGCAGCAAGCCTCTGGTTTTTGTGTTCTGATATTTCTATCACCTTTCACTCCTGTCATTCCTACTGCGCTGAGGCGTCCAAAAGTTACTTGGTCTCCTCTCAACGTAGCGCCCCCCCCCCAGTTGGTTGATGGCACTTACACTTAAAACCACATCAACATCACCAACCAGACGATCCAACACCAGGGCTCGTAGTCCAATAGGCACACCTTGCACCGGCACTTCCGCTTTTATCTCTCCCAGGCATTTCAACTCCCTGCCATCCACGGTCTTAATACCCCTGGCAACGCTCCATGATCTAGCGGCATTCTTTGTTACCAACGTCGTGGTGCAGCCTGAAATGGCGCAAACGAAACGTTGCCTCAGTTACCGGTAGTAGTCAATGGGAAGAGAGTCATCTCTCTTCCCATTGACTACTACCGGTAACTGAGGCAACGTTTCGTTGTGCGCCATTTCCACATGGAAGGGGGAACCACTGTCGTAATGGCTCCCCTTCACTTGTTTCCCTGGTCCCGTGCAGCAATGCAATAGCGGCTAATATGCCCCACTCGTCCACATCGGTAGCAGACGACCCCCGGTCTCAGCTCTTTGCAGTCCTTGAGCAAGTGAGGACTGTGGCACCGGAAGCACTATTTGGCAGGCCTCCCCTCCTGTCGCCTCGCTGCCTGTCTCTCGTCATTCAAGTGGGGCCTCATGCACTTATTTCCACTCACAGCTGCAGCCACGATTGGGCCCTTGACATTCTTGACTAGGACTCTGGCGTGGACCAAGAGATAGTCCATTTCCATCATATTGATCTCAGTGATTCTCTGCATGTTCGCAGAGATTTCTTCTGGGAAGCCATTCATTGGGTATAGCTTTACCGTCATCTCCAGACTCCTCCCCACGTAACCAGCCAATCCTGCCAGTCTTCTGTTCTATGTATTTAGCCTCTGTTCTATGTATTTGGCCTCTGTTCTATGTATTTGATCTCTGTTTTGACCTCTGTTCGATGTATTTGGCCTCTGTTCTATGTATGTGGCCTCTATTCTATGTATTTGGCCTCTGTTCAATGTATTTGATCTCTGTTCTATGTATTTGATCTCTATTCCATGTATTTGGCCTCTGTCTTATGTATTTGATCTCTGTTCTATGTATTTGACCTCTGTTCGATGTATTTGGCCTCTGTTCTATGTATGTGGCCTCTGTTCTATGTATTTGGCCTCTGTTCTATGTATTTGATCTCTGTTCAATGTATTTGGCCTCTGTTAAATGTATTTGTCCTTTGTTCTATGTATTTGTACTCTGTTCTATGTATTTGACGTCTGTTCAATGTATTTGACCTCTGTTCAATGTATTGGACCTCGGTTCTATGTATTTAGCCTCTGTTCTATGTATTTGACCTCTGTTCAATGTAATTAATCTCTGTTCAATGTATTTGACCTCTGTTAAATGTATTTGACCTCTGTTCTATTTATTTGGCCTCTGTTCTATGTATTTGATCTCTGTTCAATGTATTTTATCTCTGTTCAATGTATTTGATCTTTGTTCTATGTATTTGATCTCTGTTCTATGTATTTGGTCTCTGTTCTTTCTATTTGGCCTCTGTTCTATGTATTTGAACTCAGTTCAATGTATTTGGCCTCTGTTCTATCTATTTGACCTCTGTTCTATGTATTTGACCTCTGTTCTTATTATTTGGCATCTGTTCTATGTATTTGACCGCTGTTCTATGTATTTGACCTCTGTTTTATGTGTTTGGCCTGTGTTCTATGTACTAGTCCTCTGTGTATTTGACCTCGGTTCTATGTATTTGACGTCTGTTCAATATATTTGACCTGTGTTCTATGTATTTGACCTCTGTTCTATGTATTTGACCTCTGTCCAATGTATTTGGCCTCTGTTCTATGTATTTGATCTCTGTTCTATGTATTTGGCCTCTGTTCAATGTATTTGACCTCTGTTCTATGTATTTGACCTCTGTCCAATGTATTTGGCCTCTGTTCTATGTATTTGACCTATGTCCAATGTATTTGGCCTCTGTTCTATGTATTTGGCCTCTGTTCTATGTATTTGATCTCTGTTCTATGTATTTGATCTCTGTTCAATGTATTTGATCTCTGTTCTATGTATTTGACCTCTGTTCGATGTATTTGGCCTCTGTTCTATGTATGTGGCCTCTGTTCTATGTATTTGGCCTCTGTTCTATGTATTTGATCTCTGTTCAATGTATTTGGCCTCTGTTAAATGTATTTGTCCTTTGTTCTATGTATTTGTACTCTGTTCTATGTATTTGACGTCTGTTCAATGTATTTGACCTCTGTTCAATGTATTGGACCTCGGTTCTATGTATTTAGCCTCTGTTCTATGTATTTGACCTCTGTTCAATGTAATTAATCTCTGTTCAATGTATTTGACCTCTGTTAAATGTATTTGACCTCTGTTCTATTTATTTGGCCTCTGTTCTATGTATTTGATCTCTGTTCAATGTATTTTATCTCTGTTCAATGTATTTGATCTCTGTTCTATGTATTTGATCTCTGTTCTATGTATTTGATCTCTGTTCTATTTATTTGATCTTTGTTCTATTTATTTGGCCTCTGTTCAATGTATTTGATCTCTGTTCAATGTATTTGGCCTCTGTTCTTTCTATTTGGCCTCTGTTCTATGTATTTGAACTCAGTTCAATGTATTTGGCCTCTGTTCTATCTATTTGACCTCTGTTCTATGTATTTGACCTCTGTTCTTATTATTTGGCATCTGTTCTATGTATTTGACCGCTGTTCTATGTATTTGACTTCTGTTTTATGTATTTGGCCTGTGTTCTATGTACTAGTCCTCTGTGTATTTGACCTCGGTTCTATGTATTTGACCTCTGTCCAATGTATTTGGCCTCTGTTCTATGTATTTGATCTCTGTTCTATGTATTTGGCCTCTGTTCAATGTATTTGACCTCTGTTCTATGTATTTGACCTCTGTCCAATGTATTTGGCATCTGTTCTATGTATTTGACCTATGTCCAATGTATTTGGCCTCTGTTCTATGTATTTGGCCTCTGTTCTATGTATTTGATCTCTGTTCTATGTATTTGATCTCTGTTCAATGTATTTGATCTCTGTTCTATGTATTTGGCTTCTGTTTTAAGTATTTGACATCTGTTCAATGTATTTGGCCTCTGTTCTATGTATTTGACCTCTGTTCTATGTATTTGACCTCTGTCTAATGTATTTGACCTCTGTTCAATGTATTTGACCTCTGTCCAATGTATTTGATCTCTGTTCTATGTATTTGGCCTCTGTTCAATGTATTTGACCTCTGTTCTATGTATTTGGCCTCTGTTCTTTGTATTTGACCTCTGTTCAATGTATTTGACCTCTTTTCTATGTATTTGGCCTCCGTTGTATGTATTTGACCTCTGTTCTATGTATTTGGCCTCGGTTCCAATAATTTGACCTATGTTCTATGTATTTGGCCTCGGTTCCAATAATTTGACCTATGTTCTATGTATTTGGCCTCGGTTCCAATAATTTGACTTATGTTCTATGTATTTGGCCTCGGTTCCAATAATTTGACCTCTGTTCAATGTATTTGACCTCTGTTCTATGTATTTTACCTCTGTTCAATGTATTTGACCTCTGTTCTATGTATTTTACCTCTGTTCTATGTATTTGACCCCTGTTCTATTTATTTAACCTCTGTTCTATGTGTGCGCAAAATTTGTTGATGTAGTTTCTACATTACATGCTTCATTTGCTTCAAATTGAAATTCCCGACAACAGCCACAGATAATACACTTTTACTTTTCCACTTACGTCCTTGAGAGTATTTAAATGCAATATAATGTATGTTCCTCACTTTGTGACTTCGCATATTTCCTTATTTTTCTTGGTTGATGCTTTTATTTATTAAGTTTATTTTACTCCATGATTAATACAATTTGTACTTTATTCCCTGTTTTGCGGCTTCACGTTTGTAGACTGTTACTGTATTTTTTTTATTTTCTTCTCTTTTTTCAGTTTGTTTTGAATGTCTGCTATAACCGTCGATGTCTGTACATTTTCTTTGCAATGTTCTGATATTAATAAGTGCAGACGATTCGGGATTAAACGAGGAGGCGAACAGAGTGATGAAACACGCTTTCTTAAACGAGTCTATAAAGCGGAACTGCTCGTCAGTATTTTAGAGAAAAAGGATTTTTGGCTACCTGTATCTATCAGACAGAAAAAATAAACCGGGTCCCCTTTAACCTTCATAGATATCTTGAGTACAGGACTAATACTCTTGTCCTGATCCGCCACGAAAGTACGTCCCACAAAGGACCGAGAGCCTTTAGGACACATTAAGGAATAATGGTTTTTTAGACCACAATTACTGCAAGGGAAGGGGAACCCTTTAACCCCCTGTAACTGGACTCTGAGTGCTCACCGAGGCACCGGAGACATAATCTTAATTCTTTCGCTCGAATAATTTTAGATTCCGAATTTGGAAATTTAGAACAAACTCTTGTCAGGTGACCATCAACCTGACACAGTTTACAAAATTTATTTTCGCCCTTTTTGACGAAAGACTTAGAGTTATTATTACTCTGAAAAAACTTGATTTGTTTTGGCTCCGAATTCTTCGCCACGAGGGTTCCAGCATTCAACGAACCCGACATGTTTGGCGGAAAATTTTCCCGCCTTGACGCATTTAACGGCGACGGCATTATTATGTCTATAACGTCAAACGTATACGTTAAAATAGACTTTAAAGAAGGAAACCGTTCACAGGATTTATTCATTATTTCTCTGCGAACACTGTTCGGAGATTTAGCGAACAGAATATGAGCTATTAATCTTCCTGAGGTGGATTTATCTGTAAGAAAATCCGTGCCAAAGGAATTATCCATCTCCATCAGTTCAAGTTTGACTCGCTGGACGAGGATTCTGATATCCCTCAAAGACGCAAAATGGTCTGGTGGTGGAATAATGTCATCGAATATTTTGTTCATAATTGCTGAAGGATTTAAATATTTTTCCTTCAGACACTCCAAAGCTGCTTCGTAATTCTCGGGAATCACATCAAGCCTAGAAATAATATTAAATGCCTCTCCTGATAATTTGGATTTTGGCAATAATAATTTATCTGCACTTTTCATGTTCGCAGTGCAGTACAGAATTCAAATTTCCTTAGGAACCCACGGAATTCAAACTTATTGGGAGTTGGATCCCCACTAAACAGGGGGACACTCCAACTCCATTTTAATGGGAACAATATCCCTGGATTTCTCAATCTCTGGCTGGAGCTCAGCCAGTCTTTCGTGGACTTCCGCCTTAAACATTTCGAAACCACGACAGATATTTAGTCTTTCCTCATCTGGGGACTTGAAAATTAACTGATCTAATAAAACGTCCACTTCAGACAACCGTTTCTCGATGTCGGAAGAAAAATTATTTATACAACGCCCACCTCCGGCAGCACATAAGAAGTATTCCAGTGACGCCTGCTTGTCAGGTATGTCGGGGGTATTTACATCGAAGGAGTACAAGTGCTTGCAGTTCGTCAGAGCGTTCACCGTTAAAGTACTCGTAGAACAGGCAGAGGGATGCAACATTTCGTCGATGGGACAGAGTCTGAAGCTTAGATGACAGTTCAGATATATATATATATATATATATATATATATATATATATATATACATATATACATATATATATATATACATATATATATACATATATATATATACACATATATATACATATATATATACATATATATACATATATATATATATACATATATATATACATATATATATATATACATATATATATACATATATATATATACATATATATATACATATATATATATATATACATATATATATATACATATATATATACATATACATATATATATATGTATATATATATATATATATATATATATATATATATATATATATATATAGTGTTATATAATAACTCCAAGTTCCAAATATATAGTCTTCTTAGTCATTTATTACTTTTCAAAAAATATCCATTACAATATTGTCTCGTATTGCGACTAACAAGTCTGCAAAATTATGTATTGCTGCATATTTAGTCACATGATTTTGCAGACTTATTAGTCGCAATACGAAAAAATATTGTAATGTCTACCTTTTGAAAAGTAATGAATAATCAACTGAGAAAACTTGATAAGGCGGATTGGATGGGGCTGATTATACTACAACAACAGGATGTAAAGTTAAAGGAGGGGTTTTATGAGTAAACCTTTGACATCCTGGATGATGTCCCTTTATTTGAAACTCTCTTCATTTCAGAGTTTTGTTCTCTCCTTTTTTGGTTAATTCTTAGAATATAAACACATGTAAAACGTACCTCCCCTTGTGTGGATCTTCCTTAAGATTTTGATCGCCACTTTAATAAAAACACCATACTATCTCTATATAAATAAAATGAACTCATTTTTTCCCGTCGGATTTTGACCTTAATAGGATTAAAAATCAAGATATTTCATGCAAATATAATATGCACAAACGGCAGAACAATATCTGAGGTGTGTTATAGGCTTATTATTTCTCAATTTCCTCGATAATCTTAGATTTCTATACTTTTTCTGCTGAGAAGTCACGGCCAAAATCGGTTAAGATCAATGGAAGTTGTAAAATATTTTCTCTCTAATAAATTCCTCCTCCCCCTGCCACCACTTAACACTGTTTGGGGATCGTTCACAAGGAACAGTTGAGAAGAGAACACCGGTTTGGCTTCGTAGTTCTTTCATGTGAAGTTATTTAAAACCACTAAACTAAGCTGCAGTGCTCTGTGGCGTAGTGGTTAGCGTGCTGGACAATTCACATTATATTTTCACGTTCGCGCCGACCTACCGTAGTCGTTTTTTTTTTTTTTTTCCTAAACAACTGGAATGGACTTTTCTTGGTGGCCGAACTGTTGAGAAGTCACGGCCAAAATCGGTTAAGATCAATGGAAGTTGTAAAATATTTTCTCTCTAATAAATTCCTCCTCCCCCTGCCACCACTTAACACTGTTTGGGGATCGTTCACAAGGAACAGTTGAGAAGAGAACACCGGTTTGGCTTCGTAGTTCTTTCATGTGAAGTTATTTAAAACCACTAAACTAAGCTGCAGTGCTCTGTGACGTAGTGGTTAGCGTGCTGGACAATTCACATTATATTTTCACGTTCGCGCCGACCTACCGTAGTCGTTTTTTTTTTTTTCCTAAACAACTGGAATGGACTTTTCTTGGTGGCCGAACTGTTAACGTTGCAGATGTTTTTTTGTTTTTTTTTCACACTTTATTTTCCTACTTTTACTCATGACTCCGGGTTTGATCCTTCCTACTTACCTACCATAACATTTTTTAAAACTCCCCCCGTCCCGGAAACAAACACTCGGGCAACGCCGGGTACCCCCGCTAGTTATAAATATATTATAAACATATGCTCTGATGAACTCATTGCACTTGTGCCCCCTCGACGAACATATCCCTGAAAAACCTGCTTTGCAACAAAATCACACTCCTTCACTATTGAGGTCCTAAATATCAGAAAGTTTTCTACTCAAATAGCTTTTTCCCCTTAGAACAGGCAAACTTTGGAATTCTCGTTCTGTTATATGTTTCTCAAGCTGTACTGATATGCAGAAGTTCAAATCCAACGTAAACTAACGTCTTGATCCTTATTAGTAGCTCTTTCACTTACGTCCAAGTGGCAATATGCCTTGTGTTTAGGTGACGATGAAACAAACAAAAAAAATCCGTTTTTGATTCTCTTTGTTTTTGTTCGCTTCGTTATAGTCAGATGGCTTATTTCCTGATTTTCTGCGAAGCGCTACCGGAAGCGGTGACAAGACAACTCAGTTCCTTCATTTTCATTATGTACTGGATACGTTTTTATTTTTAAATGATGCTGGAAAATTTGTAATCTGATTTCAATAATTTCATTTGTTATTTTAATTTCAATAATTGTATTTTTATACTTTTATAAACATATATTTATTATCAAAGTTCAAATAAAAAAATACTTACAAATTAAAAATATATTTTTATAAAATTACATGAACATATATTTGTTATAAAATTTCAAATAAAATAAAACAAAAATATTTTTTAAATTTTGTTTTTGAAAGTGCAAACAAAGATTATTTGTGTTATTTTTATATGTACATTTTTTTTAATATTGTATACTTTTCAGTCCCTTTATTATATAGAAATACATTTCAATAAATTGCTTCACAATAGAAATACTGACGAACAAGAAAAGTGACAATATTTTGTATATCTTTTTATTCTTAAGTCATTTTCGAAACTTTGAATATTTAGGAGTCAATTCACGGCCATTTTTCTTGTTCTCACTTAAGACTTTACACTATATATTTTCGAGCCCAATAAATGTTTTAAAGTTAGTAAAACCATTTAAAACATTTCCAGATATGTAGAAGTATAGCTTATCTTACCTTTGATAACGTTTATATATATATATATATATATATATATATATATATATATATATATATATATATATATATGATGATTGCAACGTCTTGTCAGACGAGTGCCACTCCCTCAGATACTGAAAGTTCATGTGCCCGAAAAAAGACATATAGTCCTGCCAGCGAATTCACATGCTCAAGCAGACATGCCACTAAAGACGGTCATTGTTATATATATATATATATATATATATATATATATATATATATATATATATATACACGCACACACATATATACATTTGTACATACACAATACACAATACGCACACATACATATACATACACACACATGCAAACATAAACAAGACGGTGATTGGTATACATACATATAAATGTATACATGCATGCATACATACATACATGTCTATAAGCATACACTCATATATACCCATATACATACACAATGCATAATACACAAACATACATATACTTACCCACATTCATACATACACAATATACATACATATACATCCACATATACAAATACATACACACATATACTTACACATACATATATGTACACATATTCACATATATATACATACACTTACCTACATATACATACACATCCATATATATGCATTAATACACATACACACATACATGCACACATACAAATACATATACATACACACCTGCATACATACACATACATCCATATACACGCATACATGCATACAAACATTTATAAATATATATATGTACACACACAAACATATATACACATAGACACATATACACACATATACACATAGATATAAATACATATAAACTCACATGTACATATATAAATATATACATACATACACATATAAACATACACACGCACATACTTACATAGATACATATAATGATGGCAGAATAGTTGTTACATGCATCCAGCATTACAGGCGTACACACGTCACAGCTTTTTTTATCGCCACAGGACTTTTTTTTATATAATTAACAAATACCTGAGGGAATATCTTTACAAAGATGGTGTTACAGAGTTTTAGCTTTGCACGACAGCTTAATCTCTCTCTCGGTTCAAAATGTTGACATCCAGCAACAAGCAAGAGCAAGATAGCCAGCAACAAGTCAAACTGCAGACCAGCTTAATGCGGGTACTGATCTCCCGCTTTGTTGTTTTTTGTTTTTTTTAAATAAAAAAATATTTCACATTTTTTCACAAATAAACTCAGCGACGTATAGTCAAAATGTAAACAGTCCACCGACATATATTAAAGACGCTTATTTTTTTTTTTTTTTAATAAAAAGTTTGGTTGAGACAAACACTTTTGGAATAGTAACTGACGATGATATAAACAAATTAACACATTTTTTCACAAATAAACTCAGCAACGTATAGTCAAAATGTAAACAGTCCAACGGCATACATTAAAGACGCTTATTTTTATTTATTTTTTTTTTTTTAAATAAAAAGTTTGGTTGAGACAAACACTTTTGGAATAGTAACTGACGATGATATAAACAAATTCACACATTTTTTCACAAATAAACTCAGCGACGAATAGTCAAAATGTAAACAGTCCAACGGACATAAAAAAAATGGTATGTATATATATATATATATATATATATATATATATATATATATATATATATATATATATATATATATATATACTTCGGAATAGTTTTTATTTAACAATCAGTGGTTATGTAAACGTGAGATTGTTGGTTTACAAAATATTACTGGCAGTAATATTCTATAAGTTATCCCATCTAAACAAGAATTGCTCGATATGCAAGATAGAGCAAATAAATTAAATTGTAATTCAATGAATTTCAAAAAACTCTCATTGAAATGAAATGAATTGGTTGAGTTTCATATCAAAGAATTTTTATTATTCTAAGCAAGACAAAGAATGTTTTAGAAAGTTTATCTCCTTAACCTATAGGGTTTAGATGTCTACCATCTCATCAGAGGAGTGAAAATATTAGCAAATAGTTATAAAGGTATGCACCCTATTTGCTAAAGTCAGTGAGACATGGAAAGTCAAAGTGAAAATAATACATTTATCAGAAGTCCTGTAGCAGGAGTATTTGTAGAAAAAGGATATGAATGTTTTTGTTGATCCAACTTGTTTGGTAAAATCCATATTATACGTTCTTTACATCCGTTTGGTAATAGTTTCCAAGTTATATCCTGGGTAATCCGCATAGCTGTGTACATATCCGAATCGGGCAAGTGCTTGTTTAAATTTGTTTTGGGTCCAGCCGAAAATAATTTCAAAGTCTGGTGGAAGTATTTTCATTAGAAGCTTATATTATATTTAGTGTGGCGAAGTGTTAACACATAAAATAACTTTCTTTGTTTGTGTATATGCACATGTTAAGTAGAGCCTTACTATAAGCACATTAAAATGCTACACTTTAAATCTCCTACACGTAATTGGCACTCTAAGATCTAATTATAACAGTATTACAATTTAATATATATATATATATATATATATACATATATATATATATATATATATATATACATATATAAACACACACACACACACATACATACATGCCATTTTTTTTTTTTTTTTAGAAGTCTGTAGATTTAAAAATAACCCCGATTAAGCCTGGGTTATAATGTATTTTTCAGGGAATGTTTTTCAATGCTATTACTATTAATAAGGACGAGAAAGGTTATATTTGCCGTATATCTGTTGTTGGCACAAGGATTATTTACGTACCCCTCCCCCACTTCACCTAGCGGACTGAAAAGGATGTTAAGTGTAGGCACCGCCAAAAATGGCCGCAAAATCAAGTTTTTGTTGTTTTTTTTAAAACGAAATTACATTTATTAAAATCCATTATTTCTGAGTAACATTTTTTTTCCAGAAAGATAAAACCCTGAATTTTATCATATAGAAAACAGAATAATGTAAAACTTTTTCTACTATTTTTAATTAAATTTTAAATGTTAAATTTTCCCAAAAAGTTAACAATTGACATTTTTTGTCTTGTACAAAAAAACGTACATAAATATTAAAAAAAAAAAAAAGGTTTTTGAAATAATTTATTTATTTATTTATTGTCTAACTAAGATTTAGGATCATTTTCTAAGAGAATATGCAAAAATATTATAAGTACCTGAATTTCAAATAATTCGACTTATTCATATAGGTAACCAGATATTTCGCGTCGATCTAGAGTCTAGATTGACACTGTTTACGTTTGCGTTTGATAAGAAGAAAACTATGGAAGACCAAACAGGCCCAAAAAACTTATTTTTCAGTGACGAAAATTTCAATGTATTATTAAGCTGAGGCTGGCCAGTACCAGATGGGTGACCATTTGTATGAGTTTGGTTTTTAATGTGTATGTGTGTGGAGGCCAGGCTCCCCAAATGGGGGGGGGGGGGCAATTTAAAGCAGAATAAAAAAAAAAAATTTCAGCGCGTTTGGTCCACGGTAGTCGAAAGGCGGCAAACGTTTTCAAACGGGATCGAAAAAAATGATGCTATTTTTACCACAAAGGGCACAATATTTATCGAATTTTTTTTTGTATCGATTATTCAAAGCATGCCCTGTTTAATAATGATCATGCATTATTCGGCTCGCTAAAAAAATAAATGTTAATTTATTTATCAAAAATTTTAAAATGGCTTTTTTCGTATAAATATTAAAAAAAAAATTTTTGTTTTGCTTAGCTTAACTATTAATTATTTTACTTAACATATTCACCGAATTTCACACTTCAAAACTCAAAAGCGGGATAATTAAACACAATCCAAGTTCTGATATTCAGACGTCAAAATAAGGTATGCAAACATTTTTTTTTTTTTTTATCTATAAGTCTGTCCCTTACAACAACACACTATCTTGTGTTCAGTTTCAGATGATTATTTTAAGCATATTTGTTCCCACTTCATAACAAGGGGGGGGTTGTAAGCAAAATATATATATATATAGATATCGTTTAAGTACACTGTTATAAAGTTCATTCTTCTCCTAATAATCGCTGAAAATTTCGTATTGATCGGATAATTACCTGATTTTTGGTAGATTTTTAAAAAGACGGCCCGTCAAAAAAGTACTGACCTGCCCCCCCCCCCCAGTTTTGGCGGTGCCTAGTTAAGTGTACCTATTTACTATGCCTCCCCACGGGACAGAGTTAGACACCAGGGTCGTTTTTTTAACGTGGAGAAAAGGTACAAAAATAAAAATTGTCTCAGTCGTGAAGGATTTCTCCTCCACTGAAAGAGAACGAGAAATGGAAGTGCAGCATCTGAAGAACAGATACTACACTTTGATCTTGACCAAAAGGCCAAGAGTTAAGTGTAAGTAGAAATACAGAATATTGTTTTTTTTTCTTATATTTGAGTTCAATAATCGATTTATAATAGAAATACTTATGAACAGTAAACGTGAAGGAACTGATTTGCCTTGGAAAACTCCGCAGTAAATTAGAGAAGTACATTTTCTGTTTTTTTTTTTTTTTTTTTTTTTTGTTGATTTAATTATTTATTTATTTTTGCATTAATGAATTATTAATTATTTGTTGTTCGGTTAAAGCTTGGCTTATGCTTATTTTTGTCCTTGAACGTTTTTCAATAATATAACAAGATTTTATATATTATTCCTATTTACTTGCCTCCCCACAAGGTTGGTTTTAATAGTATAACTATTAACAAAGACAAAAAAAATTGTATCTGTTGTACTTATTTATTTGCCTCCCTAAGAGGTAGATATAAAGTCGGTTTTAATGTGAAGAAAATCCAGCTCCCCGAAAAGAGGAACTCTAGATAGGAACAAAAATTAAATTTTTCTAAGTCCTGAAAGATTTCTCCTTCACTGAACAAGGACAGAAAATATAAAGTGTAGTATCAGAACAAATGCTACACCGTGATCTTGTTGTCACAAGGATTCTTACGTGTCCCTAATATTTATTTATTTATTTATTTATTTATTAAACGTTAATGAACATTATAGGAAAATTTGTCTTAATATTTATTTATTTATTCATTTATAAAACGTTAACGAACATCAGAGGAAAATTTGTCTTATTTATTAAACGTTAACGAATATCATAGAAAATTTGTCTTAATATTTATTTATTTATTTATTCATTTATTAAACGTTAACGGACATCATAGGAAAATTTATCTTAATATATATTTATTTATTTATTTATTTAATAATCGTTAACGAACATCATAGGAAAATTTGTCTTAATATTTATTTATTTATTTATTTATTCATTTATTAAACGTTAACGAACATCATAGGAAAATTTGTCTTTATATTTATTTATTTATTTATTTAATAATCGTTAACGAACATCATAGGAAAATTTGTCTTAATATTTATTTATTTATTTATTTAATAATCGTTAATGAACATCATAGGAAAATTTGTCTTACTATTTATTTATTTAATAATCGTTAATGAACGTTATAGGAAAATGTGTCTTAATATTTATTTATTTATTTATTCATTTATTAAACGTTAACGAACATCATAGGAAAATTTGTCTTAATATTTATTTATTTATTTATTTCATAATCGTTAATGAACATCATAGGAAAATTTGTCTTAATATTTATTTATTTATTTATTTATTTAATAATCGTTAACGAACATCATAGGAAAATGTGTCTTAATATTTATTTATTTATTAAACGTTGACGAATATCATAGGAAAACTTGTCTTAATATTTATTTATTTATTTATTAAACGTTAACGAACATCATAGGAAAATTTGTCTTAATATTTATTTATATATTTATTTATTAAACGTTAACGAACATGATAGGAAAACAAATTCGCATACATTTACTAATGCATAATCAAAATTCATTTGTACTTTGGAGCAATTTCCCCTCTTATTTGAGTTTTTTATGTGAAATATTTACTTTGTCAGTTTTTTTATATGATTATTTTAATTATTTGGACTAATATTGGATTATCGTTCTCACTTTAATAGGAAAACAATTCGGCACATTAAACAAATCACCGGACATTTTTACACGAGGAACGAAATAATGATTACACCGTTTTACAATGACCTAAATTCATTGTTCTTTGCAGGTAATTTTCTCTTTGCATACTTTCACGTTTAAATTGTGTTTTTCATCTTTAAATTTTAATTCTTTTATATTTTCATATATTTTATTTCTTAATTAATTAGACACACGCAAAAATAGTTGTTTCAATTTATGAAAGGAATTCTAATAAACAAGACAATTTTTCTGTTTTAAACACAAGAAAAAACGAATTTATCTTGTTTTTTTTTTTTCTATCGAATTCCTGGAATGAAAGGTAAGTTTTTTTATTTTGTCTTTTTTTTTTCTTTACACTTGTAAAAACTTCCATTCAATAACTTTTTAAATTGTTTAAATATTAAATTAAGTTTATTTTGATTGCAATCCGGCAGATTTGCTGTTTAGTTGTACAAATAAATATCTTCGAACCATGTAACCAATTGAAGGGACGTATTCGGTCGACACCGGTATTTGTACAATGTAAACAGAAGTTTATCCATTGTAAAATTAAATAAAATTTTCAGGTTTGTATTACTGTACACATAGATTCGAAAAAGTTGTCAGAAAACAAATATATAACAAATAAATGTTATCAAAGGCAAGATAAGTTACTTTTCTACCAAACTCGATATATTTTTTGTGTTTTTATTGAATGTAACATGTTTCTTCAGCTCGAAAAATATACAGGGTTTACCGATGTATTGGAAAATTCAAAATGGCGCCCGACTCTCTCTTTAACACGGTAAGTTTGAGAAAAGGTGTTATAAATAAAAAACTAGACAAATACTGTTAGAAAATCGCTCAATATATGTTACTGTGACATAGGCTGACATATATTCGGTAGGATTTTAACAGTATTTTGTATAGTTTTATATTTATAACACCTTTTCTCAAACTTACCGTGTTAAAGAGAGAATCGAGCGCCATTTTGAATTTTCCAATACATCGGTAAACACTATGTTTTTCGAGCTGAATAAACATGTTACATTGAATAAAAACACAAAAACATATGTCCAGTTTGGTAGAAAAGTGCCTATTTCAACACAAGCCTTGAAAAGGAATGTTTTTAAGAAATACAAGTCCTCAAAAACTGGTCTTTTCTTACTAGACGGGTAAGTTAACCTTTGAATTAATAATAAGCTGCTTCAATTATTTTCTGGAAAATATAAAAATGCGTTTAAGCAGTATTAATAAAGGTTAAAAACAACTAAAATCATCTTTTTGAAGGATGTAATTTTTCTATAGAAGTATGCTCGCCAAACTTTCACAAGAATCACTCGTCTAGCTGAAAACTATCATTAATTCCCCCCACTCTTTATCTGTGCCTAAACCTAAACGTAGATTCCATGAACAAAGCTTCTTTCTTAGAACTGTGCGCCTTTGGAATTGTCTTCCATCTTCCCGCTTTCCGGGTGAGTACAATATGGTTGTGTTCAAGTCTAAAGTAAATAAGTTCTTGATGAGCCGTTCCATATAAGTTAACAAATTTACAGAATTTTCATTACTAATGATTAATATATTTTCCAATTTCTACTGTACACTCTTTAACCCTTATCCTTGAGTGGCCTCTTAGCCTTGATGTGATGATGCCTGTGTAAAAAAAATGCTTTAGAAATGTTAAAAGCTCTATGAGCTCAATCGTTTTCTTTTTCTCATCGAGTTGGTAAACAATAGTAAGAAAGTTTGAAAACATCTTTTTGAAAGATTAAATCAGAGTAATGTTTCTATAGAATAGGAAAAACCTGTTTGAACTTTTTGAAAAGTTTACAATTCATACATGTTTTAGTTCAGAATTAAAAGCGAACGGTTGAAAGCAAATAATTTGTAAACAGGAAATTATATGCAGCTGTATATGAAAAGGAATAACATTAGTCAAATATAGGCAACACAAACATTTCCACTCTCAAGAAATAAATTTATTTTAAGTTTATCTTCAACTATCCAATAAATTTGATTATTCTTTACAAAAATGTATTAAAAAATTATTAAAACTGGTGTCACAAATTTAAATTCCAACATATTTCAACATTTTCGTAAAACATGGTATCTGAAGAAAATACAATTTAATCTTCGGTAAAGTTTGCTGTAATAGTTCTTAAATGAAGGTTCTCAGACTTGTTGAATAAAAACAGTGTTGCTAAAGTCATCTTGCAATATGGCAACACTCTGTGAAAACCTCTTTCCAAAGCACTGGTCTCTCTCCTAAAAAATTGTCCTCCACTTCTCTTTGGGCTACTGCACTGTCCGGAAAAAAAACAATTTTCATTATTTCAGCTGTTTTGAAAGCTTCCCAATCGAATTATATGCATCATGACGCTGGACTTAATGTTGGACTCCATTCTCTCTAAAGAACTATTTTAGCATTTCAATTCAACTTGAGAGAATTTTCATGCAAGCTGAAATATTATGTGCGGTTTGTTTTTATTTATTTTTATTTTTTTACATGTCCAACATTTTTTCACTTCTTGGCAATTTATAAATACTATAAATTGCGGTTTTACTTAATGCCATAACTAGCGAATTCTAGCATTGCTACAAATATAATTTGCTGATTTCTTTATGGTCTCTGATGAGAAGAATAAAAAGAATAGCATTCTTTGAAACTCTGCAGAATAAGGACTTTTTAAATTGATTTTTTGGAGTATTCAATCGAGCAATAAATTTTTATTGTAAAGTTCAACTTACAGTTTTAATTTTATTTCTCTTATATGCTCTACTATCTATTGCGTATTGAGATTTTTTATTCAGTTTGCATTAAATTATCTATATATAAATACTGCTATTTATACAAGTTTGAAGTTTACCATTGCATTCAGTTAATATATAACCCTTTTAAACTAACCCGTTAACATTAACCACCAACACAGGGGAGCAGAAATACCTGGATTAGGACTCAGGCGTGGGGAAAACCTCAGTTCTGATGGACCCGTAGATCTTCCGGGTCATCCGTCTAGGAGAGTAAAAACTCTGAAGCTAAACCTAAGGGGAAGAAGGCCTCTCCAGTCTTGGATAACAACCTTCCTAGAGATGCTGACTCAAACAAATTACCGGTCTGCAAACCTAAACTGCTTAAGGAGTATATAGGCTCTGTCTATCGCCTGGCTTCCATACTCCTTCTTTGCCTATTAGCTAGGTGTAGAGGTCGAATTACAGGGAGTCGACAGATTTTCAGTGGTCGACCTTGTTTCCTAACTAGGGAATGAACCCCGTTTTCCCCACTCCCGACACATCCCATGCCCTAAACTGGGCACTTGGGAGTGCTTGAATGTCATAATGCCAGTACAAGTAGATTGGGTTGACCATCGTCTGATGGGTTGAGGGTACTGGATAGACAGTTTTTGGCTGCTGTTCCCGACTGGTAGTACAGGAGCCCTTACGCTTTTGTAGCGGTTAGAGCGGCTGCTCCATCAACAGTTGTATAATATTGGGTTGTTTGTTGTGCCATGTCGCGCATGGAAAGGGACCCTGCACTCATCCCCAGTGGGTTATCCCGAGGCCACAATCCTAGTAGATGGAAGGACAACTGATGGTTTGCTTGTGTTGCATGTCTGGTATTCTGCATAACCACTTGTTCAGCATCCCTTACCTAAACTGAAACTCTAAAAAAAATGACAGTACAATACAAAATTACGCTAAAACCAGACCCAAACTCAAACAAAACCAACCTGCCTTCTCCCTTGCATTTACGAACATCCGTGAGGTTAGAAAAAATTTAAATGATGTCGAAGCATTTCTCCTAACAAACACCCTGCATATCTTAGCACTAAGCGAGACTAACCTACACTCCTCCATCCCTTCTAACTACTTTAACATGCCTGGATATCTCCCACTCTACTGTAAGGACTCGGACAGACATATGCATGGACTTGGAGTCTACATTCGTAACACCCTCCCCTTGACTAGAGAAATAAACCTAGAATCAGACGATCAAGCCTTTATGTGCTTTAGACTAAACATACAACATAACATTAGCTATTTTTATTTTCTCTACCGCTCTTCCTCGGCCCAGGATGGTGCCATAATTAACAAAGTCTCTGACAGCATAGACACAGCACTCTCCCTCGACACTAGCGCACAAGTACATGTATTTGGTGACTTCAATTTCCACCACAAAAACTGGATTGGATTCTCTACCTACACAGATGCAGCGGGCAGCACAACACATAGCTTCGCTATATCTCACTCCCTATCAAAAATGGTTACGTTTCCAACCTGTTTCCCTGACCAGCAAGAACAACACGCATTACTTCTAGATCTTTTCCTGACCACAGTTCCCGAGGATTGTATAACAAATGCTGACAGCCCACTCAGGAATGCTCATCATGCAGTGATAATGGTCGCAATCGCCCTAAACTCTAGACCCAAAACTGAAGAGCCATTTCTCAAAACAACGAGATATTATAAAAAGGCTGACTGGGAAGCCATCAGAAATTTTATCAGAGACGCCCCATGGGGAAATATTATTTCTCTTCCTGCTGAACAGTGCGCAAATGAGACCACTGAATGGTTCAGAACGGATATTAAAGCATATGTTCCCATGCGGAAATTTTATAGCAAGCCCCACTCTCCCCAATGGTTTATTTCTACTTGCATAACTGCCATTGCTCAAAGGCAGCATGCATACCACAGATTTAACTGACATAAGTCCATTTCAAACAGACAGAAGTATATAGAAGCTAGAAGTAACATTAAGAAAGAAATAGTGACAGCTAATAGAGAATTTATTGAAACCACTAAAAGACGCATCGAAGCCCAAAAATTAGGAATGCGTGACTTCTGGAAAACTACAACAGTGTAGTAAATAATGGGCAATCAACAATTCCAACAATCACGAGGTTGTTTGCTCAGCAACCGACAAGGCTAATATGCTTGCTAGTCGGTTTGCCTCAAACTCCACACTGGACCCTTCCAACCACTCTCTGCCGGACTTTCTTTTGCGGACAGACGCCATGCTAGACGATCTAAAAATCACCCCTGCTCAGGTGCATGCTATCATAAAAAACCTTTGCACTTCAAAAGCATGTAAACCCGATCTCATCCCAGCTGTGCTATTAAAAAAGTGCTCAGCCGAAGTAGCTCCAGTTCTCTCGAAACTCTACAACAAATGCCTTAATGAATCTTGCTTTCCAGACTGTTGGAAAACTGCTTCTGTTGTACCAGTATTCAAGAATTCTGGTGAAAGAACTGACCCATCTAATTATCGCCCCATTAGCCTCCTCCAACCTTTCGCCAAAATATTTGAGACCTTAATTAACCATGCTCTAGTCCATCACCTTACAGATGCTAAACTTCTGACTGACAAACAATATGGATTTAGACAACCCTGTTCCACAGCAGACATCCTCACTGTAATCTCTGAACGTATATACCATTCACTGGACAAAGCGGGGGAGGGCTGAGCAGTAGCTCTAGATATATCTAAGGCTTTTGACAGGGTATGGCATGAGTGTCTCCTCAGGAAAATTAGATCATACGGTATCACTGGTAGAACACTTAACATAATTAAATCCTTCTTAGATAAGAGAAAAATCCAGGTTGTCCTCGACGGTTGTACATCTAAACAATATGATATAAATGCGGGAGTGCCTCAGGGGTCTATCCTTGGACCTCTTGGAGTGTTGTTCCTAATATTCATTAATGACCTCCCCGACAAAATTGCCTCTGAGATGGATATATATGCTGATGACACCACACTCTATAACAGACACGACAGGAAAACAAATGAACATATATCTAAAGAAATGGCAAGAACACTAGAGGATGACCTCCAATCTGTAGTGGAATGGGGACAAAAATGGATGGTCACATTCAATGCTGCCAAGACTAAACTGGTTTCCTTCAATAATTACAAGAAACCTTCTCTACCACCAATAGCTATGGCCAACGACTCTTTATCTGAGAGTACATCTTTCAAACTGCTTGGCCTAACGTTTACAGGGAGCACGAGTTGGAACAATTACATTGAAAGCGTTGTCAGGGCCACTGCAAAGAAGGTAGGCTCTCTCTACCATGCTAGAAAACTACTAACACTCGAAAGTATCCTGTACCTCTATAAGGCCACCATTCGCCCATGTATGGAGTATTGCTGTCACATTTTGGGCTGGTGCATCTGCTATTAGTCTCTCGCTCCTAGACAATGTTCAATAGAGAGTCGCCAATATGATAGGCCCTGAACTGGCATCTAAGCTTCAACATCTGTTCTACCGACGAAATGTTGCATCACTCTGCCGACAGGCTGCTAAATTCCACCCCCACACAGTAGAGATCCCTAGATGTAAAAGATCTTTCTACTCCAGTAGTTTCTTCCCCGAGCACCGCTAAACTCTGGAATTCCATTCCAGGCCACTGCTTCCCCAACTGTACTGACATGCAGAAGTTCTAGTGTAACGTGAACCGACATCTTGCTGCCCAAATCCCATGATAGTATCCCAGTAATTGTTGCCCCTGATAGTAGCCCCCTACACCAAAGTGGCAATGATCCTTGTTTGGGTGAAAATGTAATAAAAAATATATAAGGTAAACACTACATCACTTTGATTTCATTAATATTTTATAGAGGAAATTAGACCTGGAGTCTGAAGAGCAGAGTTTATTTTAATGTATTAATGCGTTAATATTATTAAAAGAACAGTGTCCATAGATATATAACAAGCTCAATAGGTATATATATCCTAGAGCTATATTAATATTGAGTAAAAAGATTAATAATTGTAAATTATGTATCAGTTTCAAAAGGAAAAACAAACAAACTCAACTTGAGTGTACGATCTTCATTTTATTATTTAGAGGGTGTCCATTGTCTCTCTAGACTGAATGGAGTTTAACTAGCAATGGATCAATAAAACACGTTGGATAATCACAGATTTCAAGGGTGTTCTGCTAAAATCGTCATATTTTAAAAACAAAGGAACTTTTTGTTCGAAAATGAATATACTTTCAAATGAATTAATAAATAATAATGTACATTATATATTTTAAGAGTTTTAAGCAAATCTATACTTGTATAAATTTTGACATTTTTGTGTATTGATATTCATATTAAAAACCCTTTTTTTCTATTTGTTTGTCCCCTGACAAAAGGAGAGTGGACCTGCAAATTCACCCTTGTTCGTTCGTCTGTTTTCTCAATAACTATGCCTTGGAATTTTTTGAAATTTTGCACGAACATTAAACATGGCATGAGTAAAAAAGTAACAGAACAGATTTTGTCTTAGAAAATAGTCTCCTCATCAGAAAAAATGTGGGGGATAAGTTTAAGACACCAAAATAAAGCTATGTTTATGAATTCGTTTTTGTGCCGATTATTTTTCTAATGTGTTTCATAAATTTTTTAATTAATTTTTATGTTTTCAATGCAATAACATTCACAACAAAAAACAAACAATGCATTAACATTCCCAAAAATAAAAAAAAATCAATGCAATAATATTAAAAAATAGTCAATGCAATAACATTCACAAAAAAAATCAATGCAATAATATTAAAAAATAATCAATGCAATAACATTCACAAGAATAATCAACGCAATAACATTCACAAAAATAAACAATCAATGCAATAACATTAAAAAATAATCAATGCAATAACATTCACAAAAATAAACAATCAATGCAATAACATTAAAAAATAATCAATGCAATGACATTCACAAAATAAACAATCAATGCAATAATATTAAAAAATAATCAATGGAATAACATTCACAAAAAAAAATCAATGCAATAATATTAAAAAATAATCAATGCAATAACATTCACAAGAATAATCAACGCAATAACATTCACAAAAATAAACAATCAATGCAATAACATTAAAAAATAATCAATGCAATAACATTCACAAAAATAAACAATCAATGCAATAACATTAAAAAATAATCAATGCAATGACATTCACAAAATAAACAATCAATGCAATAATATTAAAAAATAATCAATGGAATAACATTCACAAAAAAAAATCAATGCAATAATATTAAAAAATAATCAATGCAATAACATTCACAAGAATAATCAACGCAATAACATTCACAAAAATAAACAATCAATGCAATAACATTAAAAAATAATCAACGCAATAACATTCACAAAAATAAACAATCAATGCAATAACATTAAAAAATAATCAATGCAATAACATTCACAAAAATAAACAATCAATGCAATAACATTAAAAAATAATCAATGCAATAACATTCACAAAAGTAAACAATCAATGCAATAACATTAAAAAATGATCAATGCAATGACATTCACAAAAATAAACAATCAATGCAATAACATTAAAAAATAGTCAACGCAATAACATTCACAAAAATAAACAATAAATGCAATAACATTCACAAAAATATACAATCAATGCAATGAAATTCACAGAAATAAACAATCAATGACATAATATAAAAAAAAATAATCAATGCAATGACATTCAAAAAAGTAAATAATCAATACAATAAAATTCATACAATTAAACAACCAATACAATAAAATTAAAAACAAACAGTCAATGCAAATAACATTAAAAAATAAATAATCAATGAAAATAACATTAAAAAATAAATAATCAATGCAAATAACATTAAAAAAATGAATAATCAATGCAAATAACATTAAAAAATAAACAATCAATGCAATAAAATTCATACAATTAAACAACCAATACAATAAAATTAAAAACAAACAGTCAATGCAAATAACATTAAAAAATAAATAATCAATGCAAATAACATTAAAAAATAAATAATCAATGCAAATAACATTAAAAAATAAATAATCAATGCAAATAACATTAAAAAATAAATAATCAATGCAAATAACATTAAAAAAATAAATAATCAATGCAATAAAATTCATACAATTAAACAACCAATACAATAAAATTAAAAACAAACAGTCAATGCAAATAACATTAAAAAATAAATAATGCAAATAACATTAAAAAATAAATAATCAATGCAAATAACATTAAAAAATAAATAATCAATGCAAATAACATTAAAACATAAATAATCAATACAAATAACATTAAAAAATAAATAATCAGTGCAATAAAATTCATACAATTAAACAACCAATACAATAAAATTAAAAACAAACAGTCAATGCAAATAACATTAAAAAATAAATAATGCAAATAACATTAAAAATAAATAATCAATGCAAATAACATTAAAAAATAAATAATCAATGCAAATAACATTAAAAAATAAATAATCAATGCAATAAAATTCATACAATTAAACAACCAATACAATAAAATTAAAAACAAACAGTCAATGCAAATAACATAAAAAAATAAATAATCAATGCAAATAACATTAAAAAATAAATAATCAATGCAAATAACATTAAAAAAATAAATAATCAATGCAATAAAATTCATACAATTAAACAACCAATACAATAAAATTAAAAACAAACAGTCAATGCAAATAACATTAAAAAATAATCAATGCAAATAACATTAAAAAATAAATAATCAATGCAAATAACATTAAAAAATAAATAATCAATACAAATAACATTAAAAAATAAATAATCAATGCAAATAACATTAAAACATAAATAATCAATGCAATAAAATTAATACAATTAAACAACCAATACAATAACATTAAAAACAGTCAATGCAAATAACATAAAAAAATAAATAATCAATGCAAATAACATTTAAAAAATAAATAATCATTGCAAATAACATTAAAAAATAAATAATCAGTGCAATAAAATTCATACAATTAAACAACCAATACAATAAAATTAAAAACAAACAGTCAATGCAAATAACATTAAAAAATAAATAAAGCAAATAACATTAAAAAATAAATAATCAATGCAAATAACATTAAAAAATAAATAATCAATGCAAATAACATTAAAAAATAAATAATCAATGCAATAAAATTCATACAATTAAACAACCAATACAATAAAATTAAAAACAAACAGTCAATGCAAATAACATTAAAAAATAAATAATTAATGCAAATAACATTAAAAAAATAAATAATCAATGCAAATAACATTAAAAAATAAATAATCAATGCAAATAACATTAAAAAAATAAATAATCAATGCAATAAAATTCATACAATTAAACAACCAATACAATAAAATTAAAAACAAACAGTCAATGCAAATAACATAAAAAAATAAATAATCAATGCAAATAACATTTAAAAAATAAATAATCAATGCAAATAACATTAAAAAATAAATAATCAATACAATAACATTCCAAAAATAAACAATCAATGCAATAACATTCATAAAAATAAACAAACAATGCAATAATACTTGTAGAAATAAATAATCAGAATACTAATATGTGATCGACTATAATTAATATATTGACATCAATTATTTGTTTTTATTTACAGATGTTCCTGCTTGAACGCCGTCATTGAATTTTAATGGATTATAATTTTCTTTAAACATTATTCTTTAGAAAAGTATTGCCTTATATAGAAGATAACAGAGGTATGTGTAGGAAAAGTTATTTCTATAAATCCTACCATTTAATTAATCAACAGAAATAGTAGAGAGAATAACTAATCTCAAATGTATTTATGAAATGTGTGTTAATGTTCCAATAAATGAAAATGTATAAAAGGATAGAACAACAAATTGTAGAAAAGTAAAAAGCTTTTGAATGGACAATATTTTATGTAGTTATTAAACCATAGAACCAAGAAATATCTCTTAAATAAGTAACACTAGAAAATACAATAATCTTTTATAGATTGCTTGCTTTACCATGTGTGAATCTAAACTTTAATGTCAGGAGAAAATATTTATAACTACGTTGCTAATCTTGGTTCAGGATTTATTTTAATCACAATGCAGGAAGACAGTGAGAAAAAACCACATTCTTGTGAAGTGTGTGGACATTCATTTTCTTATAAAACTAGTTTAGTGAGACATATAAGAACTCACACTGGGGAAAAGCCATATTCATGTAAATTATGTGAATTTTCTTGTTCAGTAAAATCAAGTTTAATGTTACATATACAGAGACACACTGGAGAAAAACCACATTCTTGTAAAATGTGTGACTATTCTTGTTATGAAAAGTCAAAGTTAGTAATTCATATGAGAAAGCACACTGGGGAAAAGCCTTATTCTTGTGAAGTGTGTGAATATTCCTGTTCTGTTAAATCAAGTTTAGTGGAACATATGAGAACTCACACTGGGGAAAAGCCATATTCTTGTGAAGTGTGTGGATATTCTTGTTCTACTAAATCAAGTTTGGTGGAGCATAGGAGAAAGCATACGGGGGAAAAGCCATATTCCTGTGAAGTGTGTGGATATTCTTGTTCTACTAAATACAGATTGGTGAAACATATAAGAACTCACACCGGGGAAAAGCCATATACTTGTGCAGTGTGTGGATATTCTTTTTCTGCTAGATCAACATTAGTAACACATATGAAAACTCACACTGGGGAAAAACCACATTCTTGTGAAGTGTGTGGATATTCTTTTTCTGTTAAATCAAGTTTGGTGAAGCATATGAGAACTCATACCGGGGAAAAGCCCTATTCTTGTGAAATGTGTGGATATTCTTGTTCTGTTAAATCAAGATTAGTGTTGCATATGAGAACGCACACTGGGGAAAAGCCATATACTTGTGCAGTGTGTGGATGTTCTTTTTCTGATAGATCAGCTTTAGTAACACACATGAAAATGCACACTGGGGAAAGGCCACATACTTGTGAAATATGTGAACATTCTTTTTCTGTAAAATCAAGTTTGGTGAAGCACATGAGAACGCACACCGGAGAAAAGCCACATTCTTGTGAAGTGTGTGGATATTCTTGTTCTGTTAGATCAAGTTTAGTGGGCCATATTAGAACTCACACTGGTGAAAAGCCACATTCTTGTGAAGTGTGTGAATATTCTTGTTCTACTAAATCAAGTTTAGTGAAACATATGAGAACACACACTGGGGAAAAGCCACATTCTTGTGAGATTTGTGGATATTCTTGTTCTGTTAGATCAAGTTTAGTTGAGCATATTAGAACGCACACTGGTGAAAAGCCACATTCTTGTAAAATGTGTGACTATTCTTGTTCTACTAAGTCAAGTTTAGTGACACATATGAGAACTCACACTGGAGAGAGAAACTTTAATCTCTGTTAGGCACTAGCCCTGTGTGCCTATGGTCTCTCTGTACGGAAGATTGTCCGAATATCTTACATGATGACAGTTCTGATTAGATGTAAATCCTTATTAAATGTTCAAAGAAATACTGTTTCCTCAAGCCCCCAAGTTTGAGGACAGGATCACATACTTTAGCTATAAAGGGCAGATTTGAATGGGACATAAAAAGCCGTGTACAATGAGGAAATCATAAAAATAAATGAAACAAAACACAAAAGAATGCTGGCAGGCTTGCACCCAGGATTAAAAGGGACCCTCAAATCGTTTATAAACCAGGCAGCGAGAGGCAAATAATGGTTAAACATTTACTCTGAAAGTGGTTCTTCATGCATGACAGTGGACAACCAAGGTAAGCCATCTGGCGTTGGTAACCAAAAGAAAGAAGAATACAAGTCCGATGCTGAAAGAGGGTACTACTTATTTGTTATCACAAATAGTGTGAGTTTGAAAAGTGGAGCAAAACATTAAATAAATTTCGAGAAATTAAAAGAAACTGAAGAAAGAAAAGCTACACTAGTTGCCCATCTTCGACCATTAGATGATATGTAACTATATGAAGAACATTTTTTTTAAATGCAGCCCTAAAAGAGGAGGTAGAAAAGAACTACCTTACTATTAAGGAAGAGAAAAACACGTAGAAAAGGAATCGGTTGACCCGGAAAGAAAAGTAGATACTGGTTTGGGCACTAGAGGGAAAGATTCTTCCATTTCTGTCCAGGAAAACGAACTGTCTCATTATCCAAAATAAGATCCCAGCAACACAACAGCAAGAAGGTGTTTAAGGATTAAACACAACAGAAAAACACTGAAAATCTCTGCCTTGCACAACACTGAATGACATTTCCACAAACAAAACCCCAAATAACCACGAACTGGACCTCTGTTCTTCGCTACCAATACAAACAAGTGAAGCACTGCAAGCATCAGCTCCAATTCCCAAGGAAATGCCAAATGTTAATGACGAGTAGTTTCTACTGGAAGAAATAAGACCATTTAAGAAACCAAAGTTGTCTTAAATATAAACCACAAGTTTAATGTTGCTCTACATAGACAAATTCCATGTGACCCACCCTTCACAGAGTTGGATCAGGTTTCGTTGTTCTCATTGAAGAACATCATCTATGAACTCAATGGAAAATATGGAACAAAAGACCTGAAAAACATAGCGACAGAACTCGGGGGCAGCACTTGCCAAAAGACTAAATAGAAAAGAAAACAAGTATAGCGAAAGTTTCAAATAAAAAACAAGATTATTCTACTACCGAGAGCTAAAAAGGCAAACAATAACAAAATAAAATAAAAACATTTTCCCTACGTCAATTTTCGTGTAATTTTGGGATTCTGCTTTTTGAAGTGCGATAAATCCGATGGTAATAACGGTTCGACTCGAAAACTAATATTTAACTGTGTTATAGTATCAATTACTCCTCGAAGGCAGCTTAAATGTACCTCAGCGCAGCCGACATTTTACTGAGCTGACGTCACGTCACGTGACACGTGATGAATGACGTTAAAATGACAGGTTTTTGGGGGGCCCCCCTGGGAGAAAAATTATCAGTTCACCCCCCTTCTAGTTGTCCGTTTGACGTGAAATTTCGATATTTGTCATCCGGGTGATCAAGGTTCAATATTATACCAAATTTGTCAAGTTTACTTCCGTCGTTCAAAAGTTTTAGCGTTACAAACAAACATACATACATACATACACACAGACGTTTGGCTTTTATATATATAGACTAGCAGTGCTACCCGGCGTTGCTCGGGACCGTATAAACAATGAAAAAACAAAAGCAGATATTGAACATATGTTTTATTCTTAGGGGAGAGGAATCTTTCATCTCTATGTATTATTTGTTTTATCTACCCTAGGACTGGTATTGTTCATGTTTTATCCCTAGCATAGGTAATTTACAGCATGTATATGAAATTGTTTTACCTTAGGGAGAAGAGAACAGGTAATATACAACATAATGTGTCTATATTACATCCCTGGCAACGCCTAGAAACCAGCTAGAACATGTATTTCAGTAAATCTATATTACATCCTGGGCTATGCCGGGAAACCAGCTAATCTCTATTTAGTGACTTGACCACCAAAATACCTCCCTAAGTGTGTCCTTTCTTTTGAACTTATTAGATATAGGTATCTAGAAACCATGAAAAAATATCCAGAAAAAACATGAAGAATTATTGGAGGCCGCTCTTTGAAAATGAGGTTGCCTATAATGAAATGGATCCAAAATATTGCTAAAAGCAACGATTACAAACCGGAAATTCTAGGACTAATCACTGGAGTTCTAAAACAAAAGCTTAATAGATTCCAGAATTACAAAACATATGGCTGAAACAACTATAATCACTACATAGTTATTATAGGCCCATCTGCTGTCTAACTATGACATACAAGGTTTTCACTGTCCTGGTTGTAGACATCTACGAAAACCTCTGCTCCGGAGCATACCTATAAAAAGAACAACAGGAGGAAATGCTATGGCACCAAGGATCACCTATTGATTTATTAATCATCCTTAAAGACTGTAGAAAGAGATAAATTAATCTTGGTGACTGAAGTGGTACAGAAGGACTCTTAATATCTTGGAATGTCTTGAATACAAAGTAAACTATTAAGAAAGAAATATACTTTAATGCAAATTAAACTATCAAGAAAGAAATATTTCAATGCAAATTAAACTATCAAGAAAGAAATATACTTGAATACAAAGTAAACTATCAAGAAAGAAATATACTTTAATGCAAATTAAACTATTAAGAAAGAAATATACTTGAATACAAATTAAATTATCAAGAAATATACTTGAGTACAAAGTAAACTATTAAGAAAGAAATATACTTGAATACAAAGTAAACTATCAAGAAAGAAATATACTTGAATACAAAGTAAACTATCAAGAAAGAAATATACTTGAATACAAAGTACACTATCAAGAAAGAAATATACTTTAATGCAAATTAAACTATCAAGAAAGAAATATACTTGAATACAAAGTACACTATCAAGAAAGAAATATACTTGAATACAGAGTAAACTATTAAGAAAGAAATATACTTGAATACAAGGTACACTATCAAGAAAGAAATGTACTTGAATACAAAGTAAACTATCAAGAAAGAAATATACTTGAATACAAAGTAAACTATCAAGAAAAAATATACTTGAATACAAAGTAAACTATCAAGAAAGAAATATACTTGAATACAAAGTAAACTATCAAGAAAAAAATATACTTGAATACAAAGTAAACTATCAAGAAAAAAATATACTTGAATACAAAGTAAACTATCAAGAAAGAAATATACTTGAATACAAACTAAACTATCAAGAAAGAAATATACTTGAATACAAAGTACACTATCAAGAAAGAAATATACTTGAATACAAAGTAAACTATCAAGAAAGAAATATACTTGAATACAAAGTAAACCATCAAGAAAGAAATAGACTTAAATACAAAGTAAACTATCAAGAAATAAATATACTTGAATACAAAGTAAACTATCAAGAAAGAAATATACTTGAATACAAAGTACACTATCAAGAAAGAAATATACTTGAATACAAAGTAAACTATCAAGAAAGAAATATACTTGAATACAAAGTAAACTATCAAGAAAGAAATATACTTGAATACAAAGTAAACTATCAAGAAAGAAATATACTTGAATACAAAGTAAACTATCAAGAAAGAAATATACTTGAATACAAAGTAAACTATCAAGAAAGAAATATACTTGAATACAAAGTATACTATCAAGAAAGAAATATACTTGAATACAAAGTAAACTATCAAGAAAGAAATATACTTGAATACAAAGTAAACTATCAAGAAAGAAATATACTTGAATACAAAGTAAACTATCAAGAAAGAAATATACTTGAATACAAAGTAAACTATCAAGAAAGAAATATACTTGAATACAAAGTAAACTATCAAGAAAGAAATATACTTGAATACAAAGTAAACTATCAAGAAAGAAATATACTTGAATACAAAGTAAACTATCAAGAAAGAAATATACTTGAATACAAAGTAAACTATCAAGAAAGAAATATACTTGAATACAAAGTAAACTATCAAGAAAGAAATATACTTGAATACAAAGTAAACTATCAAGAAAGAAATATACATGAATACAAAGTACACTATCAAGAAAGAAATATACTTTAATACAAATTAAACTATCAAGAAAGAAATATACTTGAATACAAAGTAAACTATCAAGAAAGAAATGTACTTTTTCGAATGTAAACATATTTGAATCATACAAACTTTTTTAAATGCCAATCTCTTGCTACAGTTTTTAGATAAACTATATGTGTATTTTTGCCTTTTCAACTAATAAATATTAGTCAACCATATCATAACACATTTAATAGAAAGTACATTATCAAGAATGGAAATATTCTTGTTGTGATAGAAACAATTGTATGAATAAAATAAGATATGAAGTCATACAGAATTTTTGCAATACGAAGATAAACTATATTATATGTAATGTGTGTTTTTCTTTCAACAAATAAATAGTATTTTCAATTATTGTTTCCTCTGTCGGAGACAATCTTGTTAAAGACAGGTGTTCGGCGATTTATTAATATTTACATTTCTGTACTTTGATTTCTAACTCAATAAAATTGTTTATTTGATTTTTTAATGAACTCTGAATAAAGTTACTATATAAACTTTTATAAAAATTGTGTACTTGATTTTTAATGAACTTTAAATGAAGTTACGATATGAACTTTAATAACAATTTTCATAAAAATCAATTGTTTATACAAATTGATACTTATTGATAAATTATCATTTCCATAAAAAATAATTTTTTATAAACATTGCCAGTTATTGATGAATTATCATTTTCATAGAAATAAATTGTGTATAAAAACTGATAATTACTGACAAATTATCATTTTCATAAAAATCAATCGTTTATAAAAATTGATAGTTATTGATAAATTATCATTTTCATGAAATTAATTGTTTATAAAAATTAATATTTATTGATAAAGTATCATTTTCATAAAAATCAATTGTTTATAAACATTAATAGTTACTGATGAATTATGATTTTGATAAAAATCATTTTTCTATAATAATTGCCAGTTATTGATAAATTGTAATTTTCATGAAAATCAATTGTTTATAAAAATTGATAGTTATTGATAAATTATCATTTTCATAAAAATCAATTGTTACTGATAAATTTTAATTTTCATGAAATCAATTCTTAATCAAAATGTATAGTTATCATTTTCATAAAAATCAATTCTTTATAAAAATCAATAGTTCTTGATCAATTATAATTTTCATAATATAAATTGTTCATAAAAATTACTAGTTACTGATCAATTATGATTTTAATAAAAATCAATTGTTTATAAAAATTAATAGTTACTGACAAATCATAATTTTCATAAAAATCAATTCTTTATAAAAATTAATATTTATCGATAAATTATAATTTTAAATCCATTGTTTAAAAAGAATTGTAGTTATTTGTCATTTATAATTTACATAAAAATCAATTTATAATTAAAATTGATAGTTACAGATATATTATCATTTTCATAAAAATAAATTGTCTATAAAAACTGATAATTACTGACAATTTATCATTTTCATAAAATCAATCGTTTATGGAAATTGATAGTTATTGATAAATTATCATTTCATGAAATTACTTGTTTATAAACATTAATATTTATTGATAAATGATCATTTCCATAAAAATTGATTGTTTATAAAAATTGATATTTATTCATTTTCATTACAATCAATTGTTTATAAAAATTCATAGTTATTGATTAATTATCATTTTCATGAAAATCAATTATTTATAACAATTGATAGTTATTTATACATTATAATTTTCATAATAATAAATCGTTTATAAAAATTGATAGTTATTGATAAATTATAATTTTCATAGAAATCAATTGTTTATAGAAATTGATAGTTATTGACAAATTATTCTTTTCATAAAAATCAATTTGTTATAAAAATTTATAGTCCTTGATAAATTATGATTTTAATAATAATCAATTATTTATTAAAATTGATAGTTATTGATAAATTATCATTTGTAATTACAATCTATTGTTTATAAAATTTATAGTTTCTGAAAAATTATCATTTTCATAAAAATCAATTGTTTATAAAAATTGATGGTTACTTATATATTTCAAATTTTATAATAATCAATTTTTAATAAACATTGGTAGTTAGTGATAAATTATAATTTTCGTAAAAATTAATTGTTTATAAAAATTGATAGTTATTGATAAATTATCATTTTCATAAAATCAATCGTTTATAAAAATTGATAGTTATTGATAAATTATCATTTTCATAAAAATCAATAGTTTATAAAAATTAATAGTTATTGATAAATTATCATTTTCACCAAAAATCAATAGTGTATACAAATTTATAGTTATTGATAAATTATCATTTTCATAAAAATCAATAGTTTATACAAATTAATAGTTATTGATAAATTATCATTTTCATAAAAATCAATAGTTTATACAAATTAATAGTTATTGATAAATTATCATTTTCATAAAAATCAATTGTTTATAAAAATTGAAAGTTAATGTATAAATTATCATTTTCATAAAAATCAACTGTTTATAAAAATTGATAGTTATTGATTAATTATCATTTTCATTAAAAGCAATTATTAATAGCAATTGGTGGTTATTGATAAATTATCATTTTCATAAAAATAAATAAATTATAAAAATACATATTTATTGATAAATTATCATTTTCATAAAAATCAATTGTTTATACAAATTGATAGTTACTGATAAATTATCATTTTCATAAAAATCAATTTTTTTTTAAAATTGGCAATTATTGATAAATTTTCAGTTTCATAAAAATCTATTGTTTACAAAAATAGATAGTTATTGATAAATTATCATTTTAATAAAAACCAATTGTTTATAAAAATTTTATAGTTATTGGTCAATTACTATTTTCATAAAAATCATTTCTAAATAAAAAGTGATAGTTACTAATAAATTATCATTTTCATAAAAACCAACTGTTTATAAACATTAATAGTTGTTGATGAATTATGATTTCAGTAAAAATCAATTGTTTATAAAAATTGAGAGTTACCGATTAATTATTATTTTCATCAAAATTAATAGTTTATAAAAATTGATACTTATTGATAAATTATCATGTTCATAAAAATCAATTGTTCATAAAATTGATAGTTATTGATAAATTATCATTTTCATAAAAACTAATTGTTTATAAAAATTGATAGTTACTGATAAATTATTATTTGAATAAAAATCAATTGTTTATAAAAATTGATGGTTACTAATATATTTCAATTTTCCTAATAATCGATTCTTAATAAACATTGATAGTTAGTGATAAATTATAATTTTCATAAAAATTAATTGTTTTTAAAAATTGATAGTTATTGATAAATTATCATTTTCATAAGAATCAACTGTTTATAAAAATTGATAGTTATTGATAAATTATCATTTTCATAAAAATCAATAGTTTATAAAAATTAATAGTTTTTGATAAATTATCATTTTCATAAAAATAAATTGTTTATAAAAATTGATAGTTAATGTATAAATTATTATTTTCATAAAATCAACTGTTTATAAAATTATTAGTTATTAATAAATCATCATTTTCTAAAAATCAATCGTATATAAAAATTGATAGTTATTTATAAATTATAATATTTATAAAACTCAACTGTTTATAAAAATTTATAGTTATTGATAAATCATCATTGTCATAGAAATCAATCGTATATAAAAATTGATAGTTACTGATAAATTATCATTTTCCTTAAAATCGATCGTTTACAAAAATTTATAGTTGTTGATAAAATATCATTTTCATAAAATTAATCGATTATAAAAATAGATATTTATTGATAAATTATCATTTTCATAAAAAATCAATTGTTTATACAAATTGATAGCTATCGATAAATTATCCTAGTCATAAAAATCAATTTTTTATAAAAAAATTGGCAATTATTGATAAATTATCAGTTTCATAATAATTTATTGTTTAAAAATTACATAGTTATTTACAAATTATAATCTTAATAAAAACCAATTGTTCATAAAAAATTTTAGTTATTGGTCATTTACTATTTTCCTAAAAATCATTTCATACTAAAATTTGATAGTTACTAATAAATTATCATTTTCATAAAAATCAATTGTTTATAAACATTAATAGTTGTTGATGAATTATGATTTTAATAAAAATCAATTGTTTATAAAAATTGAGAGTTACTGATAAATTATCATTTTCATAAAATATATTGTTTATAAAAATTGATACTTTTTGATAAATTATCATGTTCATAAAAATCAATTGTTGATAAAGATTGATATAAATTATCATTTTCATGAAATCAATTGCTTATAAAAATTGATAGTTATTGTTCAATTATCTTTTTCATAAAACTCAATTGTTTATGAAAATTAATAGTTGTTGACAAATTATCATTTTTATAAAAATCAATTGTTTATAAAAATTGATAGTTACTGATAATTTATCATTTTCATAAAAATCAATTGTATATAAAAATTAATAGTTATTGATAAATTATTATTTTCATAAAAATAAATAGTTTTTAAAAATTGATACTTATTGATAAATTATCATGTTCATAAAGTCAATTGTTTATAAAAAATTGATAGTTACTTATAAATTATCATTTTCATAAAAATCAATGTTTTATAAAATTTGAGAGTTACGGATGAATTATAATTTTCAAATAAATCATCATTTATAAAAAAGTATTGTTATTGATAAATAATCATCTTCATTAAAAGCAATTGTTTATAAAAATTGATAGTTATTGATAAATTATCATTTTCATGAAATCAATTGTTTATAAAAATTGATAGTTATTGATAAATGATAATTTTCATAAAAATCAATTAACAAAAATTGATAGTTATTGATAAATTATTATTTTCACAAAATCAAAATTTTATACGAATTGATAGTTACTGATAAATTATCAATTTCATAAAAATAAATCGTTTATAAAAATTGATAGTTATTGATAAATTATCATTTTCATAAAAATCAATGGTTTATCAAAATTTATATTTATTGATAATCATTTTTATGAGAATTAATTTTTTTAAAATTGATAATTATTTATAAATAATTTTATGAAATTCAATTTATTTTCATAAAAATCCATTCTTAATACGAATTGATAGTTTTTTTTATAAATTATCATTTTCATACAATCAATTGTTTATAAAAATTGACAGTTACTGATAAATTATCATTTTCATAAAAATCAATCGTTTATAAAAATTCATAATGCTTGATAAATAATCATTTTCATACAAATAAATTGTTTATAAAAATCAATAATTACTGATCAATTATCATTTTCATAAAACTCATTTGTTTCTAAAATTAATAATTACTGATGAATGATAATTTTAATAACAATCAATTGTTTATAAAAATTTAAAGTTATTGGTCGATTACAGTTTTCATAAAAATAAGTTCTTACTAAAAATTGATAGTTACTGATTAGTTATAATTTTCCTAAAAATCAATTCTTTATAAAAATAAATAGTTATTGATAAAGTATCACTTTAATAAAAATCAATTGTTTATAAAAATGGAGAATTACTGATAACTTATCATTTTCATAAAAATAAATCGTTTATAAAAATTGATAGCTATTGATAAATTATCATGTTCATAAAAATCAATTCTTAAAAATTGATGGTTATTGATAAATTATCATTTTCGTAACAATCAATCGTTTATAAAAATTGATATTTATTGATAAATTATCATTTTCATAAAAATAAATTGTTTATAAAATTGATAGTTATTGATAATCATTTTTATGTGAATTGATTTTATTAAAATTGATAATTATTCATAAATCATTTTATGAAATTCAATGTCTATTAATTAATAGTTATTGAAACATTATCATTTTATGAATATCAAATGATCATATAAATTTATAGTTATTGAAAAATTATCCTTTTATGAAAATTAAATGGTCATATAAATTGATAGTTCTTTATAAATAATCATTTTTATGAAAATCAAATGGTCATATAAATTTATAGTTGTTGATTAATCATTTTTATGAAAATCAAATGGTCATATAAATTGATAGTTGTTGATAAATAATCATTTTTATGAAAATCAAATGGTCATATAAATTGATAGTTATTGAAAAATTATTATTTTTATGAAAATCAAATGGTCATATAAATTGATAGTTATTGAAAAATAATCATTTTTATGAATATCAAATGGTCATATAAATTGATAGTTGTTGAAAAATAATCATTTTTATGAAAATCAAATGGTCATATAAATTGATAGTTGTTGATAAATAATAATTTTTATGAAAATCAAATGGTCATATAAATTGATAGTTGTTGATAAATAATCATTTTTATGAAAATCAAATGGTCATATAAATTGATAGTTGTTGATAAATAATCATTTTTATGAAAATCAAATGGTCATATAAATTGATAGTTGTTGAAAAATAATCATTTTTATGAAAATCAAATGGTCATATAAATTGATAGTTGTTGAAAAATAATCATTTTTATGAAAATCAAATGGTCATATAAATTGATAGTTGTTGATAAATAATCATTTTTATGAAAATCAAATGGTCATATAAATTGACAGTTATTAATAAATAATCATTTTTATAAAAATCAAATGGTCATATAAATTGATAGTTGTTGATAAATTATCATTTTTATGAAAATCAAATGTTCATATAAATTGATAGTTGTTGATAAATAATCATTTTTAAGAAAATCAAATGGTCATATAAATTGATAGTTGTTGAAAAATAATCATTTTTATGAAAATCAAATGGTCATATAAATTGATAGTTATTGAAAAATAATCATTTTTATGAAAATCAAATGGTCATATAAATTGATAGTTGTTGATAAATAATAATTTTTATGAAAATCAAATGGTCATATAAATTGATAGTTGTTGATAAATAATCATTTTTATGAAAATCAAATGGTCATATAAATTGATAGTTGTTGATAAATAATAATTTTTATGAAAATCAAATGGTCATATAAATTGATAGTTGTTGAAAAATAATCATTTTTATGAAAATCAAATGGTCATATAAATTGATAGTTGTTGATAAATAATCATTTTTATGAAAATCAAATGGTCATATAAATTGATAATTGTTGATAAATAATCATTTTTATGAAAATCTAATGGTCATATAAATTGATAGTTATTAATAAATAATCATTTTTATGAAAATCAAATGGTCATATAAATTGATAGTTGTTGATAAATTATCATTTTTATGAAAATCAAATGGTCATATAAATTGATAGTTATTAATAAATAATCATTTTTATGAAAATCAAATGGTCATATAAATTGATAGTTGTTGATAAATTATCATTTTTATGAAAATCAAATGGTCATATAAATTGATAGTTGTTGAAAAATAATCATTTTTATGAAAATCAAATGGTCATATAAATTGATAGTTATTGAAAAATAATCATTTTTATGAAAATCAAATGGTCATATAAATTGATAGTTATTGATAAATAATCATTTTTATGAAAATCAAATGGTCATATAAATTGATAGTTGTTGATAAATAATCATTTTTATGAAAATCAAATGGTCATATAAATTGATAATTGTTGATAAATAATCATGTTTATGAAAATCAAATGGTCATATAAATTGATAGTTATGAATAAATAATCATTTTTATGAAAATCAAATGGTCATATAAATTGATAGTTGTTAGTAAATTATCATTTTTATGAAAATCAAATGGTCATATAAATTGATAGTTATTAATAAATAATCATTTTTATGAAAATCAAATGGTCATATAAATTGATAGTTGTTGATAAATTATCATTTTTATGAAAATCAAATGGTCATATAAATTGATAGTTGTTGAAAAATAATCATTTTTATGAAAATCAAATGGTCATATAAATTGATAGTTATTGATAAATAATTATTTTTATTTAAATCAAATGGTCATATAAATTGATAGTTGTTGATAAATAATCATTTTTATGAAAATCAAATGGTCATATAAATTGATAGTTGTTGAAAAATAATCATTTTTATGAAAATCAAATGGTCATATAAATTGATAATTGTTGATAAATTATCATTTTTATGAAAATCAAATGGTAATATAAATTGATAGTTGTTGATAAATAATCATTTTTATGAAAATCAAATGGTCATATAAATTGATAGTTGTTGATAAATAATCATTTTTATGAAAATCAAATGGTCATATAAATTGATAGTTATTAATAAATAATCATTTTTATGAAAATCAAATGGTCATATAAATTGATAGTTGTCGATAAATTATCATTTTTATGAAAATCAAATGGTCATATAAATTGATAGTTGTTGATAAATAATCTTTTTTATGAAAATCAAATGGTCATATAAATTGATAGTTATTGAAAAATAATCATTTTTATGAAAATAAAATGGTCATATAAATTGATAGTTGTGGTTAAATAATTATTTTTATGAAAATCAAATGGTCATATAAATTGATAGTTGTTGAAAAATAATCATTTTTATGAAAATCAAATGGTCATATAAATTGATAGTTGTTGATAAATAATCATTTTTATGAAAATCAAATGGTCATATAAATTGATAGTTGTTGATAAATAATCATTTTTATGAAAATCAAATGGTCATATAAATTGATAGTTATTGAAAAATTATTATTTTTATGAAAATCAAATGGTCATATAAATTGATAGTTATTGAAAAATTATTATTTTTATGAAAATCAAATGGTCATATAAATTGATAGTTATTGAAAAATAATCATTTTTATGAAAATCAAATGGTCATATTAATTTATAGTTGTTGATAAATAATCATTTTTATGAAAATCAAATGGTCATATAAATTGATAGTTATTGATAAATAATCATTTTTATGAATATCAAATGGTCATATAAATTGATAGTTGTTGAAAAATAATCATTTTTATGAAAATCAAATGGTCATATAAATTGATAGTTGTTTATAAATAATCATTTTTATGAAAATCAAATGGTCATATAAATTGATAGTTATTAATAAATAATCATTTTTATGAAAATCAAATGGTCATATAAATTGATAGTTGTTGATAAAATATCATTTTTATGAAAATCAAATGGTCATATAAATTGATAGTTATTAATAAATAATCATTTTTATGAAAATCAAATGGTCATATAAATTGATAGTTGTTGATAAATAATTATTTTTATCAAAATCAAATGGTCATATAAATTGATAGTTGTTGATAAATAATTTTTTTTATGAAAATCAAATGGCTATATAAATTGATAGTTATTGATAAATAATAATTTTTATGAAAATCAAATGGTCATATAAATTGATAGTTGTTGATAAATAATCATTTTTATGAAAATCAAATGGTCATATAAATTGATAGTTGTTGATAAATAATCATTTTTATGAAAATCAAATGGTCATATAAATTGATAGTTGGTGATAAATAATCATTTTTATGAAAATCAAATGGTCATATAAATTTATAGTTATTGAAAAATAATCATTTTTATGAAAATCAAATGGTCATATAAATTGATATTTATTGAAAAATCATCATTTTTATGAAAATCAAATGGTCATATAAATTGATAGTTTTTGATTAATAATCATTTTTATGAAAATCAAATGGTCATATAAATTTATAGTTATTGATAAATAATCATTTTTATGAAAATCAAATGGTCATATAAATTGATAGTTATTGATAAATAATCATTTTTATGAAAATCAAATGGTCATATAATTTGATAGTTGTTGATAAATAATCATTTTTATGAAAATCAAATGGTCATATAAATTGATAGTTGTTGATAAAGAAATATTGTTTATGAAAATCAAATGGTCATATAAATTGATAGTTATTGATAAATAATCATTTTTATGAATATCAAATGGTAATATAAATTGATAGTTGTTGATAAATAATCTTTTATGAAAATCAAATGGTCATATAAATTGATTGTGTTTGAAAAATAATCATTGTTATGAAAATCAAATGGTCATATAAACTGATAGTTGTTGAAAAATAATCATTTTTATGAAAATCAAATGGTCATATAAATTGATAGTTATTGATAAATAATTATTTTTATGAAAATCAAATGGTCATATAAATTGATAGTTATTGATAAATAATCATTTTTATGGAAATCAAATGGTCATATAAATTGATAGTTATTGAAAAATTATCATTTTATGAAAATCAAATGGTCATATAAATTGATAGTTATTGAAAAATAATCATTCTTATGAAAATCAAATGGTCATATAAATTGATAGTTATTGATAAATAATCATTTTATGAAAATCAAATGGTCATATAAATTGATAGTTGTTGATAAATAATCATTTTTATGAAAATCAAATGGTCATATAAATTGAGAGTTGTTGATAAAAAATAATTTTTATGAAAATCAAATGGTAATATAAATTGATAGTTGTTGATAAAAAATCATTTTTATGACAATCAAATTGTCATATAAATTGATAGTTATTGAAAAATAATCATTTTTATGAAAATCAAATGGTCATATAAATTGATAGTTATTGATAAATAATCATTTTTATTAAAATCAAATGGTCATATAAATTGATATTTATTGATAAATAATCATTGTTATGAAAATCAAATGGTCATATAAATTGATAGTTGTTGATAAATAATCATTTTTATGAAAATCAAATGGTCATATAAATTGATAGTTGTTGATAAATAATCATTTTTATCAAAATCAAATGGTCATATAAATTGATAGTTATTGATAAATAATCATTGTTATGAAAATCAAATAGTCATATAAATTGATAGTTATTGATAAATAATCATTGTTATGAAAAGCAAATGGTCATATAAATTGATAGTTATTGATAAATTATCATTTTTATGAAAAGCAAATGGTCATATAAATTGATAGTTATTGAAAAATTATCGTTTTATGAAAATCAAATGGTCATATAAATTGATAGTTATTGATAAATAATCATTTTTATTAAAATCAAATGGTCATATAAATTGATATTTATTGATAAATAATCATTGTTATGAAAATCAAATGGTCATATAAATTGATAGTTATTGAAAAATTATCTTTTTTATGAAAATCAAATGGTCATATAAATTGATAGTTGTTGAAAAATTATCATTTTTATGAAAATCAAATGGTCATATAAATTGATAGTTGTTGAAAAATTATCATTTTTATGAAAATAAAATAGTCATATAAATTGATAGTTATTGAAAAATTATCATTTTTATGAAAATAAAATGGTCATATAAATTGATAGTTATTGAACAATTATCATTCTTATGAAAATCAAATGGTCATATATATTGATAGTTATTGAAAATTATCATTTTTATGAAAATCAAATGGTCATATAAATTGATAGTTATTGATAAATAATCATTTTTATGAAAATAAAATGGTCATATAAATTGATAGTTATTGAACAATTATCATTCTTATGAAAATCAAATGGTCATATATATTGATAGTTATTGAAAATTATCATTTTTATGAAAATCAAATGGTCATATGAATTGATAGTTATTGAAAAATTATCATTTTATGAAAATCAAATGGTCATATAAATTGATAGTTATTGATAAATTATCATTTTTATGAAAATCAAATGGTCATACAAATTGATAGTTATTGAAAAATTATCATTTTATGAAAATCAAATGGTCATATAAATTGATAGTTACTGAAAAATTATCATTCTTATGAAAATCAAATGGTCATATAAATTGATAGTTATTGATAAATAATAATTTTTATGAAACTCAAATGGTCATATAAATTGATAGTTGTTGATAAATAATCATTTTTATGGAAATCAAATGGTCATATAAATAGATAGTTAGTGAAAAATAATCATTTTTATGAAAATCAAATGGTCATATAAATTTATAGTTATTGAAACATTATCATTTTTATTAAAATCAAATGGTCATATAAATGGATAGTTATTGATAAATAATTATTTTTATGAAAATTAAATGGTCATATAAATTGATAGTTGTTGATAAATAATCATTTTTATGGAAATCAAATGGTAAGATAAATTGATAGTTATTGATAAATAATCATTTTTATGAAAATCAAATGGTCATATAAATTAATAGTTATTGAAAAATAATCATTTTTATGAAAATCAAATGGTCATATAAATTGATAGTTATTGATAAATTATCATTTTTATGAAAATCAAATGGTCATATAAATTTATAGTTATTGAAAAATTATCATTTTATGAAAATCAAATGGTCATATAAATTGATAGTTATTGAAAAATTATCATTTTTATGAAAATCAAATGGTCATATAAATTGATAGTTATTGATAAATTATCATTTTTATGGAAATCACATGGTCATATAAATTGATAGTTGTTGATAAATAATCATTGTTATGAAAATCAAATGGTCATATAAATTGATAGTTATTGATAAATAATCATTTTTATGAAAATCAAATGGTCATATAAATTGATAGTTATTGAAAAATAATCATTTTTATGAAAATCAAATGGTCATATAAATTGATAGTTATTGATAAATTATCATTTTTATGAAAATCAAATGGTCATATAAATTGATAGTAAGTGAAAAATTATCATTTTATGAAAATCAAATGGTCATATAAATTGACAGTTATTGAACAATTATCATTCTTATGACAATAAAATGGTCATATAAATTGATAGTTATTGATAAATAATAATTTTTATGAAAATCAAATCGTCATATAAATTGATAGTTGTTGATAAATAATCATTTTTATGAAAATCAAACTGTCATATTAATTGATAGTTATTGAAAAATAATCATTTTTATGAAAATCAAATGGTCATATAAATTGATAGTTATTGAAAAATAATCATTTTTATGAAAATCAAATGGTCATATAAATTGATAGTTATTGATAAATAATCATTTTTATGAAAATTAAATGGTCATATAAATTGATAGTTATTGAAAAATTATAATTTTATGAAAATCAAATGGTCATATAAATTGATAGTTATTGAAACATTATCATTCTTATTAAAATCAAATGGTCATATAAATTGATAGTTATTGATAAATAATAATGTTTATGAAAATCAAATGGTCATATAAATTGAGAGTTGTTGATAAATAATCATTTTTATTGAAATCAAATGGTCATATAAATTGATAGTTATTGATAAATAATCATTTTTATGAAAATCAAATGGTCATATAAATTGATAGTTATTGATAAATAATCATTTTTATGGAAATCAAATGATCATATGAAATGATAGTTATTGAAAAATAATCATTTTTATGAAAATCAAATGGTCATATAAATTGATAGTTATTGAAAAACAATAATTTTTGTGAAAATCAAATAGTCATATAAATTGATAGTTATTGATAAATAATAATTTTTATGAAAATCAAATGGTCATATAAACTTATAGTTGTTGATAAATAATCATTTTTATGAAAATCAAATGGTGATATAAATTGATAGTTGTTGATAAATAATCACTTTTATGAAAATCAAATGGTCATATAAATTGATAGTTATTGAAAAATAATCATTTTTATGAAAATCAAATGGTCATATAAATTGATAGTTGTTGATAAATAATCACTTTTATGAAAATCAAATGGTCATATAAATTGATAGTTATATATAAATAATCACTTTTATGAAAATCAAATGGTCATATAAATTGATAGTTATTGATAAATAATCATTTTTATGAAAATCAAATGGTCATATAAATTGATAGTTGTTGAAAATAATCATTTTTATGGAAATCAAATGGTCATATAAATTGATAGTTATTGAAAAATAATCATTTTTATGAAAAACAACTGGTCATATAAATTGATAGTTGTTGATAAATAATCATTTTTATGAAAATCAAATGGTGATATAAATTGATAGTTGTTGATAAATAATCACTTTTATGAAAATCAAATGGTCATATAAATTGATAGTTATTGATAAATAATCATTTTTATGAAAATAAAATGGTCATATAAATTGATAGTTGTTGAAAATAATCATTTTTATGGAAATCAAATGGTCATATAAATTGATAGTTGTTGATAAATAATCATTTTTATGAAAATCAAATGGTCATATAAATTTATAGTTGTTGATAAATAATCATTTTTATGGAAATCAAATGGTCATATAAATTGATAGTTATTGATAAATAATCATTTTTATGAAAATCAAATGGTCATATAAATTGATAGTTATTGAAAAATAATCATTTTTATGGAAATCAAATGGTCATATAAATTGATAGTTATTGATAAATAATCATTTTTATGAAAATCAAATGGTCATATAAATTGATAGTTGTTGATAAATAATCATTTTTATGAAAATCAAATGGTCATATAAATTGATAGTTGTTGATAAATAATCATTTTTATGAAAATCAAATGGTCATATAAATTGATAGTTATTGATAAATAATCACTTTTATGAAAATCAAATGGTCATATAAATTGATAGTTATTGAAAAATAATCATTTTTATGGAAATCAAATGGTCATATAAATTGATAGTTATTGATAAATAATCATTTTTATGAAAATCAAATGGTCATATAAATTTATAGTTGTTGATAAATAATCATTTTTATGGAAATCAAATTGTCATATAAATTGATAGTTATTGATAAATAATCATTTTTATTAAAATCAAATGGTCATATAAATTGATAGTTATTGATAAATTATCATTTTTATGGAAATCAAATGGTCATATAAATTGATAGTTATTGATAAATAATCATTTTTATGGAAATCAAATGGTAATATAAATTGATAGTTATTGAAAAATAATCATTTTTATGAAAATCAAATGGTCATATAAATTGATAGTTGTTGAAAAATAATCATTTTTATGAAAATCAAATGGTCATATAAATTGATAGTTATTGATAAATAATCATTTTTATGAAAATCAAATGGTAATATAAATTGATAGTTATTGAAAAATAATCATTTTTATGGAAATCAAATGGTCATATAAATTGATAGTTGTTGAAAAATAATCATTTTTATGAAAATCAAATGGTCATATAAATTGATAGTTATTGATAAATAATCATTTTTATGAAAATCAAATGGTCATATAAATTGATAGTTATTGATAAATAATCATTTTTATGAAAATCAAATGGTAATATAAATTGATAGTTATTAAAAAATAATCATTTTTATGAAAATCAAATGGTCATATAAATTGATAGTTATTGATAAATAATCATTTTTATGAAAATCTAATGGTCATATAAATTTATAGTTGTTGATAAATAATCATTTTTATGGAAATCAAATGGTCATATAAATTGATAGTTATTGATAAATAATCATTTTTATGAAAATCAAATGGTCATATAAATTGATAGTTATTGATAAATAATCATTTTTATGGAAATCAAATGGTCATATAAATTGATAGTTGTTGAAAAATAATCATTTTTATGAAAATCAAATGGTCATATAAATTGATAGTTATTGAAAAATAATCATTTTTATGAAAATCAAATGGTCATATAAATTGATAGTTATTGAAAAATAATCATTTTTATGAAAATCAAATGGTCATATAAATTGATAGTTATTGAAAAATTATCATTTTTATGAAAATCAAATGGTCATATAAATTTATAGTTGTTGATAAATAATCATTTTTATGAAAATCAAATAGTCATATAAATTTATAGTTGTTGATAAATAATCATTTTTATGAAAATCAAATGGTCATATAAATTGATAGTTATTGAAAAATAATCATTTTTATGAAAATCAAATGGTCATATAAATTGATAGTTATTGAAAAATTATCATTTTTATGAAAATCAAATGGTCATATAAATTTATAGTTGTTGATAAATAATCATTTTTATGAAAATCAAATGGTCATATAAATTGATAGTTATTGAAAAATAATCATTTTTATGAAAATCAAATGGTCATATAAATTGATAGTTATTGATAAATAATCATTTTTATGAAAATCAAATGGTCATATAAATTTATAGTTGTTGATAAATAATCATTTTTATGGAAATCAAATGGTCATATAAATTGATAGTTATTGATAAATAATCATTTTTATGAAAATCAAATGGTCATATAAATTGATAGTTATTGAAAAATAATCATTTTTATGGAAATCAAATGGTCATATAAATTGATAGTTATTGATAAATAATCATTTTTATGAAAATCAAATGGTCATATAAATTTATAGTTGTTGATAAATAATCATTTTTATGGAAATCAAATGGTCATATAAATTGATAGTTATTGATAAATAATCATTTTTATGAAAATCAAATGGTCATATAAATTGATAGTTATTGATAAATAATCATTTTTATGGAAATCAAATGGTCATATAAATTGATAATTGTTGATAAATTATCATTTTTATGAAAATCAAATGGTCATATAAATTTATAGTTGTTGATAAATAATCATTTTTATGGAAATCAAATGGTCATATAAATTGATAGTTATTGATAAATAATCATTTTTATGAAAATCAAATGGTCATATAAATTGATAGTTATTGAAAAATAATCATTTTTATGGAAATCAAATGGTCATATAAATTGATAGTTATTGATAAATAATCATTTTTATGAAAATCAAATGGTCATATAAATTTATAGTTGTTGATAAATAATCATTTTTATGGAAATCAAATGGTCATATAAATTGATAGTTATTGATAAATAATCATTTTTATGAAAATCAAATGGTCATATAAATTGATAGTTATTGAAAAATAATCATATTTATGGAAATCAAATGGTCATATAAATTGATAGTTATTGATAAATAATCATTTTTATGAAAATCAAATGGTCATATAAATTTATAGTTGTTGATAAATAATCATTTTTATGGAAATCAAATGGTCATATAAATTGATAGTTATTGATAAATAATCATTTTTATGAAAATCAAATGGTCATATAAATTGATAGTTATTGATAAATAATCATTTTTATGGAAATCAAATGGTCATATAAATTGATAGTTATTGATAAATAATCATTTTTATGAAAATCAAATGGTCATATAAATTGATAGTTATTGAAAAATAATCATTTTTATGAAAATCACATGGTCATATAAATTGATAGTTATTGATAAATAATCATTTTTATGAAAATCAAATGGTCATATAAATTGATAGTTATTGATAAATAATCATTTTTATGAAAATCAAATGGTCATATAAATTTATAGTTGTTGATAAATAATCATTTTTATGGAAATCAAATGGTCATATAAATTGATAGTTATTGATAAATAATCATTTTTATGAAAATCAAATGGTCATATAAATTGATAGTTATTGAAAAATAATCATTTTTATGAAAATCACATGGTCATATAAATTGATAGTTATTGAAAAATAATCATTTTTATGGAAATCAAATGGTCATATAAATTGATAGTTATTGATAAATAATCATTTTTATGAAAATCAAATGGTCATATAAATTGATAGTTATTGATAAATAATCATTTTTATGGAAATCAAATGGTCATATAAATTGATAGTTATTGATAAATAATCATTTTTATGAAAATCAAATGGTCATATAAATTGATAGTTATTGAAAAATAATCATTTTTATGAAAATCACATGGTCATATAAATTGATAGTTGTTGATAAATAATCATTTTTATGAAAATCAAATGGTCATATAAATTGATAGTTATTGAAAAATAATCATTTTTATGAAAATCAAATGGTCATATAAATTGATAGTTATTGAAAAATAATCATTTTTATGAAAATCAAATGGTCATATAAATTGATAGTTATTGATAAATAATCATTTTTATGGAAATCAAATGGTCATATAAATTGATAGTTATTGATAAATAATCATTTTTATGGAAATCAAATGGTCATATAAACTTATAGTTGTTGATAAATAATAATTTTTATGAAAATCAAATGGTCATAACAATTGATAGTTATTGAAAAATAATCATTTTTATGAAAATCACATGGTCATATAAATTGATAGTTATTGAAAAATAATCATTTTTATGGAAATCAAATGGTCATATAAATTGATAGTTATTGATAAATAATCATTTTTATGAAAATCAAATGGTCATATAAATTGATAGTTGTTGATAAATAATCATTTTTATGAAAATCAAATGGTCATATAAATTGATAATTGTTGATAAATAATCATTTTTATGAAAATCAAATGGTCATATAAATTGATAGTTATTAATAAATAATCATTTTTATGAAAATCAAATGGTCATATAAATTGATAGTTGTTGATAAATTATCATTTTTATGAAAATCAAATGGTCATATAAATTGATAGTTATTAATAAATAATCATTTTTATGAAAATCAAATGGTCATATAAATTGATAGTTGTTGATAAATTATCATTTTTATGAAAATCAAATGGTCATATAAATTGATAGTTGTTGAAAAATAATCATTTTTATGAAAATCAAATGGTCATATAAATTGATAGTTATTGAAAAATAATCATTTTTATGAAAATCAAATGGTCATATAAATTGATAGTTATTGATAAATAATCATTTTTATGAAAATCAAATGGTCATATAAATTGATAGTTGTTGATAAATAATCATTTTTATGAAAATCAAATGGTCATATAAATTGATAATTGTTGATAAATAATCATTTTTATGAAAATCAAATGGTCATATAAATTGATAGTTATTAATAAATAATCATTTTTATGAAAATCAAATGGTCATATAAATTGATAGTTGTTGATAAATTATCATTTTTATGAAAATCAAATGGTCATATAAATTGATAGTTATAAATAAATAATCATTTTTATGAAAATCAAATGGTCATATAAATTGATAGTTGTTGATAAATTATCATTTTTATGAAAATAAAATGGTCATATAAATTGATAGTTGTTGAAAAATAATCATTTTTATGAAAATCATATGGTCATATAAATTGATAGTTATTGATAAATAATTATTTTTATTTAAATCAAATGGTCATATAAATTGATAGTTGTTGATAAATAATCATTTTTATGAAAATCAAATGGTCATATAAATTGATAGTTGTTGAAAAATAATCATTTTTATGAAAATCAAATGGTCATATAAATTGATAATTGTTGATAAATTATCATTTTTATGAAAATCAAATGGTCATATAAATTGATAGTTGTTGATAAATAATCATTTTTATGAAAATCAAATGGTCATATAAATTGATAGTTGTTGATAAATAATCATTTTTATGAAAATCAAATGGTCATATAAATTGATAGTTATTAATAAATCATCATTTTTATGAAAATCAAATGGTCATATAAATTGATAGTTGTTGATAAATTATCATTTTTGTGAAAATCAAATGGTCATATAAATTGATAGTTGTTGATAAATAATCTTTTTTATGAAAATCAAATGGTCATATAAATTGATAGTTATTGAAAAATAATCATTTTTATGAAAATAAAATGGTCATATAAATTGATAGTTGTGGTTAAATAATTATTTTTATGAAAATCAAATGGTCATATAAATTGATAGTTGTTGATAAATTATCATTTTTATGAAAATCAAATGGTCATATAAATTGATAGTTGTTGATAAATTATCATTTTTATGAAAATCAAATGGTCATATAAATTGATAGTTGTTGATAAATAATCATTTTTATGAAAATCAAATGGTCATATAAATTGATAGTTATTGAAAAATTATTATTTTTATGAAAATCAAATGGTCATATAAATTGATAGTTATTGAAAAATAATCATTTTTATGAATATCAAATGGTCATATTAATTTATAGTTGTTGATAAATAATCATTTTTATGAAAATCAAATGGTCATATAAATTGATAGTTATTGATAAATAATCATTTTTATGAATATCAAATGGTCATATAAATTGATAGTTGTTGAAAAATAATCATTTTTATGAAAATCAAATGGTCATATAAATTGATAGTTGTTGATAAATAATCATTTTTATGAAAATCAAATGGTCATATAAATTGATAGTTATTAATAAATAATCATTTTTATGAAAATCAAATGGTCATATAAATTGATAGTTGTTGATAAATTATCATTTTTATGAAAATCAAATGGTCATATAAATTGATAGTTATTAATAAATAATCATTTTTATGAAAATCAAATGGTCATATAAATTGATAGTTGTTGATAAATAATTATTTTTATCAAAATCAAATGGTCATATAAATTGATAGTTGTTGATAAATAATTATTTTTATGAAAATCAAATGGTCATATAAATTGATAGTTATTGATAAATAATAATTTTTATGAAAATCAAATGGTCATATAAATTGATAGTTGTTGAAAAATAATCATTTTTATGAAAATCATATGGTCATATAAATTGATAGTTATTGATAAATAATTATTTTTATTTAAATCAAATGGTCATATAAATTGATAGTTGTTGATAAATAATCATTTTTATGAAAATCAAATGGTCATATAAATTGATAGTTGTTGAAAAATAATCATTTTTATGAAAATCAAATGGTCATATAAATTGATAATTGTTGATAAATTATCATTTTTATGAAAATCAAATGGTCATATAAATTGATAGTTGTTGATAAATAATCATTTTTATGAAAATCAAATGGTCATATAAATTGATAGTTGTTGATAAATAATCATTTTTATGAAAATCAAATGGTCATATAAATTGATAGTTATTAATAAATAATCATTTTTATGAAAATCAAATGGTCATATAAATTGATAGTTGTTGATAAATTATCATTTTTATGAAAATCAAATGGTCATATAAATTGATAGTTGTTGATAAATAATAATTTTTATGAAAATCAAATGGTCATATAAATTGATAGTTATTAATAAATAATCATTTTTATGAAAATCAAATGGTCATATAAATTGATAGTTGTTGATAAATTATCATTTTTATGAAAATCAAATGGTCATATAAATTGATAGTTGTTGATAAATAATCTTTTTTTATGAAAATCAAATGGTCATATAAATTGATAGTTATTGATAAATAATCATTTTTATGAAAATCAAATGGTCATATAAATTGATAGTTGTGGTTAAATAATCATTTTTATGAAAATCAAATGGTCATATAAATTGATAGTTGTTGAAAAATAATCATTTTTATGAAAATCAAATGGTCATATAAATTGATAGTTGTTGATAAATAATCATTTTTATGAAAATCAAATGGTCATATAAATTGATAGTTGTTGATAAATAATCATTTTTATGAAAATCAAATGGTCATATAAATTGATAGTTATTGATAAATAATCATTTTTATGAAAATCAAATGGTCATATAAATTGATAGTTATTGATAAATAATCATTTTTATGGAAATCAAATGGTCATATAAATTGATAGTTATTGATAAATAATCATTTTATGAAAATCAAATGGTCATATAAATTGATAGTTATTGATAAATAATCATTTTTATGGAAATCAAATGGTCATATAAATTGATAGTTATTGATAAATAATCATTTTATGAAAATCAAATGGTCATATAAATTGATAGTTGTTGATAAATAATCATTTTTATGAAAATCAAATGGTCATATAAATTGAGAGTTGTTGATAAAAAATAATTTTTATGAAAATCAAATGGTCATATAAATTGATAGTTATTGAAAAACAATAATTTTTGTGAAAATCAAATAGTCATATAAATTGATAGTTGTTGATAAATAATAATTTTTATGAAAATCAAATGGTCATATAAACTTATAGTTGTTGATAAATAATCATTTTTATGAAAATCAAATGGTGATATAAATTGATAGTTGTTGATAAATAATCACTTTTATGAAAATCAAATGGTCATATAAATTGATAGTTATTGAAAAATAATCATTTTTATGAAAATCAAATGGTCATATAAATTGATAGTTGTTGATAAATAATCACTTTTATGAAAATCAAATGGTCATATTAATTGATAGTTATTGATAAATAATCACTTTTATGAAAATCAAATGGTCATATAAATTGATAGTTATTGATAAATAATCATTTTTATGAAAATCAAATGGTCATATAAATTGATAGTTGTTGAAAAATAATCATTTTTATGAAAAACAACTGGTCATATAAATTGATAGTTGTTGATAAATAATCATTTTTATGAAAATCAAATGGTCATATAAATTGATAGTTGTTGATAAATTATCATTTTTATGAAAATCAAATGGTCATATAAATTTATTGTGTTTTAAAAATAATCATTTTTATGAAAATCAAATGGTCATATAAATTGATAGTTATTGATAAATAATCATTTTTATGAAAATCAAATGGTCATATAAATTTATAGTTGTTGAAAAATTATCATTTTTATGAAAATCAAATGGTCATATAAATTGATAGTTATTGATAAATAATCATTTTTATGAAAACCAAATGGTCATATAAATTGATAGTTATTGATAAAAAATCATTTTTATGAAAATCAAATGGTCATATAAATTTATTGTTATTGATAAATAATCATTTTTATGATAACCAAATGGTCATATAAATTTATAGTTGTTGATAAATACTCATTTTTATGAAAATCAAATGGTCATATAAATTGATAGTTGTTGATAAATAATCATTTTTATGAAAATCAAATGGTCATATAAATTGATAATTATTGATAAATAATCATTTTTATGAAAATCAAATGGTCATATAAATTTATTGTTATTGATAAATAATCATTTTTATGATAACCAAATGGTCATATAAATTGATAGTTATTGATAAATAATCATTTTTATGAAAATCAAATGGTCATATAAATTGATAGTTGTTGATAAATAATCATTTTTATGAAAATCAAATGGTCATATAAATTGATAGTTGTTGATAAATAATTATTTTTATGAAAATCAAATGGTCATATAAATTGATAGTTATTGATAATTAATTATTTTTATGAAAATCAAATGGTCATATAAATTGATAGTTATTGATAAATAATCATTTTTATGAAAATCAAATGGTCATATAAATTTATAGTTGTTGATAAATAATCATTTTTATGAAAATAAATTGTTAATATAAATTGATAGTTATTGATAAATAATAATTTTTATGATAACCAAATGGTCATATAAATTGATAGTTGTTGATAAATAATCATTTTTATGAAAATCAATTGTTCATATAAATTGTGAGTTATTGATAAATAATCATTTTTATGAAAATCAAATGGTCATATAAATGTATAGTTATTGATAAATAATCATTTTTATGAAAATCAAATGGTCATATAAATTTATAGTCATTGAAAAATAATCATTTTTATGGAAATCAAATGGTCATATGAATTTATAGTTATTGAAAAATAATCATTTTTATGAAAATCAAATGGTCATATAAATTGATAGTTGTTGATAAATAATTATTTTTATGAAAATCAAATGGTCATATAAATTGATAATTATTGAAAAATAATAATTTTTATGAAAATCATATAGTCATATAAATTTATTGTTATTGATAAATAATAATTTTTATGAAAATCAAATGGTCATATAAATTTATAGTCATTGAAAAATTATCATTTTTATGGAAATCAAATGGTCATATAAATTGATAGTTGTTGATAAATTATCATTTTTATGAAAATCAAATGGTCATATAAATTGATAGTTATTGATAAATAATCATTTTTATGAAAATCAAATGGTCATATAAATTGATAGTTATTGATAAATAATCATTTTTATGAAAATCAAATGGTCATATAAATTTATAGTCTTCGAAAAATTATCATTTTTATGAAAATCAAATGGTCATATAAATTGATAGTTATTGAAAAATAATCATATTTATGAAAATCAAATGGTCATATAAATTGATAGTTATTGAAAAATTATCATTTTTATGAAAATCAAATGGTCATATAAATTGATAGTTGTTGATAAATAATCATTTTTATGAAAATCAAATGGTCATATAAATTGATAGTTGTTGATAAATAATCATTTTTATGAAAATCAAATGGTCATATAAATTGATAGTTATTGATAAATAATCATTTTTATGAAAATCAAATGGTCATATAAATTGATAGTTATTGATAAATAATCATTTTTATGAAAATCAAATGGTCATATAAATTGATAGTTGTTGATAAATAATCATTTTTATGAAAATCAAATGGTCATATAAATTGATAGTTGTTGATAAATAATTATTTTTATGAAAATCAAATGGTCATATAAATTGATAGTTATTGATAATTAATTATTTTTATGAAAATCAAATGGTCATATAAATTGATAGTTATTGATAAATAATCATTTTTATGAAAATCAAATGGTCATATAAATTGATAGTTATTGATAAATAATCATTTTTATGAAAATCAAATGGTCATATAAATTGATAGTTATTGATAAATTTTCATTCTTATGAAAATCAAATTGTCATATATTTTGATAGTTGTTGATAAATAATCATTTTTATGAAAATCAATTGTTCATATAAATTGATAGTTGTTGATAAATAATCATTTTTATGAAAATCAAATGGTCATATAAATTGATAGTTGTTGATACATAATCATTTTTTTTAAAATCAAATGGTCATATAAATTAATAGTTATTGATAAATAATCATTTTTATGAAAATATATTGGTCATATAAATTTATAGTTATTGAAAAATAATCATTTTTATGAAAATCAAATGTTCATATAAATTGATAGTTGTTGAGAAATAATCATTTTTATGAAAATCCAATGGTCATATAAATTGATAGTTATTGAAAAATTATCATTTTATGAAAATAAAATGGTCATATAAATTTATAGTTATTGAAAAATTATCATTTTTATGAAAATCAAATGGTCATATAAATTTATAGTTGTTGATAAATAATCATTTTTATGAAAATCAAATGGTCATATAAATTTATAGTTGTTGATAAATAATCATTTTTATGAAAATCAAATGGTCATATAAATTTATAGTTATTGATAAATTATCATTTTTATGAAAATTAAATGGTCATATAAATTTATAGTTGTTGATAAATAATCATTTTTATGAAAATCAAATGGTCATATAAATTGATAGTTATTGATAAATAATCATTTTTATGAAAATCAAATGGTCATATAAATTGATAGTTATTGATAAATAATCATTTTTATGAAAATCAAATGGTCATATAAATTGATAGTTGTTGATAAATAATCATTTTTATGAAAATCAAATGGTCATATAAATGTATAGTTGTTAATAAATAATCATTTTTATGAAAATCAAATGGTCATATAAATTGATAGTTGTTGATAAATAATCATTTTTATGAAAATCAAATAGTCATATAAATTTATAGTTGTTGATAAATAATCATTTTTATGAAAATCAAATGGTCATATAAATTTATAGTTATTGATAAATAATCATTTTTATGAAAATCAAATGGTCATATAAATGGATAGTTATTGATAAATAATCATTTTTATGAAAATTAAATGGTCATATAAATTGATAGTTGTTGAAAAATTATCATTTTTTTTTAAATCAAATGGTCATATAAATTGATAGTTATTGATAAATAATCATTTTTATGAAAATTAAATAGTCATATAAATTGATAGTTGTTGAAAAATTATCATTTTTTTAAAAATCAAATGGTCATATAAATTGATAGTTATTGATAAATAATCATTTTTATGAAAATCAAATGGTCATATAAATTGATAGTTATTGATAAATAATCATTTTTATGAAAATCAAATGGTCATATATTTTGATAGTTGTTGATAAATAATCATTTTTATGAAAATCAAATGGTCATATAAATGTATAGTTGTTAATAAATAATCATTTTTATGAAAATTAAATAGTCATATAAATTGATAGTTGTTGAAAAATTATCATTTTTATGAAAATCAAATGGTCATATAAATTTATTGTTATTGATAAATAATCATTTTTATGAAAATCAAATGGTCATATAAATTGATTGTTATTGATAAATAATCATTTTTATGAAAATCAAATGGTCATATAAATTTATTGTTATTGATAAATAATTATGTTTATGAAAATCAAATGGTCATATAAATTGATAGTTATTGATAAATAATCATTTTTATTAAAATCAAATGGTAATATATTTTGATAGTTGTTGATAAATAATCATTTTTATGAAAATCAATTGTTCATATAAATTGATAGTTGTTGATAAATAATCATTTTTATGAAAATCAAATGGTCATATAAATTGATAGTTGTTGATAAATAATCATTTTTATAAAAATCAAATGGTCATATAAATTAATAGTTATTGATAAATAATCATTTTTATGAAAATCAAATGGTCATATATTTTGATAGTTGTTGATAAATAATCATTTTTATGAAAATCAATTGTTCATATAAATTGATAGTTGTTGATTAATAATCATTTTTATGACAATTAAATGGTCATATAAATTGATAGTTGTTGATAAATAATCATTTTTATAAAAATCAAATGGTCATATAAATTTATAGTTATTGATAAATAATAATTTTTATGAAAATCAAATGGTCATATAAATTTTTAGTTATTGATAAATAATCATTTTTATGAAAATCAAATGGTCATATAAATTTATAGTTATTGATAAATAATCATTTTTATGAAAATCAAATGGTCATATAAATTGATAGTTATTGATAAATTATCATTTTTATGAAAATCAAATGGTCATCTAAATTTATAGTTATTGATAAATAATTATGTTTATGAAAATCAAATGGTCATATAAATTGATAGTTATTGATAAATAATCATTTTTATGAAAATCAAATGGTCATATAAATTGATAGTTGTTGATAAATAATCATTTTTATGAAAATCAAATGGTCATATAATTTGATAGTAATTGATAAATAATCATTTTTATGAAAATCAAATGGTCATATAAATTAATAGTTGTTGATAAATAATCATTTTTATGAAAATCAAATGGTCATATAAATTGATAGTTATTGATAAATAATCATTTTTATGAAAATCAAATGGTCATATAAATTGATAGTTGTTGATAAATAATCATTTTTATAAAAATCAAATGGTCATATAAATTAATAGTTATTGATAAATAATCATTTTTATGAAAATCAAATGGTCATATATTTTGATAGTTGTTGATAAATAATCATTTTTATGAAAATCAATTGTTCATATAAATTGATAGTTGTTGATAAATAATCATTTTTATGAAAATCGAATGGTCATATAAATTGATATTTGTTGATAAATAATCATTTTTATAAAAATCAAATGGTCATATACATTTATAGTTATTGATAAATAATCATTTTTATGAAAATCAAATGGTCATATAAATTTATAGTTATTGATAAATAATAATTTTTATGAAAATCAAATGGTCATATAAATTAATAGTTATTGATAAATAATCATTTTTATGAAAATCAAATGGTCATATAAATGGATAGTTATTGATAAATTATCATTTTTATGAAAATCAAATGGTCATCTAAATTTATAGTTATTGATAAATAATTATGTTTATGAAAATCAAATGGTCATATAAATTGATCGTTATTGATAAATAATCATTTTTATGAAAATCAAATGGTCATATAAATTGATAGTTGTTGATAAATAATCATTTTTATGAAAATCAAATGGTCATATAAATTGATAGTAATTGATAAATAATCATTTTTATGAAAATCAAATGGTCATATAAATTGATAGTTGTTGATAAATAATCATTTTTATGAAAATCAAATGGTCATATAAATTGATAGTTATTGATAAATAATCATTTTTATGAACATCAAATGGTCATATAAATTGATAGTTATTGATAAATAATCATTTTTATGAAAATCAAATGGTCATATAAATTGATAGTTGTTGATAAATAATCATTTTTATGAAAATCAAATGGTCATATAAATTGATAGTTATTGATAAATAATCATTTTTATGAACATCAAATGGTCATATAAATTGATAGTTATTGATAAATAATCATTTTTATAAAAATCAAATGGTCATATAAATTGATAGTTATTGATAAATAATCATTTTTATGAAAATCAAATGGTCATATAAATTGATAGTTATTGAAAAATAATCATTTTTATGAACATCAAATGGTCATATAAATTGATAGTTGTTGATAAATAATCATTTTTATGAACATCAAATGGTCATATAAATTGATAGTTACTGATAAATAATCATTTTTATGAAAATCAAATGGTCATATAAATTGATAGTTATTGATAAATAATCATTTTTATGAAAATCAAATGGTCATATGAATTTATAGTTATTGATAAATAATCATTTTTATGAAAATAAAATGGTCATATGAATTTATAGTTATTGATAAATAATTATGTTTATGAAAATCAAATGGTCATATAAATTGATAGTTATTGAAAAATAATCATTTTTATGAACATCAAATGGTCATATAAATTGATAGTTGTTGATAAATAATCATTTTTATGAAAATCAAATGGTCATATAAATTGATAGTTATTGAAAAATAATCATTTTTATGAACATCAAATGGTCATATAAATTGATAGTTATTGAAAAATAATCATTTTTATGAAAATCAAATGGTCATATAAATTGATAGTTATTGATAAATAATCATTTTTATAAAAATCAAATGGTCATATAAATTGATAGTTATTGAAAAATTATCATTCTTATGAAAATCAAATGGTCATATAAATTAATAGTTATTGACAAATTATCATTTTTATGAAAATCAAATGGTCATATAAATTGATAGTTATTGAAAAATAATCATTTTTATGAAAATCAAATGGTCATATAAATTGATAGTTGTTGATAAATAATCATTTTTATGAAAATCAAATGGTCATATAAATTGATAGTTGTTGATAAATAATCATTTTTATGAAAATCAAATGGTCATATAAATTGATACTTATTGATAAATAATCATTTTTATTAAAATCAAATGGTCATATAAATTGATAGTTATTGATAAATAATCATTTTTATGAAAATCAGATGGTCATATAAATTGATAGTTGTGGATAAATTATCATTTTCATGAAAACCAAATGGTCATATAAATTGATAGTTACTGATAAATAATAATTTTTATGAAAATCAAATGGTCATATAAATTGATAGTTGTTGATAAATAATCATTTTTATGAAAATCAAATGGTCATATAAATTGATAGTTGTTGAAAAATAATCATTTTTATGAAAATCAAATGGTCATATAAATTGATAGTTGTTGATAAATAATATTTTTTATGAAAATCAAATGGTCATATAAATTGATTGTGATTGAAAAATAATCATTTTTATGAAAATCGAATCGTCATATAAATTGATAGTTATTGATAAATAATCATTTTTATTAAAATCAAATGGTCATATAAATTGATTGTGTTTGAACAATAATCATTTTTATGAAAATCAAATGGTCATATAAATTGATAGTTATTGATAAATAATCATTTTTATGAAAATCAAATGGTCATATAAATTGATAGTTATTGATAAATAATCATTTTTATGAAAATCAAATGGTCATATAAATTGATAGTTATTGATAAATAATCATTTTTATGAAAATCAAATGGTTATATAAATTGATAGTTATTGAACAATTAGTATTTTTATGAAAATCAAATGGTCATATAAATTGATAGTTATTGATAAATAATCATTTGTATGAAAATCAAATGGTCATATAAATTGATAGTTATTGAGAAATAATCATTTTTATGAAAATCAAATGGTCATATAAATTGATAGTTATTGAAAAATAATCATTTTTATGAAAACCAAATGGTCATATAAATTGATAGTTATTGATAAATAATCATTTTTATGAAAATCAAATGGTTATATAAATTGATAGTTATTGAACAATTAGTATTTTTATGAAAATCAAATGGTCATATAAATTGATAGTTATTGAGAAATAATCATTTTTATGAAAATAAAATGGTCATATAAATTGATAGTTATTGATAAATAATCATTTTTATGAAAATCAAATGGTCATATAAATTGATAGTTATTGAAAAATAATCATTTTTATTAAAATCAAATGGTCATATAAATTGATAATTGTTGAAAAATAATCATTTTTATGAAAATCAAATGGTCATATAAATTAATAGTTATTGATAAATAATCATTTTTATGAAAATCAAGTGGTCATATAAATTGATTGTGTTTGAAAAATAATCATTTTTATTAAAATAAAATGGTCATATAAATTGATAGTGATTGAAAAATTATCATTTTTATGAAAATCAAATGGTCATATAAATTTACAGTTATTGATAAGTAATAATTTTCATGAAAATCAAATGGTCATATAAATTGAGAGTTATTGATAAATAATCATTTTTATGAACATCAAATGTTTATATAAATTGATAGTTATTGAAAAAGAAACATTTTTATGAAAATCAAATGGTCATATAAATATATAGTTATTGAAAAATAATCATTTTTATGAAAATCAAATGGTCATATAAATTGATAGTTATTGATAAATAATCATTTTTATGAAAATCAAATGGTCATATAAATTGATAGTTATTGAAAAATAATCATTTTTATGAAAATCAAATGGTCATATAAATTGATAGTTATTGATAAATAATCATTTTTATGAAAATCAAATGGTCATATAAATTGATAGTTGTTGATAAATAATCATTTTATGAAAATCAAATGGTCATATAAATTTATAGTTGTTAAAAATAATCATTTTTATGAAAATCAAATGGTCATATAAATTGATAGTTGTTGATAAATAATCATTTTTATGAAAATCAAATGGTCATATAAATTGATAGTTATTGATAAATAATCATTTTTATGAAAATCAAATGGTCATATAAATTTATAGTTGGTGATAAATAATCATATTTATGAAAATCAAATGGTCATATAAATTGATAGTTATTGATAAAAAATCATTTTTATGAAAATCAAATGGTCATATAAATTGATAGTTATTGATAAAAAATCATTTTTATGAAAATCAAATTCATATAAATTGATAGTTATTGATAAATAATCATTTTTATGAAAATCAAATGGTCATATAAATTGATAGTTGTTGATAAATAATCATTTTTATGAAAATCAAATGGTCATATAAATTGATAGTTATTGATAAAAAATCATTTTTATGAAAATCAAATGGTCATATAAATTGATAGTTATTGATAAATAATCATTTTTATGAAAATCAAATGGTCATATAAATTGATAGTTGTTGAAAAAAAGTAATTTTTTTAAAATCAAATGGTCATATAAATTGATAGTTGTTGATAAATAATCATTTTTATGAAAATCAAATGGTCATATAAATTGATAGTTATTGATAAATAATCATATTTATGAAACTCAAATGGTCATATAAATTGATAGTTATTGATAAAAAATCATTTTTATGAAAATCAAATGGTCATATAAATTGATAGTTATTGATAAAAAATCACTTTTATGAAAATCAAATGCATATAAATTGATAGTTATTGATAAATAATAATTTTTATGAAAATCAAATGGTCATATAAATTGATAGTTATTGATAAATAATCATTTTTATGAAAATCAAATGGTCATATAAATTGATAGTTATTAATAAAAAATCATTTTTATGAAAATCAAATGCATATAAATTGATAGTTATTGATAAATAATCATTTTTATGAAAATCAAATGGTCATATAAATTGATAGTTATTGATAAATAATCATTTTTATGAAAATCAAATGGTCATATGAATTTATAGTTATTGATAAATAATCATTTTTATGAACATCAAATGGTCATATAAATTGATAGTTGTTGATAAATAATCATTTTTATGAAAATCAAATGGTCATATAAATTGATAGTTATTGAAAAATAATCAGTTTTATGAACATCAAATGGTCATATAAATTGATAGTTATTGAAAAATAATCATTTTTATGAAAATCAAATGGTCATATAAATTGATAGTTATTGATAAATAATCATTTTTATAAAAATCAAATGGTCATATAAATTGATAGTTATTGAAAAATTATCATTCTTATGAAAATCAAATGGTCATATAAATTAATAGTTATTGACAAATTATCATTTTTATGAAAATCAAATGGTCATATAAATTGATAGTTATTGAAAAATAATCATTTTTATGAAAATCAAATGGTCATATAAATTGATAGTTGTTGATAAATAATCATTTTTATGAAAATCAAATGGTCATATAAATTGATAGTTGTTGATAAATAATCATTTTTATGAAAATCAAATGGTCATATAAATTGATACTTATTGATAAATAATCATTTTTATTAAAATCAAATGGTCATATAAATTGATAGTTATTGATAAATAATCATTTTTATGAAAATCAGATGGTCATATAAATTGATAGTTGTGGATAAATTATCATTTTCATGAAAACCAAATGGTCATATAAATTGATAGTTACTGATAAATAATCATTTTTATGAAAATCAAATGGTCATATAAATTGATAGTTGTTGATAAATAATCATTTTTATGAAAATCAAATGGTCATATAAATTGATAGTTGTTGAAAAATAATCATTTTTATGAAAATCAAATGGTCATATAAATTGATAGTTGTTGATAAATAATATTTTTTATGAAAATCAAATGGTCATATAAATTGATTGTGATTGAAAAATAATCATTTTTATGAAAATCGAATCGTCATATAAATTGATAGTTATTGATAAATAATCATTTTTATTAAAATCAAATGGTCATATAAATTGATTGTGTTTGAACAATAATCATTTTTATGAAAATCAAATGGTCATATAAATTGATAGTTATTGATAAATAATCATTTTTATGAATATCAAATGGTCATATAAATTGATAGTTGTTGAAAAATAATCATTTTTATGAAAATCAAATGGTCATATAAATTGATAGTTGTTGATAAATAATCATTTTTATGAAAATCAAATGGTCATATAAATTGATAGTTATTAATAAATAATCATTTTTATGAAAATCAAATGGTCATATAAATTGATAGTTGTTGATAAATTATCATTTTTATGAAAATCAAATGGTCATATAAATTGATAGTTATTAATAAATAATCATTTTTATGAAAATCAAATGGTCATATAAATTGATAGTTGTTGATAAATAATTATTTTTATCAAAATCAAATGGTCATATAAATTGATAGTTGTTGATAAATAATTATTTTTATGAAAATCAAATGGTCATATAAATTGATAGTTATTGATAAATAATAATTTTTATGAAAATCAAATGGTCATATAAATTGATAGTTGTTGAAAAATAATCATTTTTATGAAAATCATATGGTCATATAAATTGATAGTTATTGATAAATAATTATTTTTATTTAAATCAAATGGTCATATAAATTGATAGTTGTTGATAAATAATCATTTTTATGAAAATCAAATGGTCATATAAATTGATAGTTGTTGAAAAATAATCATTTTTATGAAAATCAAATGGTCATATAAATTGATAATTGTTGATAAATTATCATTTTTATGAAAATCAAATGGTCATATAAATTGATAGTTGTTGATAAATAATCATTTTTATGAAAATCAAATGGTCATATAAATTGATAGTTGTTGATAAATAATCATTTTTATGAAAATCAAATGGTCATATAAATTGATAGTTATTAATAAATAATCATTTTTATGAAAATCAAATGGTCATATAAATTGATAGTTGTTGATAAATTATCATTTTTATGAAAATCAAATGGTCATATAAATTGATAGTTGTTGATAAATAATAATTTTTATGAAAATCAAATGGTCATATAAATTGATAGTTATTAATAAATAATCATTTTTATGAAAATCAAATGGTCATATAAATTGATAGTTGTTGATAAATTATCATTTTTATGAAAATCAAATGGTCATATAAATTGATAGTTGTTGATAAATAATCTTTTTTTATGAAAATCAAATGGTCATATAAATTGATAGTTATTGATAAATAATCATTTTTATGAAAATCAAATGGTCATATAAATTGATAGTTGTGGTTAAATAATCATTTTTATGAAAATCAAATGGTCATATAAATTGATAGTTGTTGAAAAATAATCATTTTTATGAAAATCAAATGGTCATATAAATTGATAGTTGTTGATAAATAATCATTTTTATGAAAATCAAATGGTCATATAAATTGATAGTTGTTGATAAATAATCATTTTTATGAAAATCAAATGGTCATATAAATTGATAGTTATTGATAAATAATCATTTTTATGAAAATCAAATGGTCATATAAATTGATAGTTATTGATAAATAATCATTTTTATGGAAATCAAATGGTCATATAAATTGATAGTTATTGATAAATAATCATTTTATGAAAATCAAATGGTCATATAAATTGATAGTTATTGATAAATAATCATTTTTATGGAAATCAAATGGTCATATAAATTGATAGTTATTGATAAATAATCATTTTATGAAAATCAAATGGTCATATAAATTGATAGTTGTTGATAAATAATCATTTTTATGAAAATCAAATGGTCATATAAATTGAGAGTTGTTGATAAAAAATAATTTTTATGAAAATCAAATGGTCATATAAATTGATAGTTATTGAAAAACAATAATTTTTGTGAAAATCAAATAGTCATATAAATTGATAGTTGTTGATAAATAATAATTTTTATGAAAATCAAATGGTCATATAAACTTATAGTTGTTGATAAATAATCATTTTTATGAAAATCAAATGGTGATATAAATTGATAGTTGTTGATAAATAATCACTTTTATGAAAATCAAATGGTCATATAAATTGATAGTTATTGAAAAATAATCATTTTTATGAAAATCAAATGGTCATATAAATTGATAGTTGTTGATAAATAATCACTTTTATGAAAATCAAATGGTCATATAAATTGATAGTTATTGATAAATAATCACTTTTATGAAAATCAAATGGTCATATAAATTGATAGTTATTGATAAATAATCATTTTTATGAAAATCAAATGGTCATATAAATTGATAGTTGTTGAAAAATAATCATTTTTATGAAAAACAACTGGTCATATAAATTGATAGTTGTTGATAAATAATCATTTTTATGAAAATCAAATGGTCATATAAATTGATAGTTGTTGATAAATTATCATTTTTATGAAAATCAAATGGTCATATAAATTTATTGTGTTTTAAAAATAATCATTTTTATGAAAATCAAATGGTCATATAAATTGATAGTTATTGATAAATAATCATTTTTATGAAAATCAAATGGTCATATAAATTTATAGTTGTTGAAAAATTATCATTTTTATGAAAATCAAATGGTCATATAAATTGATAGTTATTGATAAATAATCATTTTTATGAAAACCAAATGGTCATATAAATTGATAGTTATTGATAAAAAATCATTTTTATGAAAATCAAATGGTCATATAAATTTATTGTTATTGATAAATAATCATTTTTATGATAACCAAATGGTCATATAAATTTATAGTTGTTGATAAATACTCATTTTTATGAAAATCAAATGGTCATATAAATTGATAGTTGTTGATAAATAATCATTTTTATGAAAATCAAATGGTCATATAAATTGATAATTATTGATAAATAATCATTTTTATGAAAATCAAATGGTCATATAAATTTATTGTTATTGATAAATAATCATTTTTATGATAACCAAATGGTCATATAAATTGATAGTTATTGATAAATAATCATTTTTATGAAAATCAAATGGTCATATAAATTGATAGTTGTTGATAAATAATCATTTTTATGAAAATCAAATGGTCATATAAATTGATAGTTGTTGATAAATAATTATTTTTATGAAAATCAAATGGTCATATAAATTGATAGTTATTGATAATTAATTATTTTTATGAAAATCAAATGGTCATATAAATTGATAGTTATTGATAAATAATCATTTTTATGAAAATCAAATGGTCATATAAATTTATAGTTGTTGATAAATAATCATTTTTATGAAAATAAATTGTTAATATAAATTGATAGTTATTGATAAATAATAATTTTTATGATAACCAAATGGTCATATAAATTGATAGTTGTTGATAAATAATCATTTTTATGAAAATCAATTGTTCATATAAATTGTGAGTTATTGATAAATAATCATTTTTATGAAAATCAAATGGTCATATAAATGTATAGTTATTGATAAATAATCATTTTTATGAAAATCAAATGGTCATATAAATTTATAGTCATTGAAAAATAATCATTTTTATGGAAATCAAATGGTCATATGAATTTATAGTTATTGAAAAATAATCATTTTTATGAAAATCAAATGGTCATATAAATTGATAGTTGTTGATAAATAATTATTTTTATGAAAATCAAATGGTCATATAAATTGATAATTATTGAAAAATAATAATTTTTATGAAAATCATATAGTCATATAAATTTATTGTTATTGATAAATAATAATTTTTATGAAAATCAAATGGTCATATAAATTTATAGTCATTGAAAAATTATCATTTTTATGGAAATCAAATGGTCATATAAATTGATAGTTGTTGATAAATTATCATTTTTATGAAAATCAAATGGTCATATAAATTGATAGTTATTGATAAATAATCATTTTTATGAAAATCAAATGGTCATATAAATTGATAGTTATTGATAAATAATCATTTTTATGAAAATCAAATGGTCATATAAATTTATAGTCTTCGAAAAATTATCATTTTTATGAAAATCAAATGGTCATATAAATTGATAGTTATTGAAAAATAATCATATTTATGAAAATCAAATGGTCATATAAATTGATAGTTATTGAAAAATTATCATTTTTATGAAAATCAAATGGTCATATAAATTGATAGTTGTTGATAAATAATCATTTTTATGAAAATCAAATGGTCATATAAATTGATAGTTGTTGATAAATAATCATTTTTATGAAAATCAAATGGTCATATAAATTGATAGTTATTGATAAATAATCATTTTTATGAAAATCAAATGGTCATATAAATTGATAGTTATTGATAAATAATCATTTTTATGAAAATCAAATGGTCATATAAATTGATAGTTGTTGATAAATAATCATTTTTATGAAAATCAAATGGTCATATAAATTGATAGTTGTTGATAAATAATTATTTTTATGAAAATCAAATGGTCATATAAATTGATAGTTATTGATAATTAATTATTTTTATGAAAATCAAATGGTCATATAAATTGATAGTTATTGATAAATAATCATTTTTATGAAAATCAAATGGTCATATAAATTGATAGTTATTGATAAATAATCATTTTTATGAAAATCAAATGGTCATATAAATTGATAGTTATTGATAAATTTTCATTCTTATGAAAATCAAATTGTCATATATTTTGATAGTTGTTGATAAATAATCATTTTTATGAAAATCAATTGTTCATATAAATTGATAGTTGTTGATAAATAATCATTTTTATGAAAATCAAATGGTCATATAAATTGATAGTTGTTGATACATAATCATTTTTTTTAAAATCAAATGGTCATATAAATTAATAGTTATTGATAAATAATCATTTTTATGAAAATATATTGGTCATATAAATTTATAGTTATTGAAAAATAATCATTTTTATGAAAATCAAATGTTCATATAAATTGATAGTTGTTGAGAAATAATCATTTTTATGAAAATCCAATGGTCATATAAATTGATAGTTATTGAAAAATTATCATTTTATGAAAATAAAATGGTCATATAAATTTATAGTTATTGAAAAATTATCATTTTTATGAAAATCAAATGGTCATATAAATTTATAGTTGTTGATAAATAATCATTTTTATGAAAATCAAATGGTCATATAAATTTATAGTTGTTGATAAATAATCATTTTTATGAAAATCAAATGGTCATATAAATTTATAGTTATTGATAAATTATCATTTTTATGAAAATTAAATGGTCATATAAATTTATAGTTGTTGATAAATAATCATTTTTATGAAAATCAAATGGTCATATAAATTGATAGTTATTGATAAATAATCATTTTTATGAAAATCAAATGGTCATATAAATTGATAGTTATTGATAAATAATCATTTTTATGAAAATCAAATGGTCATATAAATTGATAGTTGTTGATAAATAATCATTTTTATGAAAATCAAATGGTCATATAAATGTATAGTTGTTAATAAATAATCATTTTTATGAAAATCAAATGGTCATATAAATTGATAGTTGTTGATAAATAATCATTTTTATGAAAATCAAATAGTCATATAAATTTATAGTTGTTGATAAATAATCATTTTTATGAAAATCAAATGGTCATATAAATTTATAGTTATTGATAAATAATCATTTTTATGAAAATCAAATGGTCATATAAATGGATAGTTATTGATAAATAATCATTTTTATGAAAATTAAATGGTCATATAAATTGATAGTTGTTGAAAAATTATCATTTTTTTTTAAATCAAATGGTCATATAAATTGATAGTTATTGATAAATAATCATTTTTATGAAAATTAAATAGTCATATAAATTGATAGTTGTTGAAAAATTATCATTTTTTTAAAAATCAAATGGTCATATAAATTGATAGTTATTGATAAATAATCATTTTTATGAAAATCAAATGGTCATATAAATTGATAGTTATTGATAAATAATCATTTTTATGAAAATCAAATGGTCATATATTTTGATAGTTGTTGATAAATAATCATTTTTATGAAAATCAAATGGTCATATAAATGTATAGTTGTTAATAAATAATCATTTTTATGAAAATTAAATAGTCATATAAATTGATAGTTGTTGAAAAATTATCATTTTTATGAAAATCAAATGGTCATATAAATTTATTGTTATTGATAAATAATCATTTTTATGAAAATCAAATGGTCATATAAATTGATTGTTATTGATAAATAATCATTTTTATGAAAATCAAATGGTCATATAAATTTATTGTTATTGATAAATAATTATGTTTATGAAAATCAAATGGTCATATAAATTGATAGTTATTGATAAATAATCATTTTTATTAAAATCAAATGGTAATATATTTTGATAGTTGTTGATAAATAATCATTTTTATGAAAATCAATTGTTCATATAAATTGATAGTTGTTGATAAATAATCATTTTTATGAAAATCAAATGGTCATATAAATTGATAGTTGTTGATAAATAATCATTTTTATAAAAATCAAATGGTCATATAAATTAATAGTTATTGATAAATAATCATTTTTATGAAAATCAAATGGTCATATATTTTGATAGTTGTTGATAAATAATCATTTTTATGAAAATCAATTGTTCATATAAATTGATAGTTGTTGATTAATAATCATTTTTATGACAATTAAATGGTCATATAAATTGATAGTTGTTGATAAATAATCATTTTTATAAAAATCAAATGGTCATATAAATTTATAGTTATTGATAAATAATAATTTTTATGAAAATCAAATGGTCATATAAATTTTTAGTTATTGATAAATAATCATTTTTATGAAAATCAAATGGTCATATAAATTTATAGTTATTGATAAATAATCATTTTTATGAAAATCAAATGGTCATATAAATTGATAGTTATTGATAAATTATCATTTTTATGAAAATCAAATGGTCATCTAAATTTATAGTTATTGATAAATAATTATGTTTATGAAAATCAAATGGTCATATAAATTGATAGTTATTGATAAATAATCATTTTTATGAAAATCAAATGGTCATATAAATTGATAGTTGTTGATAAATAATCATTTTTATGAAAATCAAATGGTCATATAATTTGATAGTAATTGATAAATAATCATTTTTATGAAAATCAAATGGTCATATAAATTAATAGTTGTTGATAAATAATCATTTTTATGAAAATCAAATGGTCATATAAATTGATAGTTATTGATAAATAATCATTTTTATGAAAATCAAATGGTCATATAAATTGATAGTTGTTGATAAATAATCATTTTTATAAAAATCAAATGGTCATATAAATTAATAGTTATTGATAAATAATCATTTTTATGAAAATCAAATGGTCATATATTTTGATAGTTGTTGATAAATAATCATTTTTATGAAAATCAATTGTTCATATAAATTGATAGTTGTTGATAAATAATCATTTTTATGAAAATCGAATGGTCATATAAATTGATATTTGTTGATAAATAATCATTTTTATAAAAATCAAATGGTCATATACATTTATAGTTATTGATAAATAATCATTTTTATGAAAATCAAATGGTCATATAAATTTATAGTTATTGATAAATAATAATTTTTATGAAAATCAAATGGTCATATAAATTAATAGTTATTGATAAATAATCATTTTTATGAAAATCAAATGGTCATATAAATGGATAGTTATTGATAAATTATCATTTTTATGAAAATCAAATGGTCATCTAAATTTATAGTTATTGATAAATAATTATGTTTATGAAAATCAAATGGTCATATAAATTGATCGTTATTGATAAATAATCATTTTTATGAAAATCAAATGGTCATATAAATTGATAGTTGTTGATAAATAATCATTTTTATGAAAATCAAATGGTCATATAAATTGATAGTAATTGATAAATAATCATTTTTATGAAAATCAAATGGTCATATAAATTGATAGTTGTTGATAAATAATCATTTTTATGAAAATCAAATGGTCATATAAATTGATAGTTATTGATAAATAATCATTTTTATGAACATCAAATGGTCATATAAATTGATAGTTATTGATAAATAATCATTTTTATGAAAATCAAATGGTCATATAAATTGATAGTTGTTGATAAATAATCATTTTTATGAAAATCAAATGGTCATATAAATTGATAGTTATTGATAAATAATCATTTTTATGAACATCAAATGGTCATATAAATTGATAGTTATTGATAAATAATCATTTTTATAAAAATCAAATGGTCATATAAATTGATAGTTATTGATAAATAATCATTTTTATGAAAATCAAATGGTCATATAAATTGATAGTTATTGAAAAATAATCATTTTTATGAACATCAAATGGTCATATAAATTGATAGTTGTTGATAAATAATCATTTTTATGAACATCAAATGGTCATATAAATTGATAGTTACTGATAAATAATCATTTTTATGAAAATCAAATGGTCATATAAATTGATAGTTATTGATAAATAATCATTTTTATGAAAATCAAATGGTCATATGAATTTATAGTTATTGATAAATAATCATTTTTATGAAAATAAAATGGTCATATGAATTTATAGTTATTGATAAATAATTATGTTTATGAAAATCAAATGGTCATATAAATTGATAGTTATTGAAAAATAATCATTTTTATGAACATCAAATGGTCATATAAATTGATAGTTGTTGATAAATAATCATTTTTATGAAAATCAAATGGTCATATAAATTGATAGTTATTGAAAAATAATCATTTTTATGAACATCAAATGGTCATATAAATTGATAGTTATTGAAAAATAATCATTTTTATGAAAATCAAATGGTCATATAAATTGATAGTTATTGATAAATAATCATTTTTATAAAAATCAAATGGTCATATAAATTGATAGTTATTGAAAAATTATCATTCTTATGAAAATCAAATGGTCATATAAATTAATAGTTATTGACAAATTATCATTTTTATGAAAATCAAATGGTCATATAAATTGATAGTTATTGAAAAATAATCATTTTTATGAAAATCAAATGGTCATATAAATTGATAGTTGTTGATAAATAATCATTTTTATGAAAATCAAATGGTCATATAAATTGATAGTTGTTGATAAATAATCATTTTTATGAAAATCAAATGGTCATATAAATTGATACTTATTGATAAATAATCATTTTTATTAAAATCAAATGGTCATATAAATTGATAGTTATTGATAAATAATCATTTTTATGAAAATCAGATGGTCATATAAATTGATAGTTGTGGATAAATTATCATTTTCATGAAAACCAAATGGTCATATAAATTGATAGTTACTGATAAATAATAATTTTTATGAAAATCAAATGGTCATATAAATTGATAGTTGTTGATAAATAATCATTTTTATGAAAATCAAATGGTCATATAAATTGATAGTTGTTGAAAAATAATCATTTTTATGAAAATCAAATGGTCATATAAATTGATAGTTGTTGATAAATAATATTTTTTATGAAAATCAAATGGTCATATAAATTGATTGTGATTGAAAAATAATCATTTTTATGAAAATCGAATCGTCATATAAATTGATAGTTATTGATAAATAATCATTTTTATTAAAATCAAATGGTCATATAAATTGATTGTGTTTGAACAATAATCATTTTTATGAAAATCAAATGGTCATATAAATTGATAGTTATTGATAAATAATCATTTTTATGAAAATCAAATGGTCATATAAATTGATAGTTATTGATAAATAATCATTTTTATGAAAATCAAATGGTCATATAAATTGATAGTTATTGATAAATAATCATTTTTATGAAAATCAAATGGTTATATAAATTGATAGTTATTGAACAATTAGTATTTTTATGAAAATCAAATGGTCATATAAATTGATAGTTATTGATAAATAATCATTTGTATGAAAATCAAATGGTCATATAAATTGATAGTTATTGAGAAATAATCATTTTTATGAAAATCAAATGGTCATATAAATTGATAGTTATTGAAAAATAATCATTTTTATGAAAACCAAATGGTCATATAAATTGATAGTTATTGATAAATAATCATTTTTATGAAAATCAAATGGTTATATAAATTGATAGTTATTGAACAATTAGTATTTTTATGAAAATCAAATGGTCATATAAATTGATAGTTATTGAGAAATAATCATTTTTATGAAAATAAAATGGTCATATAAATTGATAGTTATTGATAAATAATCATTTTTATGAAAATCAAATGGTCATATAAATTGATAGTTATTGAAAAATAATCATTTTTATTAAAATCAAATGGTCATATAAATTGATAATTGTTGAAAAATAATCATTTTTATGAAAATCAAATGGTCATATAAATTAATAGTTATTGATAAATAATCATTTTTATGAAAATCAAGTGGTCATATAAATTGATTGTGTTTGAAAAATAATCATTTTTATTAAAATAAAATGGTCATATAAATTGATAGTGATTGAAAAATTATCATTTTTATGAAAATCAAATGGTCATATAAATTTACAGTTATTGATAAGTAATAATTTTCATGAAAATCAAATGGTCATATAAATTGAGAGTTATTGATAAATAATCATTTTTATGAACATCAAATGTTTATATAAATTGATAGTTATTGAAAAAGAAACATTTTTATGAAAATCAAATGGTCATATAAATATATAGTTATTGAAAAATAATCATTTTTATGAAAATCAAATGGTCATATAAATTGATAGTTATTGATAAATAATCATTTTTATGAAAATCAAATGGTCATATAAATTGATAGTTATTGAAAAATAATCATTTTTATGAAAATCAAATGGTCATATAAATTGATAGTTATTGATAAATAATCATTTTTATGAAAATCAAATGGTCATATAAATTGATAGTTGTTGATAAATAATCATTTTATGAAAATCAAATGGTCATATAAATTTATAGTTGTTAAAAATAATCATTTTTATGAAAATCAAATGGTCATATAAATTGATAGTTGTTGATAAATAATCATTTTTATGAAAATCAAATGGTCATATAAATTGATAGTTATTGATAAATAATCATTTTTATGAAAATCAAATGGTCATATAAATTTATAGTTGGTGATAAATAATCATATTTATGAAAATCAAATGGTCATATAAATTGATAGTTATTGATAAAAAATCATTTTTATGAAAATCAAATGGTCATATAAATTGATAGTTATTGATAAAAAATCATTTTTATGAAAATCAAATTCATATAAATTGATAGTTATTGATAAATAATCATTTTTATGAAAATCAAATGGTCATATAAATTGATAGTTGTTGATAAATAATCATTTTTATGAAAATCAAATGGTCATATAAATTGATAGTTATTGATAAAAAATCATTTTTATGAAAATCAAATGGTCATATAAATTGATAGTTATTGATAAATAATCATTTTTATGAAAATCAAATGGTCATATAAATTGATAGTTGTTGAAAAAAAGTAATTTTTTTAAAATCAAATGGTCATATAAATTGATAGTTGTTGATAAATAATCATTTTTATGAAAATCAAATGGTCATATAAATTGATAGTTATTGATAAATAATCATATTTATGAAACTCAAATGGTCATATAAATTGATAGTTATTGATAAAAAATCATTTTTATGAAAATCAAATGGTCATATAAATTGATAGTTATTGATAAAAAATCACTTTTATGAAAATCAAATGCATATAAATTGATAGTTATTGATAAATAATAATTTTTATGAAAATCAAATGGTCATATAAATTGATAGTTATTGATAAATAATCATTTTTATGAAAATCAAATGGTCATATAAATTGATAGTTATTAATAAAAAATCATTTTTATGAAAATCAAATGCATATAAATTGATAGTTATTGATAAATAATCATTTTTATGAAAATCAAATGGTCATATAAATTGATAGTTATTGATAAATAATCATTTTTATGAAAATCAAATGGTCATATGAATTTATAGTTATTGATAAATAATTATGTTTATGAAAATCAAATGGTCATATAAATTGATAGTTATTGAAAAATAATCATTTTTATGAACATCAAATGGTCATATAAATTGATAGTTGTTGATAAATAATCATTTTTATGAAAATCAAATGGTCATATAAATTGATAGTTATTGAAAAATAATCAGTTTTATGAACATCAAATGGTCATATAAATTGATAGTTATTGAAAAATAATCATTTTTATGAAAATCAAATGGTCATATAAATTGATAGTTATTGATAAATAATCATTTTTATAAAAATCAAATGGTCATATAAATTGATAGTTATTGAAAAATTATCATTCTTATGAAAATCAAATGGTCATATAAATTAATAGTTATTGACAAATTATCATTTTTATGAAAATCAAATGGTCATATAAATTGATAGTTATTGAAAAATAATCATTTTTATGAAAATCAAATGGTCATATAAATTGATAGTTGTTGATAAATAATCATTTTTATGAAAATCAAATGGTCATATAAATTGATAGTTGTTGATAAATAATCATTTTTATGAAAATCAAATGGTCATATAAATTGATACTTATTGATAAATAATCATTTTTATTAAAATCAAATGGTCATATAAATTGATAGTTATTGATAAATAATCATTTTTATGAAAATCAGATGGTCATATAAATTGATAGTTGTGGATAAATTATCATTTTCATGAAAACCAAATGGTCATATAAATTGATAGTTACTGATAAATAATCATTTTTATGAAAATCAAATGGTCATATAAATTGATAGTTGTTGATAAATAATCATTTTTATGAAAATCAAATGGTCATATAAATTGATAGTTGTTGAAAAATAATCATTTTTATGAAAATCAAATGGTCATATAAATTGATAGTTGTTGATAAATAATATTTTTTATGAAAATCAAATGGTCATATAAATTGATTGTGATTGAAAAATAATCATTTTTATGAAAATCGAATCGTCATATAAATTGATAGTTATTGATAAATAATCATTTTTATTAAAATCAAATGGTCATATAAATTGATTGTGTTTGAACAATAATCATTTTTATGAAAATCAAATGGTAATATAAATTGATAGTTATTGATAAATAATCATTTTTATGAAAATCAAATGGTTATATAAATTGATAGTTATTGATAAATAATCATTTTTATGAAAATCAAATGGTCATATAAATTGATAGTTATTGATAAATAATCATTTTTATGAAAATCAAATGGTTATATAAATTGATAGTTATTGAACAATTAGTATTTTTATGAAAATCAAATGGTCATATAAATTGATAGTTATTGATAAATAATCATTTGTATGAAAATCAAATGGTCATATAAATTGATAGTTATTGAGAAATAATCATTTTTATGAAAATCAAATGGTCATATAAATTGATAGTTATTGAAAAATAATCATTTTTATGAAAACCAAATGGTCATATAAATTGATAGTTATTGATAAATAATCATTTTTATGAAAATCAAATGGTTATATAAATTAATAGTTATTGAACAATTAGTATTTTTATGAAAATCAAATGGTCATATAAATTGATAGTTATTGAGAAATAATCATTTTTATGAAAATAAAATGGTCATATAAATTGATAGTTATTGATAAATAATCATTTTTATGAAAATCAAATGGTCATATAAATTGATAGTTATTGAAAAATAATCATTTTTATTAAAATCAAATGGTCATATAAATTGATAATTGTTGAAAAATAATAATTTTTATGAAAATCAAATGGTCATATAAATTAATAGTTATTGATAAATAATCATTTTTATGAAAATCAAGTGGTCATATAAATTGATTGTGTTTGAAAAATAATCATTTTTATTAAAATAAAATGGTCATATAAATTGATAGTGATTGAAAAATTATCATTTTTATGAAAATCAAATGGTCATATAAATTTACAGTTATTGATAAGTAATAATTTTCATGAAAATCAAATGGTCATATAAATTGAGAGTTATTGATAAATAATCATTTTTATGAACATCAAATGTTTATATAAATTGATAGTTATTGAAAAAGAAACATTTTTATGAAAATCAAATGGTCATATAAATATATAGTTATTGAAAAATAATCATTTTTATGAAAATCAAATGGTCATATAAATTGATAGTTATTGATAAATAATCATTTTTATGAAAATCAAATGGTCATATAAATTGATAGTTATTGAAAAATAATCATTTTTATGAAAATCAAATGGTCATATAAATTGATAGTTATTGATAAATAATCATTTTTATGAAAATCAAATGGTCATATAAATTGATAGTTGTTGATAAATAATCATTTTATGAAAATCAAATGGTCATATAAATTTATAGTTGTTAAAAATAATCATTTTTATGAAAATCAAATGGTCATATAAATTGATAGTTGTTGATAAATAATCATTTTTATGAAAATCAAATGGTCATATAAATTGATAGTTATTGATAAATAATCATTTTTATGAAAATCAAATGGTCATATAAATTTATAGTTGGTGATAAATAATCATATTTATGAAAATCAAATGGTCATATAAATTGATAGTTATTGATAAAAAATCATTTTTATGAAAATCAAATGGTCATATAAATTGATAGTTATTGATAAAAAATCATTTTTATGAAAATCAAATTCATATAAATTGATAGTTATTGATAAATAATCATTTTTATGAAAATCAAATGGTCATATAAATTGATAGTTATTGATAAATAATCATTTTTATGAAAATCAAATGGTCATATAAATTGATAGTTGTTGAAAAAAAGTCATTTTTATTAAAATCAAATGGTCATATAAATTGATAGTTGTTGATAAATAATCATTTTTATGAAAATCAAATGGTCATATAAATTGATAGTTATTGATAAATAATCATATTTATGAAAATCAAATGGTCATATAAATTGATAGTTATTGATAAAAAATCATTTTTATGAAAATCAAATGGTCATATAAATTGATAGTTATTGATAAAAAATCACTTTTATGAAAATCAAATGCATATAAATTGATAGTTATTGATAAATAATAATTTTTATGAAAATCAAATGGTCATATAAATTGATAGTTATTGATAAATAATCATTTTTATGAAAATCAAATGGTCATATTAATTGATAGTTATTAATAAAAAATCATTTTTATGAAAATCAAATGCATATAAATTGATAGTTATTGATAAATAATCATTTTTATGAATATCAAATGGTCATATAAATTGATAGTTATTGATAAATTATCATATTTATGAAAATCAAATGGTCATATAAATTGATAGTTGTTGAAAAAAAGTCATTTTTATGAAAATCAAAGGGTCATATAAATTGATAGTTGTTGATAAATAATCATTTTTATGAAAATCAAATGGTCATATAAATTGATAGTTATTGATAAATAATCATTTTTATGAAAATCAAATGGTCATATAAATTGATAGTTATTGATAAATAATCATTTTTATGAAAATCAAATGGTCATATAAATTGATAGTTATTGATAAATAATCATATTTATGAAAATCAAATGGTCATATAAATTGATAGTTGTTGAAAAAAAGTCATTTTTATTAAAATCAAATGGTCATATAAATTGATAGTTGTTGATAAATAATCATTTTTATGAAAATCAAATGGTCATATAAATTGATAGTTATTGATAAATAATCATTTTTATGAAAATCAAATGGTCATATAAATTGATAGTTATTGATAAATAATCATTTTTATGAAAATCAAATGGTCATATAAATTGATAGTTATTGATAAATAATCATATTTATGAAAATCAAATGGTCATATAAATTGATAGTTATTGACAAAAAATCATTTTTATTAAAATCAAATGCATATAAATTGATAGTTATTGATAAATAATCATTTTTATGAAAATCAAATGGTCATATAAATTGATAGTTATTGATAAATAATCATTTTTATGAAAATCAAATGGTCATATAAATTGATAACTGTTGAAAAAAAGTCATTTTTATGAAAATCAAATGGTCATATAAATTGATAGTTGTTGAAAAAAAGTCATTTTTATGAAAATCAAATGGTCATATAAATTGATAGTTATTAAAAAATAATTATTTTTATGAAAATCAAATGGTCATATAAATTCATAGTTGTTGAACAATAGTCATTTTTATTAAAATCAAATGGTCATATTAATTGATAGTTATTGATAAATAATCATTTTTATGAAAATCAAATGGTCATATAAATTGATAGTTGTCTATAAATAATCATTTTTATTATAATCAAATGGTCATATAAATTGATGGTTGTTGATAAATAATCATTTTTATGAAAATCAAATGGTCATATTAATTGATAGTTATTGAAAAATAATCATTTTTATGAAAATCAAATGTTCATACAAATTGATAGTTATTGATAGATAATCATTTTTATGAAAATCAAATGGTCATATAAATTGATAGTAATTGCAAAATAATCATTTTTATGAAAATCAAATGGTCATATAAATTGATAGTTATTGATAAACAATCATTTTTATGAAAATCAAATGTTCATATAAATTGATAGTTATTGAAAAATCATCATTTTTATGAAAATCAAATGTTCATATAAATTTATAGTTATTGATAGATAATCATTTTTATGAAAATCAAATGGTTATCTAAATTGATAGTTATTGAAAAATAATCATTTTTATGAAAATCAAATGGTCATATAAATTGATAGTTATTTAAAAATAATTATTTTTATGAAAATCAAGTGTTCATATAATTGGTAGTTATTGATAAATAATCATTTTTATGAAAATCAAATTGTTATATAAATTGATAGTTATTGAAAAATTATCATTTTTATGAAAATCAAATGGTCATATAAATTGATAGTTGTTGATAAACAATCATTTTTATGAAAATCAAATGGTCATATAAATTGATAGTTGTTGATAAATAATCATTTTTATGAAAATCAAATGGTCATATAAATTGATAGTTGTTGATAAATAATCATTTTTATGAAAATCAAATGGTCATATAAATTGATAGTTATTGATAAACAATCATTTTTATGAAAATCCAATTGTCATATAAATTCATAGTTGTTGATAAACAATCATTTTTATGACAATCAAATTGTCATATAAATTGATAGTTGTTGAAAATTAATTATTTTTATGAAAATCAAATGGTCATATAAATTGATAGTTATTGATAAATAATCATTTTTATGAACATCAAAATGTAGTACAAATTGATAGTTGTTGATAAATAATCATTTTTATTAAAATACAATGGTCAACTAAATTGATAGTTATTGAACAATAATAATTTTTATCAAAATCAAATTGTCATATAAATTGATAGTTATTGAAAAATAATCATTTTTATGAAAATCAAATGGTCATAAAATTGATAGTTATTGATAAATAATCATTTTTATGAAAATCAAATGGTTATATAAATTGATAGTTATTGAGAAATAATCATTTTTATGAAAATCAAATGGTCATAAAATTGATAGTTATTGATAAATAATAATTTTTATGAAAATCACATGGTCATATAAATTGATAGTTATTGAAAAATAATCATTTTTATGAAAATCAAATGGTCATATAAATTGATAGTTATTGATAAATAATCATTTTTATGAAAATCAAAATGTGGTACCAATTGATAGTTGTTGATAAATAATCATTTTTATGAAAATCAAATGGTCATATAAATTGATAGTTATTGATAAATAATCATTTTTATGAAAATCAAATGGTAATATAAATTGATAGTTATTGAAAAATAATCATGTTTATGAAAATTAAATGGTCATATAAATTTATAGTTATTGATAAATAATCATTTTTATGAAAATCAAATGGTCATATAAATTGATAGTTATTGATAAATAATCATTTTTATGAAAATCAAATGGTCATATAAATTTATAGTTGGTGATAAATAATCATATTTATGAAAATCAAATGGTCATATAAATTGATAGTTATTGATAAAAAATCATTTTTATGAAAATCAAATGGTCATATAAATTTATAGTTATTGATAGATAATCATTTTTATGAAAATCAAATTCATATAAATTGATAGTTATTGATAAATAATCATTTTTATGAAAATCAAATTGTCATATAAATTGATAGTTGTTGATAAATAATCATTTTTATGAAAATCAAATGGTCATATAAATTGATAGTTATTGATAAAAAATCATTTTTATGAAAATCAAATGGTCATATAAATTGATAGTTATTGATAAATAATCATTTTTATGAAAATCAAATGGTCATATAAATTGATAGTTGTTGAAAAAAAGTCATTTTTATTAAAATCAAATGGTCATATAAATTGATAGTTGTTGATAAATAATCATTTTTATGAAAATCAAATGGTCATATAAATTGATAGTTATTGATAAATAATCATATTTATGAAAATCAAATGGTCATATAAATTGATAGTTATTGATAAAAAATCATTTTTATGAAAATCAAATGGTCATATAAATTGATAGTTATTGATAAAAAATCACTTTTATGAAAATCAAATGCATATAAATTGATAGTTATTGATAAATAATAATTTTTATGAAAATCAAATGGTCATATAAATTGATAGTTATTGATAAATAATCATTTTTATGAAAATCAAATGGTCATATAAATTGATAGTTATTAATAAAAAATCATTTTTATGAAAATCAAATGCATATAAATTGATAGTTATTGATAAATAATCATTTTTATGAAAATCAAATGGTCATATAAATTGATAGTTATTGATAAATAATCATTTTTATGAAAATCAAATGGTCATATGAATTTATAGTTATTGATAAATAATTATGTTTATGAAAATCAAATGGTCATATAAATTGATAGTTATTGAAAAATAATCATTTTTATGAACATCAAATGGTCATATAAATTGATAGTTGTTGATAAATAATCATTTTTATGAAAATCAAATGGTCATATAAATTGATAGTTATTGAAAAATAATCATTTTTATGAACATCAAATGGTCATATAAATTGATAGTTATTGAAAAATAATCATTTTTATGAAAATCAAATGGTCATATAAATTGATAGTTATTGATAAATAATCATTTTTATAAAAATCAAATGGTCATATAAATTGATAGTTATTGAAAAATTATCATTCTTATGAAAATCAAATGGTCATATAAATTAATAGTTATTGACAAATTATCATTTTTATGAAAATCAAATGGTCATATAAATTGATAGTTATTGAAAAATAATCATTTTTATGAAAATCAAATGGTCATATAAATTGATAGTTGTTGATAAATAATCATTTTTATGAAAATCAAATGGTCATATAAATTGATAGTTGTTGATAAATAATCATTTTTATGAAAATCAAATGGTCATATAAATTGATACTTATTGATAAATAATCATTTTTATTAAAATCAAATGGTCATATAAATTGATAGTTATTGATAAATAATCATTTTTATGAAAATCAGATGGTCATATAAATTGATAGTTGTGGATAAATTATCATTTTCATGAAAACCAAATGGTCATATAAATTGATAGTTACTGATAAATAATCATTTTTATGAAAATCAAATGGTCATATAAATTGATAGTTGTTGATAAATAATCATTTTTATGAAAATCAAATGGTCATATAAATTGATAGTTGTTGAAAAATAATCATTTTTATGAAAATCAAATGGTCATATAAATTGATAGTTGTTGATAAATAATCATTTTTATGAAAATCAAATGGTCATATAAATTGATTGTGTTTTAACAATAATCATTTTTATGAAAATCAAATGGTCATATAAATTGATAGTTATTGATAAATAATCATTTTTATGAAAATCAAATGGTTATATAAATTGATAGTTATTGATAAATAATCATTTTTATGAAAATCAAATGGTCATATAAATTGATAGTTATTGATAAATAATCATTTTTATGAAAATCAAATGGTTATATAAATTGATAGTTATTGAACAATTAGTATTTTTATGAAAATCAAATGGTCATATAAATTGATAGTTATTGATAAATAATCATTTGTATGAAAATCAAATGGTCATATAAATTGATAGTTATTGAGAAATAATCATTTTTATGAAAATCAAATGGTCATATAAATTGATAGTTATTGAAAAATAATCATTTTTATGAAAACCAAATGGTCATATAAATTGATAGTTATTGATAAATAATCATTTTTATGAAAATCACATGGTCATATAAATTGATAGTTATTGAAAAATAATCATTTTTATGAAAATCAAATGGTCATATAAATTGATAGTTATTGATAAATAATCATTTTTATGAAAATCAAAATGTGGTACCAATTGATAGTTGTTGATAAATAATCATTTTTATGAAAATCAAATGGTCATATAAATTGATAGTTATTGATAAATAATCATTTTTATGAAAATCAAATGGTAATATAAATTGATAGTTATTGAAAAATAATCATGTTTATGAAAATTAAATGGTCATATAAATTTATAGTTATTGATAAATAATCATTTTTATGAAAATCAAATGGTCATATAAATTGATAGTTATTGATAAATAATCATTTTTATGAAAATCAAATGGTCATATAAATTTATAGTTGGTGATAAATAATCATATTTATGAAAATCAAATGGTCATATAAATTGATAGTTATTGATAAAAAATCATTTTTATGAAAATCAAATGGTCATATAAATTGATAGTTATTGATAAAAAATCATTTTTATGAAAATCAAATTCATATAAATTGATAGTTATTGATAAATAATCATTTTTATGAAAATCAAATGGTCATATAAATTGATAGTTGTTGATAAATAATCATTTTTATGAAAATCAAATGGTCATATAAATTGATAGTTATTGATAAAAAATCATTTTTATGAAAATCAAATGGTCATATAAATTGATAGTTATTGATAAATAATCATTTTTATGAAAATCAAATGGTCATATAAATTGATAGTTGTTGAAAAAAAGTCATTTTTATTAAAATCAAATGGTCATATAAATTGATAGTTGTTGATAAATAATCATTTTTATGAAAATCAAATGGTCATATAAATTGATAGTTATTGATAAATAATCATATTTATGAAAATCAAATGGTCATATAAATTGATAGTTATTGATAAAAAATCATTTTTATGAAAATCAAATGGTCATATAAATTGATAGTTATTGATAAAAAATCACTTTTATGAAAATCAAATGCATATAAATTGATAGTTATTGATAAATAATAATTTTTATGAAAATCAAATGGTCATATAAATTGATAGTTATTGATAAATAATCATTTTTATGAAAATCAAATGGTCATATAAATTGATAGTTATTAATAAAAAATCATTTTTATGAAAATCAAATGCATATAAATTGATAGTTATTGATAAATAATCATTTTTATGAAAATCAAATGGTCATATAAATTGATAGTTATTGATAAATAATCATTTTTATGAAAATCAAATGGTCATATGAATTTATAGTTATTGATAAATAATTATGTTTATGAAAATCAAATGGTCATATAAATTGATAGTTATTGAAAAATAATCATTTTTATGAACATCAAATGGTCATATAAATTGATAGTTGTTGATAAATAATCATTTTTATGAAAATCAAATGGTCATATAAATTGATAGTTATTGAAAAATAATCATTTTTATGAACATCAAATGGTCATATAAATTGATAGTTATTGAAAAATAATCATTTTTATGAAAATCAAATGGTCATATAAATTGATAGTTATTGATAAATAATCATTTTTATAAAAATCAAATGGTCATATAAATTGATAGTTATTGAAAAATTATCATTCTTATGAAAATCAAATGGTCATATAAATTAATAGTTATTGACAAATTATCATTTTTATGAAAATCAAATGGTCATATAAATTGATAGTTATTGAAAAATAATCATTTTTATGAAAATCAAATGGTCATATAAATTGATAGTTGTTGATAAATAATCATTTTTATGAAAATCAAATGGTCATATAAATTGATAGTTGTTGATAAATAATCATTTTTATGAAAATCAAATGGTCATATAAATTGATACTTATTGATAAATAATCATTTTTATTAAAATCAAATGGTCATATAAATTGATAGTTATTGATAAATAATCATTTTTATGAAAATCAGATGGTCATATAAATTGATAGTTGTGGATAAATTATCATTTTCATGAAAAACAAATGGTCATATAAATTGATAGTTACTGATAAATAATCATTTTTATGAAAATCAAATGGTCATATAAATTGATAGTTGTTGATAAATAATCATTTTTATGAAAATCAAATGGTCATATAAATTGATAGTTGTTGAAAAATAATCATTTTTATGAAAATCAAATGGTCATATAAATTGATAGTTGTTGATAAATAATATTTTTTATGAAAATCAAATGGTCATATAAATTGATTGTGATTGAAAAATAATCATTTTTATGAAAATCGAATCGTCATATAAATTGATAGTTATTGATAAATAATCATTTTTATTAAAATCAAATGGTCATATAAATTGATTGTGTTTGAACAATAATCATTTTTATGAAAATCAAATGGTCATATAAATTGATAGTTATTGATAAATAATCATTTTTATGAAAATCAAATGGTTATATAAATTGATAGTTATTGATAAATAATCATTTTTATGAAAATCAAATGGTCATATAAATTGATAGTTATTGATAAATAATCATTTTTATGAAAATCAAATGGTTATATAAATTGATAGTTATTGAACAATTAGTATTTTTATGAAAATCAAATGGTCATATAAATTGATAGTTATTGATAAATAATCATTTGTATGAAAATCAAATGGTCATATAAATTGATAGTTATTGAGAAATAATCATTTTTATGAAAATCAAATGGTCATATAAATTGATAATTATTGAAAAATAATCATTTTTATGAAAACCAAATGGTCATATAAATTGATAGTTATTGATAAATAATCATTTTTATGAAAATCAAATGGTTATATAAATTGATAGTTATTGAACAATTAGTATTTTTATGAAAATCAAATGGTCATATAAATTGATTGTTATTGAGAAATAATCATTTTTATGAAAATAAAATGGTCATATAAATTGATAGTTATTGATAAATAATCATTTTTATAAAAATCAAATGGTCATATAAATTGATAGTTATTGAAAAATAATCATTTTTATTAAAATCAAATGGTCATATAAATTGATAATTGTTGAAAAATAATAATTTTTATGAAAATCAAATGGTCATATAAATTAATAGTTATTGATAAATAATCATTTTTATGAAAATCAAGTGGTCATATAAATTGATTGTGTTTGAAAAATAATCATTTTTATTAAAATAAAATGGTCATATAAATTGATAGTGATTGAAAAATTATCATTTTTATGAAAATCAAATGGTCATATAAATTTACAGTTATTGATAAGTAATAATTTTCATGAAAATCAAATGGTCATATAAATTGAGAGTTATTGATAAATAATCATTTTTATGAACATCAAATGTTTATATAAATTGATAGTTATTGAAAAAGAAACATTTTTATGAAAATCAAATGGTCATATAAATATATAGTTATTGAAAAATAATCATTTTTATGAAAATCAAATGGTCATATAAATTGATAGTTATTGATAAATAATCATTTTTATGAAAATCAAATGGTCATATAAATTGATAGTTATTGAAAAATAATCATTTTTATGAAAATCAAATGGTCATATAAATTGATAGTTATTGATAAATAATCATTTTTATGAAAATCAAATGGTCATATAAATTGATAGTTGTTGATAAATAATCATTTTATGAAAATCAAATGGTCATATAAATTTATAGTTGTTAAAAATAATCATTTTTATGAAAATCAAATGGTCATATAAATTGATAGTTGTTGATAAATAATCATTTTTATGAAAATCAAATGGTCATATAAATTGATAGTTATTGATAAATAATCATTTTTATGAAAATCAAATGGTCATATAAATTTATAGTTGGTGATAAATAATCATATTTATGAAAATCAAATGGTCATATAAATTGATAGTTATTGATAAAAAATCATTTTTATGAAAATCAAATGGTCATATAAATTGATAGTTATTGATAAAAAATCATTTTTATGAAAATCAAATTCATATAAATTGATAGTTATTGATAAATAATCATTTTTATGAAAATCAAATGGTCATATAAATTGATAGTTATTGATAAATAATCATTTTTATGAAAATCAAATGGTCATATAAATTGATAGTTGTTGAAAAAAAGTCATTTTTATTAAAATCAAATGGTCATATAAATTGATAGTTGTTGATAAATAATCATTTTTATGAAAATCAAATGGTCATATAAATTGATAGTTATTGATAAATAATCATATTTATGAAAATCAAATGGTCATATAAATTGATAGTTATTGATAAAAAATCATTTTTATGAAAATCAAATGGTCATATAAATTGATAGTTATTGATAAAAAATCACTTTTATGAAAATCAAATGCATATAAATTGATAGTTATTGATAAATAATAATTTTTATGAAAATCAAATGGTCATATAAATTGATAGTTATTGATAAATAATCATTTTTATGAAAATCAAATGGTCATATAAATTGATAGTTATTAATAAAAAATCATTTTTATGAAAATCAAATGCATATAAATTGATAGTTATTGATAAATAATCATTTTTATGAATATCAAATGGTCATATAAATTGATAGTTATTGATAAATTATCATATTTATGAAAATCAAATGGTCATATAAATTGATAGTTGTTGAAAAAAAGTCATTTTTATGAAAATCAAAGGGTCATATAAATTGATAGTTGTTGATAAATAATCATTTTTATGAAAATCAAATGGTCATATAAATTGATAGTTATTGATAAATAATCATTTTTATGAAAATCAAATGGTCATATAAATTGATAGTTATTGATAAATAATCATTTTTATGAAAATCAAATGGTCATATAAATTGATAGTTATTGATAAATAATCATATTTATGAAAATCAAATGGTCATATAAATTGATAGTTGTTGAAAAAAAGTCATTTTTATTAAAATCAAATGGTCATATAAATTGATAGTTGTTGATAAATAATCATTTTTATGAAAATCAAATGGTCATATAAATTGATAGTTATTGATAAATAATCATTTTTATGAAAATTAAATGGTCATATAAATTGATAGTTATTGATAAATAATCATTTTTATGAAAATCAAATGGTCATATAAATTGATAGTTATTGATAAATAATCATATTTATGAAAATCAAATGGTCATATAAATTGATAGTTATTGATAAAAAATCATTTTTATTAAAATCAAATGCATATAAATTGATAGTTATTGATAAATAATCATTTTTATGAAAATCAAATGGTCATATAAATTGATAGTTATTGATAAATAATCATTTTTATGAAAATCAAATGGTCATATAAATTGATAACTGTTGAAAAAAAGTCATTTTTATGAAAATCAAATGGTCATATAAATTGATAGTTGTTGAAAAAAAGTCATTTTTATGAAAATCAAATGGTCATATAAATTGATAGTTATTGAAAAATAATTATTTTTATGAAAATCAAATGGTCATATAAATTCATAGTTGTTGAACAATAGTCATTTTTATTAAAATCAAATGGTCATATTAATTGATAGTTATTGATAAATAATCATTTTTATGAAAATCAAATGGTCATATAAATTGATAGTTGTCTATAAATAATCATTTTTATTATAATCAAATGGTCATATAAATTGATGGTTGTTGATAAATAATCATTTTTATGAAAATCAAAGGGTCATATTAATTGATAGTTATTGAAAAATAATCATTTTTATGAAAATCAAATGTTCATACAAATTGATAGTTATTGATAGATAATCATTTTTATGAAAATCAAATGGTCATATAAATTGATAGTAATTGCAAAATAATCATTTTTATGAAAATCAAATGGTCATATAAATTGATAGTTATTGATAAACAATCATTTTTATGAAAATCAAATGTTCATATAAATTGATAGTTATTGAAAAATCATCATTTTTATGAAAATCAAATGTTCATATAAATTGATAGTTATTGATAGATAATCATTTTTATGAAAATCAAATGGTTATCTAAATTGATAGTTATTGAAAAATAATCATTTTTATGAAAATCAAATGGTCATATAAATTGATAGTTATTTAAAAATAATTATTTTTATGAAAATCAAGTGTTCATATAATTGGTAGTTATTGATAAATAATCATTTTTATGAAAATCAAATTGTTATATAAATTGATAGTTATTGAAAAATTATCATTTTTATGAAAATCAAATGGTCATATAAATTGATAGTTGTTGATAAACAATCATTTTTATGAAAATCAAATGGTCATATAAATTGATAGTTGTTGATAAATAATCATTTTTATGAAAATCAAATGGTCATATAAATTGATAGTTGTTGATAAATAATCATTTTTATGAAAATCAAATGGTCATATAAATTGATAGTTATTGATAAACAATCATTTTTATGAAAATCCAATTGTCATATAAATTCATAGTTGTTGATAAACAATCATTTTTATGACAATCAAATTGTCATATAAATTGATAGTTGTTGAAAATTAATTATTTTTATGAAAATCAAATGGTCATATAAATTGATAGTTATTGATAAAAAATCATTTTTATGAACATCAAAATGTAGTACAAATTGATAGTTGTTGATAAATAATCATTTTTATTAAAATACAATGGTCAACTAAATTGATAGTTATTGAACAATAATAATTTTTATCAAAATCAAATTGTCATATAAATTGATAGTTATTGAAAAATAATCATTTTTATGAAAATCAAATGGTCATAAAATTGATAGTTATTGATAAATAATCATTTTTATGAAAATCAAATGGTTATATAAATTGATAGTTATTGAGAAATAATCATTTTTATGAAAATCAAATGGTCATAAAATTGATAGTTATTGATAAATAATAATTTTTATGAAAATCACATGGTCATATAAATTGATAGTTATTGAAAAATAATCATTTTTATGAAAATCAAATGGTCATATAAATTGATAGTTATTGATAAATAATCATTTTTATGAAAATCAAAATGTGGTACCAATTGATAGTTGTTGATAAATAATCATTTTTATGAAAATCAAATGGTCATATAAATTGATAGTTATTGATAAATAATCATTTTTATGAAAATCAAATGGTAATATAAATTGATAGTTATTGAAAAATAATCATGTTTATGAAAATTAAATGGTCATATAAATTTATAGTTATTGATAAATAATCATTTTTATGAAAATAAAATGGTCATATAAATTGATAGTTATTGAAAAATAATCATTTTTATCAAAATCAAATGGTCATATAAATTTATAGTTGTTGATAAATAATCATTTTTATGAAAATCAAATGGTCATATAAATTGATAGTTATTGAAAAATAATCATTTTTATGAAAATCAAATGGTCATATAAATTGATAGTTATTGATAAATAATCATTTTTATGAAAATCAAATGGTCATATAAATTGATAGTTATTGATAAATAATCATTTTTATGGAAATCAAATGGTAATATAAATTGATAGTTATTGAAAAATAATCATTTTTATGAAAATCAAATGGTCATATAAATTGATAGTTATTGAAAAATTATCATTTTATGAAAATCAAATGGTCATATAAATTGATAGTTATTGATAAATAATCATTTTTATGAAAATCAAATGGTCATATAAATTGATAGTTATTGAAAAATAATCCTTTTTATGGAAATCAAATGGTAATATAAATTGATAGTTATTGAAAAATAATCATTTTGAGTAAAATCAAATGGTCATATAAATTGATAGTTATTGAAAAATAATCATTTTTATGAAAATCAAATGGTCATATAAATTGATAGTTGTTGATAAATAATCATTTTTATGAAAATCAAATGGTCATATAAATTGATAGTTGTTGATAAATAATCATTTTTATGAAAATCAAATGGTCATATAAATTTATTGTTGTTGATAAAAAATCATTTTATGATAATCAAATGGTCATATAAATTGATAGTTGTTGATAAATAATTATGTTTATGAAAATCAAATGGTCATATAAATTGATAGTTATTGATAAATAATCATTTTTATGAAAATCAAATGGTCATATAAATTGATAGTTGTTGATAAATAATCATTTTTATGAAAATCAAAAGGTCATATAAATTGATAGTTGTTGATAAACAATCATTTTTATGAAAATCAAATGGTCATATAAATTTATAGTTATTGAAAAATTATCATTTTTATGTAAAGCAAAGTGTCATATTAATTGATAGTTATTGATAAAAAATCATTTTTATGAAAATCAAATGGTCATATAAATTGATAGTTATTGAAAAATAATCATTTTTATGAAAATCAAATGGTCATATAAATTGATAGTTATTGATAAATTATAATTTTTATGAAAATCAAATGGTCATATAAATTTATAGTTGTTGATAAATAATCATTTTTATGAAAATCAAATGGTCATATAAATTTATAGTTGTTGATAAATAATCATTTTTATGAAAATCAAATGGTCATATAAATTTATAGTTGTTGATAAATAATCATTGTTATAAAAATCAAATGGTCATATAAATTGATAGTTATTGATAAATAATCATTTTTATGAAAATTAAATGGTCATATAAATTGATAGTTATTGATAAATAATCATTTTTATGAAAATCAAATGGTCATATAAATTTATAGTTGTTGATAAATAATCATTTTTATGAAAATCAATTGTTCATATAAATTGATAGTTATTGATAAATAATCATTTTTATGAAAATCAAATGGTCATATAAATTTATAGTTGTTGATAAATAATCATTTTTATGAAAATCAAATGGTCATATAAATTGATAGTTGTTCATAAATAATCATTTTTATGAAAATAAATTGTTCATATAAATTGATAGTTATTGATAAATAATCATTTTTATGAAAATCAAATTGTCATATAAATTTATAGTTGTTGATAAATAATCATTTTTATGAAAATCAAATGGTCATATAAATTGATAGTTATTGATCAATAATCATTTTTATGAAAATCAAATGGTCATATAAATTTATTGTTATTGATAAATAATCATTTTTATGAAAATCAAATGGTCATATAAATTTATAGTTGTTGATAAATAATCATTTTTATGAAAATCAAATGGTCATATAAATTGATAGTTATTGATAAATAATCATTTTTATGAAAATCAAATGGTCATATTAATTGATAGTTGTTGATAAATAATCATTTTTACTAAAATCATATGGTCATATAAATTTATAGTTGTTGATAAATAATCATTTTTATGAAAATCAAATGGTAATATAAATTGATAGTTATTGAAATATTATCATTTTATGAAAATCAAATGGTCATATAAATTTATAGTTGTTGATAAATAATCATTTTTATGAAAATCAAATGGTCATATAAATTGATAGTTATTGATAAATAATCATTTTTATGAAAATCAAATGGTCATATAAATTTATAGTTTTTGATAAATAATCATTTTTATGAAAATCAAATGGTCATATAAATTGATAGTTATTGATCAATAATCATTTTTATGAAAATCAAATGGTCATATAAATTTATTGTTATTGATAAATAATCATTTTTATGATAATCAAATGGTCATATAAATTTATAGTTGTAGATAAATAATCATTTTTATGAAAATCAAATGGTCATATAAATTGATAGTTGTTGATAAATAATCATTTTTATGAAAATCAAATGGTCATATAAATTGATAGTTGTTGATAAATAATCATTTTTATGAAAATCAAATGCTCATATAAATTGATAGTTATTGAAAAATAATCATTTTTATGAAAATCAAATGGTCATATAAATTGATAGTTATTGAAAAATTATCATTTTTATGAAAATCAAATGGTAATATAAATTGATAGTTGTTGATAAATAATCATTTTTATGAAAATCAAATGGTCATATAAATTGATAGTTATTTAAAAATTATTATTTTTATGAAAATCCAATGGTCATATAAATTGATAGTTGTTGATAAATAATCATTTTTATGGAAATCAAATGGTCATATAAATTGATAGTTGTTGATAAATAATCATTTTTATGAAAATCAAATGGTCATATAAATTGATAGTTATTGATAAATAATCATTGTTATGAAAATCAAATGGTAATATAAATTGATAGTTATTGATAAATAATCATTTTTATGAAAATTAAATTGTCATATAAATTGATAGTTATTGATAAATAATCATTTTTATGAAAATCAAATGGTAATATAAATTGATAGTTATTGATAAATAATCATTTTTATGAAAATCAAATGGTCATATAAATTGATAGTTGTTGATAAATAATCATTTTTATGAAAATCAAATGGTCATATATATTTATAGTTATTGATAAATAATCATTTTTATTAAAATCAAATGGTCATATAAATTGATAGTTATTGATAAATAATCATTTTTATGAAAATCAAATGGTCATATAAATTGATAGTTATTTAAAAATTATTATTTTTATGAGAATCTAATGGTCATATAAATTGACAGTTGTTGATAAATAATCATTTTTATGAAAATCAAATGGTCATATAAATTGATAGTTGTTGATAAATAATCATTTTTATGAAAATCAAATGGTCATATAAATGGATAGTTGTTGATAAATAATCATTTTTATGAAAATCAAATAGTCATATAAATTGATAGTGGTCGAACAATAATCATTTTTATGAAAATAAAATGGTCATATAAATTGATAGTTGTTGATAAATAATCATTGTTATTAAAATCAAATGGTAATATAAATTGAAAGTTATTGAAAAATAATTATTTTTATGAAAATCAAATATTCATATAAATTGATAGTTATTGATAAATAATCATTTTTATGAAAATCAAATGGTCATATAAATTGATAGTTGTTGATAAATAATCATTTTCATGAAAATCAAATGGTCATATAAATTGATAGTTGTTGATAAATAATCATTTTTATGAAAATCAAATGGTAATATAAATTGAAAGTTATTGAAAAATAATTATTTTTATGAAAATCAAATGTTCATATAAATTGATAGTTATTGAAAAATAATCATTTTTATGAAAATCAAATGGTCATATAAATTGATAGTTGTTGAAAAATTATAATTTTTATGAAAATCAAATGTTTATATAAATTCATAGTTATTGATAAATAATCATTTTTATGAAAATCAAATGGTAATATAAATTGATAGTTGTTGATAAATAATCATTTTTATGAAAATCAAATGCTCATATAAATTGATAGTTATTGAAAAAAATCATTTTTATGAAAATCAAATGGTCATATAAATTGATAGTTATTGATAAATAATCATTTTTATGAAAATCAAATGGTCATATAAATTGATAGTTGTTGATAAATAATCATTTTTATGAATATCAAATGGTCATATAAATTGATAGTTATTGATAAATAATCATTTTTATGAAAATCAAATGGTCATATAAATTGATAGTTGTAGAAAAATAATCATTTTTATGAAAATCAAATGGTCATATAAATTGATAGTTATTGATAAATAATCATTTTTATGAAAATCAAATGGTCATATAAATTGATAGTTATTGATAAATAATCATTTTTATGAAAATCAAACGGTCATATAAATTGATAGTTGTTGATAAATAATCATTTTTATGAAAATCAAATGGTCATATAAATTGATAGTTATTGAAAAATTATCATGTTTATGAAAATCAAATGGTCATATAAATTGATAGTTATTGATAAATAATCATTTTTATGAAAATCAAATGGTCATATAAATTGATAGTTGTTGATAAATAATCATTTTTATGAAAATAAAATGGTCATATAAATTGATAGTTATTGATAAATAATCATTTTTATGAAAATCAAATGGTCATATAAATTGATAGTTGTTGATAAATAATCATTTTTATGAAAATCAAATGGTCATATAAATTGATAGTTATTGATAAATAATCATTTTTATGAAAATCAAATGGTCATATAAATTGATAGTTGTTGAAAAATTATCATTTTTATGAAAATCAAATGGTCATATAAATTGATAGTTATTTAAAAATAATCATTTTTATGAAAATAAAATGGTCATATAAATTGATAGTTATTGAAAAATAATCAATTTTATGAAAATCAAATGGTCATATAAATTGATAGTTGTAGAAAAATAATCATTTTTATGAAAATCAAATGGTCATATAAATTGATAGTTATTGATAAATAATCATTTTTATGAAAATCAAATGGTCATATAAATTGATAGTTATTGATAAATAATCATTGTTATGAAAATCAAATATTCATATAAATTGATAGTTTTTGTAAAATAATCATTTTTATGAAAATCAAATGGTCATATAAATTGATAGTTATTGATAAATAATCATTTTTATGAAAATCAAATGGTCATATAAATTGATAGTTATTGATAAAACATCATTTTTATGAAAATCAAATGGTCATATAAATTGATAGTTGTTGAAAAATAATCATTTTTATGAAAATCAAATGGTCATATAAATTGATAGTTATTGATAAATAATTATTTTTATGAAAATCAAATGGTCATATAAATTGATAGTTGTTGATAAATAATCATTTTTATGAAAATCAAATGGTCATATAAATTGATAGTTATTGATAAATAATCATTTTTATGAAAATTAAATGGTCATATAAATTGATAGTTATTGATAAATAATCATTTTTATGAGAATTAAATGGTCATATAAATTGATAGTTATTGATAAATAATCATTTTTATGAAAATTAAATGGTCATATAAATTGATAGTTGTTGATAAATAATCATTTTTATGAAAATTAAATGGTCATATAAATTGATAGTTGTTGATAAATAATCATTTTTATGAAAATTAAATGGTCATATAAATTGATTGTTATTGAAAAATTATCATTTTATGAAAATTAAATGGTCATATAAATTGATAGTTATTGATAAATAATCATTTTTAGGAAAATCAAATGGTCATATAAATTGATAGTTATTGATAAATAATCATTTTTATGAAAATCAAATGGTCATATAAATTGATAGTTATTGATTAATAATCATTTTTATGAAAATCAAATATTCATATAAATTGATAGTTATTTCAAAATAATCATTTTTATCAAAATCAAATGGTCATATAAATTGATAGTTATTGATAAATAATCATTTTTATGAAAATCATATGGTAATATAAATTGATAGTTATTTCAAAATAATCATTTTTATGAAAATCAAATGGTCATATAAATTGATAGTTGTTGATAAATAATCATTTTTATGAAAATCAAATGGTCATATAAATTGATAGTTATTGATAAATAATCATTTTTATGAAAATCAAATGGTAATATTAATTGATAGTTATTGATAAATAATCATTTTTATGAAAATTAAATGGTCATATAAATTGATAGTTATTGATAAATAATCATTTTTATGAAAATCAAATGGTAATATAAATTGATAGTTGTTGATAAATAATCATTTTTATGAAAATCAAATGGTCATATAAATTGATAGTTATTTAAAAATTATTATTTTTATGAAAATCCAATGGTCATATAAATTGATAGTTGTTGATAAATAATAATTTTTATGGAAATCAAATGGTCATATAAATTGATAGTTGTTGATAAATAATCATTTTTATGAAAATCAAATGGTCATATAAATTGATAGTTATTGATAAATAATCATTTTTATGAAAATCAAATGGTAATATAAATTGATAGTTATTGATAAATAATCATTTTTATGAAAATTAAATGGTCATATAAATTGATAGTTATTGATAAATAATCATTTTTATGAAAATCAAATGGTCATATAAATTGATAGTTATTGATAAATAATCATTTTTATGAAAATCAAATGGTCATATAAATTGATAGTTGTTGATAAATAATCATTTTTATGAAAATCAAATGGTCATATATATTTATAGTTATTGATAAATAATCATTTTTATTAAAATCAAATGGTCATATAAATTTATAGTTGTTGATAAATAATCATTTTTATGAAAATCAAATGGTCATATAAATTGATAGTTATTTAAAAATTATTATTTTTATGAGAATCTAATGGTCATATAAATTGACAGTTGTTGATAAATAATCATTTTTATGAAAATCAAATGGTCATTTAAATTTATAGTTATTGATAAATAATCATTTTTATGAAAATCAAATGGTCATATAAATGGATAGTTGTTGATAAATAATCATTTTTATGAAAATCAAATAGTCATATAAATTGATAGTGGTCGAACAATAATCATTTTTATTAAAATAAAATGGTCATATAAATTGATAGTTGTTGATAAATAATCATTGTTATTAAAATCAAATGGTAATATAAATTGAAAGTTATTGAAAAATAATTATTTTTATGAAAATCAAATATTCATATAAATTGATAGTTATTGAAAAATAATTATTTTTATGAAAATCAAATGGTCATATAAATTGATAGTTGTTGATAAATAATCATTTTCATGAAAATCAAATGGTCATATAAATTGATAGTTGTTGATAAATAATCATTTTTATGAAAATCAAATGGTAATATAAATTGAAAGTTATTGAAAAATAATTATTTTTGTGAAAATCAAATATTCATATAAATTGATAGTTATTGAAAAATAATCATTTTTATGAAAATCAAATGGTCATATAAATTGATAGTTGTTGAAAAATAATCATTTTTATGAAAATCAAATGGTCATATAAATTGATAGTTGTTGATAAATAATCATTTTTATGAAAATCAAATGCTCATATAAATTGATAGTTATTGAAAAAAATCATTTTTATGAAAATCAAATGGTCATATAAATTGATAGTTATTGATAAATAATCATTTTTATGAAAATCAAATGGTCATATAAATTGATAGTTGTTGATAAATAATCATTTTTATGAAAATCAAATGGTCATATAAATTGATAGTTATTGATAAATAATCATTTTTATGAAAATCAAATGGTCATATAAATTGATAGTTGTAGAAAAATAATCATTTTTATGAAAATCAAATGGTCATATAAATTGATAGTTGTTGATAAATAATCATTTTTATGAAAATCAAATGGTCATATAAATTGATAGTTATTGATAAATAATCATTTTTATGAAAATCAAATGGTCATATAAATTGATAGTTGTTGAAAAATTATCATTTTTATGAAAATCAAATGGTCATATAAATTGATAGTTATTTAAAAATAATCATTTTTATGAAAATAAAATGGTCATATAAATTGATAGTTATTGAAAAATAATCAATTTGATGAAAATCAAATGGTCATATAAATTGATAGTTGTAGAAAAATAATCATTTTCATGAAAATCAAATGGTCATATAAATTGATAGTTATTTTTATGACAATCAAGTGGTCATATAAATTGATAGTTGTTGATAAATAATCATTTTTATGAAAATCAAATGGTCATATAAATTGATAGTTATTGAAAAAAATCATTTTTATGAAAATCAAATGGTCATATAAATTGATAGTTATTGATAAATAATCATTTTTATGAAAATCAAATGGTCATATAAATTGATAGTTATTGAAAAAAATCATTTTTATGAAAATCAAATGGTCATATAAATTGATAGTTATTGATAAATAATCATTGTTATAAAATCAAATATTCATATAAATTGATAGTTTTTGTAAAATAATCATTTTTATGAAAATCAAATGGTCATATAAATTGATAGTTATTGATAAATAATCATTTTTATGAAAATCAAATGGTCATATAAATTGATAGTTATTGATAAAACATCATTTTTATGAAAATCAAATGGTCATATAAATTGATAGTTGTTGAAAAATAATCATTTTTATGAAAATCAAATGGTCATATAAATTGATAGTTATTGATAAATAATTTTTTTTATGAAAATCAAATGGTCATATAAATTGATAGTTGTTGATAAATAATCATTTTTATGAAAATCAAATGGTCATATAAATTGATAGTTATTGATAAATAATCATTTTTATGAAAATTAAATGGTCATATAAATTGATAGTTATTGATAAATAATCATTTTTATGAGAATTAAATGGTCATATAAATTGATAGTTATTGATAAATAATCATTTTTATGAAAATTAAATGGTCATATAAATTGATAGTTGTTGATAAATAATCATTTTTATGAAAATTAAATGGTCATATAAATTGATAGTTGTTGATAAATAATCATTTTTATGAAAATTAAATGGTCATATAAATTGATTGTTATTGAAAAATTATCATTTTATGAAAATTAAATGGTCATATAAATTGATAGTTATTGATAAATAATCATTTTTAGGAAAATCAAATGGTCATATAAATTGATAGTTATTGATAAATAATCATTTTTATGAAAATCAAATGGTCATATAAATTGATAGTTATTGATAAATAATCATTTTTATGAAAATCAAATATTCATATAAATTGATAGTTATTTCAAAATAATCATTTTTATCAAAATCAAATGGTCATATAAATTGATAGTTATTGATAAATAATCATTTTTATGAAAATCATATGGTAATATAAATTGATAGTTATTTCAAAATAATCATTTTTATGAAAATCAAATGGTCATATAAATTGATAGTTGTTGATAAATAATCATTTTTATGAAAATCAAATGGTCATATAAATTGATAGTTATTGATAAATAATCATTTTTATGAAAATCAAATGGTAATATAAATTGATAGTTATTGATAAATAATCATTTTTATGAAAATTAAATGGTCATATAAATTGATAGTTATTGATAAATAATCATTTTTATGAAAATCAAATGGTAATATAAATTGATAGTTGTTGATAAATAATCATTTTTATGAAAATCAAATGGTCATATAAATTGATAGTTATTTAAAAATTATTATTTTTATGAAAATCCAATGCTCATATAAATTGATAGTTGTTGATAAATAATAATTTTTATGGAAATCAAATGGTCATATAAATTGATAGTTGTTGATAAATATTCATTTTAATGAAAATCAAATGGTCATATAAATTGATAGTTATTGATAAATAATCATTTTTATGAAAATCAAATGGTAATATAAATTGATAGTTATTGATAAATAATCATTTTTATGAAAATTAAATGGTCATATAAATTGATAGTTATTGATAAATAATCATTTTTATGAAAATCAAATGGTAATATAAATTGATAGTTATTGATAAATAATCATTTTTATGAAAATCAAATGGTCATATAAATTGATAGTTGTTGATAAATAATCATTTTTATGAAAATCAAATGGTCATATATATTTATAGTTATTGATAAATAATCATTTTTATTAAAATCAAATGGTCATATAAATTTATAGTTGTTGATAAATAATTATTTTTATGAAAATCAAATGGTCATATAAATTGATAGTTATTTAAAAATTATTATTTTTATGAGAATCTAATGGTCATATAAATTGACAGTTGTTGATAAATAATCATTTTTATGAAAATCAAATGGTCATATAAATTTATAGTTATTGATAAATAATCATTTTTATGAAAATCAAATGGTCATATAAATGGATAGTTGTTGATAAATAATCATTTTTATGAAAATCAAATAGTCATATAAATTGATAGTGGTCGAACAATAATCATTTTTATGAAAATAAAATGGTCATATAAATTGATAGTTGTTGGTAAATAATCATTGTTATTAAAATCAAATGGTAATATAAATTGAAAGTTATTGAAAAATAATTATTTTTATGAAAATCAAATATTCATATAAATTGATAGTTATTGAAAAATAATTATTTTTATGAAAATCAAATGGTCATATAAATTGATAGTTGTTGATAAATAATCATTTTCATGAAAATCAAATGGTCATATAAATTGATAGTTGTTGATAAATAATCATTTTTATGAAAATCAAATGGTAATATAAATTGAAAGTTATTGAAAAATAATTATTTTTATGAAAATCAAATATTCATATAAATTGATAGTTATTGAAAAATAATCATTTTTATGAAAATCAAATGGTCATATAAATTGATAGTTGTTGAAAAATTATAATTTTTATGAAAATCAAATGTTTATATAAATTCATAGTTATTGATAAATAATCATTTTTATGAAAATCAAATGGTCATATAAATTGATAGTTGTTGAAAAATAATCATTTTTATGAAAATCCAATGGTCATATAAATTGATAGTTGTTGATAAATAATCATTTTTATGAAAATCAAATGCTCATATAAATTGATAGTTATTGAAAAAAATCATTTTTATGAAAATCAAATGGTCATATAAATTGATAGTTATTGATAAATAATCATTTTTATGAAAATCAAATGGTCATATAAATTGATAGTTGTTGATAAATAATCATTTTTATGAAAATCAAATGGTCATATAAATTGATAGTTATTGATAAATAATCATTTTTATGAAAATCAAATGGTCATATAAATTGATAGTTGTAGAAAAATAATCATTTTTATGAAAATCAAATGGTCATATAAATTGATAGTTATTGATAAATAATCATTTTTATGAAAATCAAATGGTCATATTAATTGATAGTTATTGATAAATAATCATTTTTATGAAAATCAAACGGTCATATAAATTGATAGTTGTTGATAAATAATCATTTTTATGAAAATCAAATGGTCATATAAATTGATAGTTATTGAAAAATTATCATGTTTATGAAAATCAAATGGTCATATAAATTGATAGTTATTGATAAATAATCATTTTTATGAAAATCAAATGGTCATATAAATTGATAGTTGTTGATAAAAAATCATTTTTATGAAAATAAAATGGTCATATAAATTGATAGTTATTGAAAAATTATTATGTTTATGAAAATCAAATGGTCATATAAATTGATAGTTATTGATAAATAATCATTTTTATGAAAATCAAATGGTCATATAAATTGATAGTTGTTGATAAAAAATCATTTTTATGAAAATCAAATGGTCATATAAATTGATAGTTGTTGATAAATAATCATTTTTATGAAAATCAAATGGTCATATAAATTGATAGTTGTTGATAAATAATCATTTTTATGAAAATCAAATGGTCATATAAATTGATAGTTATTGATAAATAATCATTTTTATGAAAATCAAATGGTCATATAAATTGATAGTTGTTGAAAAATTATCATTTTTATGAAAATCAAATGGTCATATAAATTGATAGTTATTTAAAAATAATCATTTTTATGAAAATAAAATGGTCATATAAATTGATAGTTATTGATAAATAATCATTTTTATGAAAATCAAATATTCATATAAATTGATAGTTTTTGTAAAATAATCATTTTTATGAAAATCAAATGGTCATATAAATTGATAGTTATTGAAAAATAATCAATTTTATGAAAATCAAATGGTCATATAAATTGATAGTTATTGAAAAATAATCAATTTTATGAAAATCAAATGGTCATATAAATTTATAGTTGTAGATAAATAATCATTTTTATTAAAATCAAATGGTCATATAAATTGATAGTTGTCGAACAATAATCATTTTTATGAAAATAAAATGGTCATATAAATTGATAGTTGTTGATAAATAATCATTTTTATGAAAATCAAATATTCATATAAATTGATAGTTATTGATAAATAATCATTTTTATTAAAATCAAATGGTCATATAAATTGATAGTTATTGATAAATAATCATTTTTATGAAAATCAAATGGTCATATAAATTGATAGTTATTGAAAAATAATTATTTTTATGAAAATCCAATATTCATATAAATTGATAGTTATTGAAAAATAATCATTTTATGAAAATCAAATGTTCATATAAATGAAAAGTTGTTGATAAATAATCATTTTTATGAAAATCAAATGGTCATATAAATTGATAGTTGTCGAACAATAATCATTTTTATGAAAATAAAATGGTCATATAAATTGATAGTTGTTGATAAATAATCATTTTTATGAAAATCAAATAGTCATATAAATTGATAGTTATTGAAAAATAATTATTTTTATGAAAATCCAATATTCATATAAATTGATAGTTATTGAAAAATAATCATTTTTATGAAAATCAAATGTTCATATAAATGAAAAGTTGTTGATAAATAATCATTTTTATGAAAATCAAATGGTCATATAAATTGATAGTTGTTGATAAATAATCACTTTCATGAAAATCAAATAGTCATATAAATTGATAGTTATTGATAAATAATCATTTTTATGAAAATAAAATGGTCATATAAATTGATAGTTATTGAAAAAAAATCATTTTTATTAAAATCAAATGGTCATATAAATTGAAAGTTATTGATAAATAATCATTTTTATGAAAATCAAATGTTCATATAAATTGATAGTTATTGATAAATAATTTTTTTTATGAAAATAAAATGGTCATATAAATTGATAGTTATTGAAAAATAATCATTTTTATGAAAATCAAATGGTCATATAAATTGATAGTTGTTGAAAAATAATCATTTTTATGAAAATCAAATGGTCATATAAATTGATAGTTATTTAAAAATAATCATTTTTATGAAAATCAAATGGTCATATAAATTGATATTTGTTGAAATATAATCAATTTTATAAAATCAAATGCTCATATAAATTGATAGTTGTTGATAAATAATAATTTTTATGAAAATCAAATGGTCATATAAATTGATAGTTATTGAAAAATAATCATTTTTATGAAAATCCAATGGTCATATAAATAGATAGTTATTTTTATGACAATCAAGTGGTCATATAAATTGATAGTTGTTGATAAATAATCATTTTTATGAAAATCAAATGGTCATATAAATTGATAGTTGTAGAAAAATAATCATTTTTATGAAAATCAAATGGTCATATAAATTGATAGTTATTGACAAAAATGATTTTTATGAAAATCAAATGGTCATATAAATTGATAGTTATTGATAAATAATCATTTTTATGAAAATCAAATGGTCATATAAATTGATAGTTATTGATAAATAATCATTGTTATGAAAATCAAATATTCATATAAATTGATAGTTTTTGTAAAATAATCATTTTTATGAAAATCAAATGGTCATATATATTTATAGTTATTGAAATATAATCATTTTTATGAAAATCAAATGGTCATATAAATTGATAGTTATTGAAAAAAAATCATTTTTATGAAAATCAAATGGTCGTATAAATTGATAGATATTAAAAAATAATCATTTTTATTAAAATCAAATGGTCATATAAATTGATAGTTATTGAAAAATAATTATTTTTATGAAAATCCAATGGTCATATAAATTAAAAGTTATTGATAAATAATCATGTTTATGAAAATCAAATGGTCATATAAATTGATAGTTGTTGATAAATAATCATTTTTATGAAAATAAAATGGTCATATAAATTTATAGTTATTGATAAATAATCATTTTTATGAAAATCAAATGGTAATATAAATTGATAGTTATTGAAAAATAATTATTTTTATGAAAATCCAATATTCATATAAATTGATAGTTATTGAAAAATACTCATTTTTATGAAAATCAAATGGTCATATAAATTTATAGTTGTTGATAAATAATCATTTTCATGAAAATCAAATAGTCATATAAATTGATAGTTGTCGAACAATAATCATTTTTATGAAAATAAAATGGTCATATAAATTGATAGTTGTTGATAAATAATCATTTTTGTTAAAATCAAATGGTAATATAAATTGAAAGTTATTGATAAATAATCATTTTTATGAAAATCAAATGTTCATATGAATTGATAGTTATTGAAAAATAATTATTTTTATGAAAATCAAATGGTCTTATAAATTGATAGTTATTGAAAAATAATTATTTTTATGAAAATCAAATATTCATATAAATTGATAGTTATTGAAAAATAATTATTTTTATGAAAATCAAATGGTCGTATAAATTGATAGTTGTTGATAAATAATCATTTTCATGAAAATCAAATATTCATATAAATTGATAGTTATTTAAAAATAATCATTTTTATGAAAATCAAATGGTCATATAAATTGATATTTGTTGAAATATAATCAATTTTATAAAATCAAATGCTCATATAAATTGATAGTTGTTGATAAATAATAATTTTTATGAAAATCAAATGGTCATATAAATTGATAGTTATTGAAAAATAATCATTTTTATGAAAATCCAATGGTCATATAAATAGATAGTTATTTTTATGACAATCAAGTGGTCATATAAATTGATAGTTGTTGATAAATAATCATTTTTATGAAAATCAAATGGTCATATAAATTGATAGTTGTAGAAAAATAATCATTTTTATGAAAATCAAATGGTCATATAAATTGATAGTTATTGACAAAAATGATTTTTATGAAAATCAAATGGTCATATAAATTGATAGTTATTGATAAATAATCATTTTTATGAAAATCAAATGGTCATATAAATTGATAGTTATTGATAAATAATCATTGTTATGAAAATCAAATATTCATATAAATTGATAGTTTTTGTAAAATAATCATTTTTATGAAAATCAAATGGTCATATATATTTATAGTTATTGAAATATAATCATTTTTATGAAAATCAAATGGTCATATAAATTGATAGTTATTGAAAAAAAATCATTTTTATGAAAATCAAATGGTCGTATAAATTGATAGATATTAAAAAATAATCATTTTTATTAAAATCAAATGGTCATATAAATTGATAGTTATTGAAAAATAATTATTTTTATGAAAATCCAATGGTCATATAAATTAAAAGTTATTGATAAATAATCATGTTTATGAAAATCAAATGGTCATATAAATTGATAGTTGTTGATAAATAATCATTTTTATGAAAATAAAATGGTCATATAAATTTATAGTTATTGATAAATAATCATTTTTATGAAAATCAAATGGTAATATAAATTGATAGTTATTGAAAAATAATTATTTTTATGAAATCCAATATTCATATAAATTGATAGTTATTGAAAATTACTCATTTTTATGAAAATCAAATGGTCATATAAATTTATAGTTGTTGATAAATAATCATTTTCATGAAAATCAAATAGTCATATAAATTGATAGTTGTCGAACAATAATCATTTTTATGAAAATAAAATGGTCATATAAATTGATAGTTGTTGATAAATAATCATTTTTGTTAAAATCAAATGGTAATATAAATTGAAAGTTATTGATAAATAATCATTTTTATGAAAATCAAATGTTCATATGAATTGATAGTTATTGAAAAATAATTATTTTTATGAAAATCAAATGGTCTTATAAATTGATAGTTATTGAAAAATAATTATTTTTATGAAAATCAAATATTCATATAAATTGATAGTTATTGAAAAAAAATTATTTTTATGAAAATCAAATGGTCGTATAAATTGATAGTTGTTGATAAATAATCATTTTCATGAAAATCAAATATTCATATAAATTGATAGTTATTGAAAAATAATCATTTTTATGAAAATCAAATGGTCATATAAATTGATAGTTGTTGAAAAATTATAATTTTTATGAAAATCAAATGTTTATATAAATTCATAGTTATTGATAAATAATCATTTTTATGAAAATCAAATGGTCATATAAATTGATAGTTATTGATAAAACATAATTTTTATGAAAATCAAATGGTCATATAAATTGATAGTTATTGAAAAATAATCATTTTTATGAAAATCATATGGTAATATAAATTGATAGTTATTTCAAAATAATCATTTTTATGAAAATCAAATGGTCATATAAATTGATAGTTGTTGATAAATAATCATTTTTATGAAAATCAAATGGTCATATAAATTGATAGTTATTGATAAATAATCATTTTTATGAAAATCAAATGGTAATATAAATTGATAGTTATTGATAAATAATCATTTTTATGAAAATTAAATGGTCATATAAATTGATAGTTATCGATAAATAATCATTTTTATGAAAATCAAATGGTAATATAAATTGATAGTTGTTGATAAATAATCATTTTTATGATAATCAAATGGTCATATAAATTGATAGTTATTTAAAAATTATTATTTTTATGAAAATCCAATGGTCATATAAATTGATAGTTGTTGATAAATAATCATTTTTATGGAAATCAAATGGTCATATAAATTGATAGTTGTTGATAAATAATCATTTTTATGAAAATCAAATGGTCATATAAATTGATAGTTATTGATAAATAATCATTTTTATGAAAATCAAATGGTAATATAAATTGATAGTTGTTGATAAATAATCATTTTTATGAAAATCAAATGGTCATATATATTTATAGTTATTGATAAATAATCATTTTTATTAAAATCAAATGGTCATATAAATTTATAGTTGTTGATAAATAATCATTTTTATGAAAATCAAATGGTCATATAAATTGATAGTTGTTGAAAATTTATAATTTTTATGAAAATTTAATGTTTATATAAATTCATAGTTATTGATAAATAATCATTTTTATGAAAATCAAATGGTCATATAAATTGATAGTTGTTGAAAAATAATCATTTTTATGAAAATCAAATGGTCATATAAATTGATAGTTGTTGATAAATTATTATTTTTCTGAAAATCAAATGGTCATATAAATTGATAGTTGTTGATAAATAATCATTTTTATGAAAATCAAATGGTCATATAAAGTTATAGTTGTTGATAAATAATCATTTTTATTAAAATCAAATGGTCATATAAATTGATAGTTATTGATAAATAATCATTTTTATGAAAATCAAATGGTCATATAAATTGATAGTTGTTGATAAATAATCATTTTTATTAAAATCAAATGGTCATATAAATTGATAGTTATTGATAAATAATCATTTTTATGAAAATCAAATAGTCATATAAATTTATAGTCATTGAAAAATAATCATTTTTATTAAAATCAAACGGTCATATAAATTGATAGTTGTTGAAAAATTATCATTTTTATTAAAATAAAATGGTCATATAAATTGATAGTTGTTGATAAATAATCATTTTTATTAAAATCAAATGGTCATATAAATTGATAGTTATTGATAAATAATCATTTTTATGAAAATAAAATGGTCATATAAATTGATAGTTATTGAAAAAAAATCATTTTTATTAAAATCAAATGGTCATATACATTGAAAGTTATTGATAAATAATCATTTTTATGAAAATCAAATGTTCATATAAATTGATAGTTATTGAAAAATAATTATTTTTATGAAAAAAAATGGTCATATAAATTGATAGTTATTGAAAAATAATTATTTTTATGAAAATCAAATATTCATATAAATTGATAGTTATTGAAAAATAATTATTTTTATGAAAATCAAATGGTCGTATAAATTGATAGTTGTTGATAAATAATCAGTTTCGTTAAAATCAAATATTCATATAAATTGATAGTTATTGAAAAATAATCATTTTTATGAAAATCAAATGGTCATATAAATTGATAGTTATTGATAAAACATCATTTTTATGAAAATCAAATGGTCATATAAATTGATAGTTATTGAAAAATAATCATTTTTATGAAAATCATATGGTAATAAAAATTGATAGTTATTTCAAAATAATCATTTTTATGAAAATCAAATGGTCATATAAATTGATAGTTGTTGATAAATAATCATTTTTATGAAAATCAAATGGTCATATAAATTGATAGTTATTGATAAATAATCATTTTTATGAAAATCAAATGGTAATATAAATTGATAGTTATTGATAAATAATCATTTTTATGAAAATTAAATGGTCATATAAATTGATAGTTATCGATAAATAATCATTTTTATGAAAATCAAATGGTAATATAAATTGATAGTTGTTGATAAATAATCATTTTATGATAATCAAATGGTCATATAAATTGATAGTTATTTAAAAATTATTTTTTTTATGAAAATCCAATGGTCATATAAATTGATAGTTGTTGATAAATAATCATTTTTATGGAAATCAAATGGTCATATGAATTGATAGTTGTTGATAAATAATCATTTTTATGAAAATCAAATGGTCATATAAATTGATAGTTATTGATAAATAATCATTTTTATGAAAATCAAATGGTAATATAAATTGATAGTTGTTGATAAATAATCATTTTTATGAAAATCAAATTGTCATATATATTTATAGTTATTGATAAATAATCATTTTTATTAAAATCAAATGGTCATATAAATTTATAGTTGTTGATAAATAATCATTTTTATGAAAATCAAATGGTCATATAAATTGATAGTTGTTGAAAATTTATAATTTTTATGAAAATTTAATGTTTATATAAATTCATAGTTATTGATAAATAATCATTTTTATGAAAATCAAATGGTCATATAAAGTTATAGTTGTTGATAAATAATCATTTTTATTAAAATCAAATGGTCATATAAATTGATAGTTATTGATAAATAATCATTTTTATGAAAATCAAATGGTCATATAAATTGATAGTTGTTGATAAATAATCATTTTTATTAAAATCAAATGGTCATATAAATTGATAGTTATTGATAAATAATCATTTTTATGAAAATCAAATAGTCATATAAATTTATAGTCATTGAAAAATAATCATTTTTATTAAAATCAAACGGTCATATAAATTGATAGTTGTTGAAAAATTATCATTTTTATTAAAATAAAATGGTCATATAAATTGATAGTTGTTGATAAATAATCATTTTTATTAAAATCAAATGGTCATATAAATTGATAGTTATTGATAAATAATCATTTTTATGAAAATAAAATGGTCATATAAATTGATAGTTATTGAAAAAAAATCATTTTTATTAAAATCAAATGGTCATATAAATTGAAAGTTATTGATAAATAATCATTTTTATGAAAATCAAATGTTCATATAAATTGATAGTTATTGAAAAATAATTATTTTTATGAAAAAAAAATGGTCATATAAATTGATAGTTATTGAAAAATAATTATTTTTATGAAAATCAAATATTCATATAAATTGATAGTTATTGAAAAATAATTATTTTTATGAAAATCAAATGGTCGTATAAATTGATAGTTGTTGATAAATAATCAGTTTCGTTAAAATCAAATATTCATATAAATTGATAGTTATTGAAAAATAATCATTTTTATGAAAATCAAATGGTCATATAAATTGATAGTTGTTGAAAAATTATAATTTTTATGAAAATCAAATGTTTATATAAATTCATAGTTATTGATAAATAATCATTTTTATGAAAATCAAATGGTCATATAAATTGATAGTTATTGATAAAACATCATTTTTATGAAAATCAAATGGTCATATAAATTGATAGTTATTGAAAAATAATCATTTTTATGAAAATCATATGGTAATATAAATTGATAGTTATTTAAAAATAATCATTTTTATGAAAATCAAATGGTCATATAAATTGATAGTTGTTGATAAATAATCATTTTTATGAAAATCAAATGGTCATATAAATTGATAGTTATTGATAAATAATCATTTTTATGAAAATCAAATGGTAATATAAATTGATAGTTATTGATAAATAATCATTTTTATGAAAATTAAATGGTCATATAAATTGATAGTTATTGATAAATAATCATTTTTATGAAAATCAAATGGTAATATAAATTGATAGTTGTTGATAAATAATCATTTTTATGAAAATCAAATGGTCATATAAATTGATAGTTATTTAAAAATTATTATTTTTATGAAAATCCAATGGTCATATAAATTGATAGTTGTTGATAAATAATCATTTTTATGGAAATCAAATGGTCATATAAATTGATAGTTGTTGATAAATAATCATTTTTATGAAAATCAAATGGTCATATAAATTGATAGTTATTGATAAATAATTATTTTTATGAAAATCAAATGGTAATATAAATTGATAGTGGTCGAACAATAATCATTTTTATGAAAATAAAATGGTCATATAAATTGATAGTTGTTGATAAATAATCATTGTTATTAAAATCAAATGGTAATATAAATTGAAAGTTATTGAAAAATAATCATTTTTATGAAAATCAAATGGTCATATAAATTGATAGTTATTGAAAAATAATTATTTTTATGAAAATCAAATGGTCATATAAATTGATAGTTGTTGATAAATAATCATTTTCATTAAAATCAAATGGTCATATAAATTGATAGTTGTTGATAAATAATCATTTTTATGAAAATCAAATGGTAATATAAATTGAAAGTTATTGAAAAATAATTATTTTTATGAAAATCAAATATTCATATAAATTGATAGTTATTGAAAAATAATCATTTTTATGAAAATCAAATGGTCATATAAATTGATAGTTGTTGAAAAATTATAATTTTTATGAAAATCAAATGTTTATATAAATTCATAGTTATTGATAAATAATCATTTTTATGAAAATCAAATGGTCATATAAATTGATAGTTGTTGAAAAATAATCATTTTTATGAAAATCCAATGGTCATATAAATTGATAGTTGTTGATAAATAATCATTTTTATGAAAATCAAATGCTCATATAAATTGATAGTTATTGAAAAAAATCATTTTTATGAAAATCAAATGGTCATATAAATTGATAGTTATTGATAAATAATCATTTTTATGAAAATCAAATGGTCATATAAATTGATAGTTGTTGATAAATAATCATTTTTATGAAAATCAAATGGTAACATAAATTGATAGTTATTGATAAATAATCATTTTTATGAAAATCAAATGGTCATATAAATTGATAGTTGTAGAAAAATAATCATTTTTATGAAAATAAAATGGTCATATAAATTGATAGTTATTGATAAATAATCATTTTTATGAAAATCAAATGGTCATATAAATTGATAGTTATTGATAAATAATCATTTTTATGAAAATCAAACGGTCATATAAATTGATAGTTGTTGATAAATAATCATTTTTATGAAAATCAAATGGTCATATAAATTGATAGTTATTTAAAAATTATCATGTTTATGAAAATCAAATGGTCATATAAATTGATAGTTATTGATAAATAATCATTTTTATGAAAATCAAATGGTCATATAAATTGATAGTTGTTGATAAAAAATCATTTTTATGAAAATAAAATGGTCATATAAATTGATAGTTATTGATAAATAATCATTTTTATGAAAATCAAATGGTCATATAAATTGATAGTTGTTGATAAATAATCATTTTTATGAAAATCAAATGGTCATATAAATTGATAGTTATTGATAAATAATCATTTTTATGAAAATCAAATGGTCATATAAATTGATAGTTGTTGAAAAATTATCATTTTTATGAAAATCAAATGGTCATATAAATTGATAGTTGTTGATAAATAATCATTTTTATGAAAATCAAATGGTCATATAAATTGATAGTTATTTAAAAATAATCATTTTTATGAAAATAAAATGGTCATATAAATTGATAGTTATTGAAAAATAATCAATTTTATGAAAATCAAATGGTCATATAAATTGATAGTTGTAGAAAAATAATCATTTTCATGAAAATCAAATGGTCATATAAATTGATAGTTATTGATAAATAATCATTGTTATGAAAATCAAATATTCATATAAATTGATAGTTTTTGTAAAATAATCATTTTTATGAAAATCAAATGGTCATATAAATTGATAGTTATTGATAAATAATCATTTTTATGAAAATCAAATGGTCATATAAATTGATAGTTATTGAAAAAACATCATTTTTATGAAAATCAAATGGTCATATAAATTGATAGTTGTTGAAAAATAATCATTTTTATGAAAATAAAATGGTCATATAAATTGATAGTTATTTAAAAATAATCAATGTTATAAAATCAAATGGTCATATAAATTGATAGTTGTTGATAAATAATAATTTTTATGAAAATCAAATGGTCATATAAATTGATAGTTGTTGATAAATAATCATTTTTATGAAAATCAAATGGTCATATAAATTGATAGTTATTGATAAAAAATCATTTTTATGAAAATAAAATGGTCATATAAATTGATAGTTATTGATAAATAATCATTTTTATGAAAATCAAATGGTCATATAAATTGATAGTTATTGATAAATAATCATTTTTATGAAAATCAAATGGTCATATAAATTGATAGTTGTTGATAAATAATCATTTTTATGAAAATCAAATGGTCATATAAATTGATAGTTATTGAAAAATAATCATTTTTATGAAAATCAAATGGTCATATAAATTGATAGTTATTGATAAATAATCATTTTTATGAAAATCAAATGGTCATATAAATTGATAGTTGTTGATAAATAATCATTTTTATGAAAATCAAATGGTCATATAAATTGATAGTTATTGATAAATAATCATTTTTATGAAAATCAAATGGTCATATAAATTGATAGTTGTTGAAAAATAGTCATTTTTATGAAAATCAAATGGTCATATAAATTGATAGTTATTTAAAAATAATCATTTTTATGAAAATAAAATGGTCATATAAATTGATAGTTTTTGTAAAATAATCATTTTTATGAAAATCAAATGGTCATATAAATTGATAGTTGTTGAAAAATTATCATTTTTATGAAAATCAAATGGTCATATAAATTGATAGTTATTTAAAAATAATCATTTTTATGAAAATAAAATGGTCATATAAATTGATAGTTTTTGTAAAATAATCATTTTTATGAAAATCAAATGGTCATATAAATTGATAGTTATTGATAAATAATCATTTTTATGAAAATCAAATGGTCATATAAATTGATAGTTATTGATAAAACATCATTTTTATGAAAATCAAATGGTCATATAAATTGATAGTTGTTGAAAAATAATCATTTTTATGAAAATAAAATGGTCATATAAATTGATAGTTATTTAAAAATAATCAATGTTATAAAATCAAATGGTCATATAAATTGATAGTTGTTGATAAATAATAATTTTTATGAAAATCAAATGGTCATATAAATTGATAGTTATTTTTATGACAATCAAGTGGTCATATAAATTGATAGTTGTTGATAAATAATCATTTTTGTGAAAATCAAATGGTCATATAAATTGATAGTTATTGAAAAAAATCATTTTTATGAAAATCAAATGGTCATATAAATTGATAGTTATTGATAAATAATCATTTTTATGAAAATCAAATGGTCATATAAATTGATAGTTATTGAAAAAAATCATTTTTATGAAAATCAAATGGTCATATAAATTGATAGTTATTGATAAATAATCATTGTTATGAAAATCAAATATTCATATAAATTGATAGTTTTTGTAAAATAATCATTTTTATGAAAATCAAATGGTCATATAAATTGATAGTTATTGATAAATAATCATTTTTATGAAAATCAAATGGTCATATAAATTGATAGTTATTGATAAAACATCATTTTTATGAAAATCAAATGGTCATATTAATTGATAGTTGTTGAAAAAAAATCATTTTTATGAAAATCAAATGGTCATATAAATTGATAGTTGTTGAAAAATAATCATTTTTATGAAAATCAAATGGTCATATAAATTGATAGTTATTTAAAAATAATCAATTTTATAAAATCAAATGGTCATATAAATTGATAGTTGTTGATAAATAATCATTTTTATGAAAATCAAATGGTCATATAAATTGATAGTTATTTTTATGACAATCAAGTGGTCATATAAATTGATAGTTGTTGATAAATAATCATTTTTATGAAAATCAAATGGTCATATAAATTGATAGTTATTGAAAAAAATCATTTTTATGAAAATCAAATGGTCATATAAATTGATAGTTATTTATAAATAATCATTTTTATGAAAATCAAATGGTCATATAAATTGATAGTTATTGAAAAAAATCATTTTTATGAAAATCAAATGGTCATATAAATTGATAGTTATTGATAAATAATCATTGTTAATAAAATCAAATATTCATATAAATTGATAGTTTTTGTAAAATAATCATTTTTATGAAAATCAAATGGTCATATATATTTATAGTTATTGAAAAATAATCATTTTTATGAAAATCAAATGGTCATATAAATTGATAGTTATTGAAAAAAAATCATTTTTATGAAAATCAAATGGTCGTATAAATTGATAGATATTGAATTATAATCATTTTTATGAAAATCAAATGGTCATATAAATTGATTGTTATTGAAAAATAATTATTTTTATGAAAATCCAATGGTCATATAAATTAATCATTGTTGATAAATAATCATGTTTATGAAAATCAAATGCTCATATAAATTGATAGTTGTTGATAAATAATCATTTTTATGAAAATAAAATGGTCATATAAATTTATAGTTATTGATAAATAATCATTTTTATGAAAATCAAATGGTCATATAAATTGATAGTTATTGAAAAAAAATTATTTTTATGAAAATAAAATGGTCATATAAATTGATAGTTATTGATAAATAATCATTTTTATTAAAATCAAATGGTCATATAAATTGATAGTTATTGATAAATAATCATTTTTATGAAAATCAAATGGTCATATAAATTGATAGTTATTGAAAAATAATTATTTTTATGAAAATCCAATATTCATATAAATTGATAGTTATTGAAAAATAATCATTTTTATGAAAATCAAATGTTCATATAAATGAAAAGTTGTTGATAAATAATCATTTTTATGAAAATCAAATGGTCATATAAATAGATAGTTATTTTTATGACAATCAAGTGGTCATATAAATTGATAGTTGTTGATAAATAATCATTTTTATGAAAATCAAATGGTCATATAAATTGATAGTTGTAGAAAAATAATCATTTTTATGAAAATCAAATGGTCATATAAATTGATAGTTATTGACAAAAATGATTTTTATGAAAATCAAATGGTCATATAAATTGATAGTTATTGATAAATAATCATTTTTATGAAAATCAAATGGTCATATAAATTGATAGTTATTGATAAATAATCATTGTTATGAAAATCAAATATTCATATAAATTGATAGTTTTTGTAAAATAATCATTTTTATGAAAATCAAATGGTCATATATATTTATAGTTATTGAAATATAATCATTTTTATGAAAATCAAATGGTCATATAAATTGATAGTTATTGAAAAAAAATCATTTTTATGAAAATCAAATGGTCGTATAAATTGATAGATATTAAAAAATAATCATTTCTATGAAAATCAAATGGTCATATAAATTGATAGTTATTGAAAAATAATTATTTTTATGAAAATCCAATGGTCATATAAATTAATCATTGTTGATAAATAATCATGTTTATGAAAATCAAATGGTCATATAAATTGATAGTTGTTGATAAATAATCATTTTTATGAAAATAAAATGGTCATATACATTTATAGTTATTGATAAATAATCATTTTTATGAAAATCAAATGGTAATATAAATTGATAGTTATTGAAAAATAATTATTTTTATGAAAATCCAATATTCATATAAATTGATAGTTATTGATAAATAATCATTTTTATGAAAATCAAATGGTCATATAAATGGAAAGTTATTGATAAATAATCATTTTTATGAAAATCAAATGGTAATATAAATTGATAGTTATTGAAAAATAATTATTTTTATGAAAATCCAATATTCATATAAATTGATAGTTATTGAAAAATAATCATTTTTATGAAAATCAAATGGTCATATAAATTTATAGTTGTTGATAAATAATCATTTTCATGAAAATCAAATAGTCATATAAATTGATAGTTGTCGAACAATAATCATTTTTATGAAAATAAAATGGTCATATAAATTGATAGTTGTTGATAAATAATCATTTTTGTTAAAATCAAATGGTAATATAAATTGAAAGTTATTGATAAATAATCATTTTTATGAAAATCAAATGGTCATATAAAGTGATAGTTATTGATAAATAATCATTTTTATGAAAATCAAATGGTCATATAAATTGATAGTTGTTGATAAATAATAATTTTTATGAAAATCAAATGGTCATATAAATTGATAGTTATTGAAAAATAATCATTTTTATGAAAATCCAATGGTCATATAAATAGATAGTTATTTTTATGACAATCAAGTGGTCATATAAATTGATAGTTGTTGATAAATAATCATTTTTATGAAAATCAAATGGTCATATAAATTGATAGTTGTAGAAAAATAATCATTTTTATGAAAATCAAATGGTCATATAAATTGATAGTTATTGACAAAAATGATTTTTATGAAAATCAAATGGTCATATAAATTGATAGTTATTGATAAATAATCATTTTTATGAAAATCAAATGGTCATATAAATTGATAGTTATTGATAAATAATCATTGTTATGAAAATCAAATATTCATATAAATTGATAGTTTTTGTAAAATAATCATTTTTATGAAAATCAAATGGTCATATATATTTATAGTTATTGAAATATAATCATTTTTATGAAAATCAAATGGTCATATAAATTGATAGTTATTGAAAAAAAATCATTTTTATGAAAATAAAATGGTCGTATAAATTGATAGATATTAAAAAATAATCATTTTTATGAAAATCAAATGGTCATATAAATTGATAGTTATTGAAAAATAATTATTTTTATGAAAATCCAATGGTCATATAAATTAATCATTGTTGATAAATAATCATGTTTATGAAAATCAAATGGTCATATAAATTGATAGTTGTTGATAAATAATCATTTTTATGAAAATAAAATGGTCATATACATTTATAGTTATTGATAAATAATCATTTTTATGAAAATCAAATGGTCATATAAATTGATAGTTATTGAAAAATAATTATTTTTATGAAAATTCAATATTCATATAAATTGATAGTTATTGAAAAATACTAATTTTTATGAAAATCAAATGGTCATATAAATGGAAAGTTATTGATAAATAATCATTTTTATGAAAATCAAATGGTAATATAAATTGATAGTTATTGAAAAATAATTATTTTTATGAAAATCCAATATTCATATAAATTGATAGTTATTGAAAAATAATCATTTTTATGAAAATCAAATGGTCATATAAATTTATAGTTGTTGATAAATAATCATTTTCATGAAAATCAAATAGTCATATAAATTGATAGTTGTCGAACAATTCTCATTTTTATGAAAATAAAATGGTCATATAAATTGATAGTTGTTGATAAATAATCATTTTTGTTAAAATCAAATGGTAATATAAATTGAAAGTTATTGATAAATAATCATTTTTATGAAAATCAAATGTTCATATAAATTGATAGTTATTGAAAAATAATTATTTTTATGAAAATCAAATGGTCTTATAAATTGATAGTTATTGAAAAATAAATATTTTTATGAAAATCAAATATTCATATAAATTGATAGTTATTGAAAAATAATTATTTTTATGAAAATCAAATGGTCGTATAAATTGATAGTTGTTGATAAATAATCATTTTCATGAAAATCAAATATTCATATAAATTGATAGTTATTGAAAAATAATCATTTTTATGAAAATCAAATGGTCATATAAATTGATAGTTGTTGAAAAATTATAATTTTTATGAAAATCAAATGGTAATATAAATTGATAGTTATTGATAAATAATCATTTTTATGAAAATCAAAGGGTCATATAAATTGATAGTTATTGATAAATAATCATTTTTATGAAAATCAAATGGTCATATAAATTGATAGTTGTTGATAAATAATCATTTTTATGAAAATCAAATGGTCATATAAATTGATAGTTATTTAAAAATAATCATTTTTATAAAAATCAAATGGTCATATAAATTGATAGTTGTTGAAAAATAATCATTTTTATGAAAATCAAATGGTCATATAAATTGATAGTTGTTGATAAATAATCATTTTTATGAACATCAAATGGTCATATAAATGGAAAGTTTTTAATAAATAATCATTTTTATGAAAATCAAATGGTCATATAAATTGATAGTTGTTGATAAATAATCATTTTTATGAAAATCAAATGGTCATATAAATTGATAGTTATTGATAAATAATCATTTTTATGAAAATCAAATATTCATATAAATTGATAGTTATTGAAAAATAATCATTTTTATGAAAATCAAATGGTCATATATATTTATAGTTATTGAAATATAATCATTTTTATGAAAATCAAATGGTCATATAAATTGATAGTTATTGAAAAAAAATCATTTTTATGAAAATCAAATGGTCGTATAAATTGATAGATATTAAAAAATAATCATTTCTATGAAAATCAAATGGTCATATAAATTGATAGTTATTGAAAAATAATTATTTTTATGAAAATCCAATGGTCATATAAATTAATCATTGTTGATAAATAATCATGTTTATGAAAATCAAATGGTCATATAAATTGATAGTTGTTGATAAATAATCATTTTTATGAAAATAAAATGGTCATATACATTTATAGTTATTGATAAATAATCATTTTTATGAAAATCAAATGGTAATATAAATTGATAGTTATTGAAAAATAATTATTTTTATGAAAATCCAATATTCATATAAATTGATAGTTATTGAAAAATACTCATTTTTATGAAAATCAAATGGTCATATAAATGGAAAGTTATTGATAAATAATCATTTTTATGAAAATCAAATGGTAATATAAATTGATAGTTATTGAAAAATAATTATTTTTATGAAAATCCAATATTCATATAAATTGATAGTTATTGAAAAATAATCATTTTTATGAAAATCAAATGGTCATATAAATTTATAGTTGTTGATAAATAATCATTTTCATGAAAATCAAATAGTCATATAAATTGATAGTTGTCGAACAATAATCATTTTTATGAAAATAAAATGGTCATATAAATTGATAGTTGTTGATAAATAATCATTTTTGTTAAAATCAAATGGTAATATAAATTGAAAGTTATTGATAAATAATCATTTTTATGAAAATCAAATGGTCATATAAAGTGATAGTTATTGATAAATAATCATTTTTATGAAAATTAAATGCTCATATAAATTGATAGTTGTTGATAAATAATAATTTTTATGAAAATCAAATGGTCATATAAATTGATAGTTATTGAAAAATAATCATTTTTATGAAAATCCAATGGTCATATAAATAGATAGTTATTTTTATGACAATCAAGTGGTCATATAAATTGATAGTTGTTGATAAATAATCATTTTTATGAAAATCAAATGGTCATATAAATTGATAGTTGTAGAAAAATAATCATTTTTATGAAAATCAAATGGTCATATAAATTGATAGTTATTGACAAAAATGATTTTTATGAAAATCAAATGGTCATATAAATTGATAGTTATTGATAAATAATCATTTTTATGAAAATCAAATGGTCATATAAATTGATAGTTATTGATAAATAATCATTGTTATGAAAATCAAATATTCATATAAATTGATAGTTTTTGTAAAATAATCATTTTTATGAAAATCAAATGGTCATATATATTTATAGTTATTGAAATATAATCATTTTTATGAAAATCAAATGGTCATATAAATTGATAGTTATTGAAAAAAAATCATTTTTATGAAAATAAAATGGTCGTATAAATTGATAGATATTAAAAAATAATCATTTTTATGAAAATCAAATGGTCATATAAATTGATAGTTATTGAAAAATAATTATTTTTATGAAAATCCAATGGTCATATAAATTAATCATTGTTGATAAATAATCATGTTTATGAAAATCAAATGGTCATATAAATTGATAGTTGTTGATAAATAATCATTTTTATGAAAATAAAATGGTCATATACATTTATAGTTATTGATAAATAATCATTTTTATGAAAATCAAATGGTCATATAAATTGATAGTTATTGAAAAATAATTATTTTTATGAAAATCCAATATTCATATAAATTGATAGTTATTGAAAAATACTAATTTTTATGAAAATCAAATGGTCATATAAATGGAAAGTTATTGATAAATAATCATTTTTATGAAAATCAAATGGTAATATAAATTGATAGTTATTGAAAAATAATTATTTTTATGAAAATCCAATATTCATATAAATTGATAGTTATTGAAAAATAATCATTTTTATGAAAATCAAATGGTCATATAAATTTATAGTTGTTGATAAATAATCATTTTCATGAAAATCAAATAGTCATATAAATTGATAGTTGTCGAACAATTCTCATTTTTATGAAAATAAAATGGTCATATAAATTGATAGTTGTTGATAAATAATCATTTTTGTTAAAATCAAATGGTAATATAAATTGAAAGTTATTGATAAATAATTATTTTTATGAAAATCAAATGTTCATATAAATTGATAGTTATTGAAAAATAATTATTTTTATGAAAATCAAATGGTCTTATAAATTGATAGTTATTGAAAAATAAATATTTTTATGAAAATCAAATATTCATATAAATTGATAGTTATTGAAAAATAATTATTTTTATGAAAATCAAATGGTCGTATAAATTGATAGTTGTTGATAAATAATCATTTTCATGAAAATCAAATATTCATATAAATTGATAGTTATTGAAAAATAATCATTTTTATGAAAATCAAATGGTCATATAAATTGATAGTTGTTGAAAAATTATAATTTTTATGAAAATCAAATGTTTATATAAATTCATAGTTATTGATAAATAATCATTTTTATGAAAATCAAAGGGTCATATAAATTGATAGTTATTGATAAATAATCATTTTTATGAAAATCAAATGGTCATATAAATTGATAGTTGTTGATAAATAATCATTTTTATGAAAATCAAATGGTCATATAAATTGATAGTTATTTAAAAATAATCATTTTTATAAAAATCAAATGGTCATATAAATTGATAGTTGTTGAAAAATAATCATTTTTATGAAAATCAAATGGTCATATAAATTGATAGTTGTTGATAAATAATCATTTTTATGAACATCAAATGGTCATATAAATGGAAAGTTTTTAATAAATAATCATTTTTATGAAAATCAAATGGTCATATAAATTGATAGTTGTTGATAAATAATCATTTTTATGAAAATCAAATGGTCATATAAATTGATAGTTATTGATAAATAATCATTTTTATGAAAATCAAATATTCATATAAATTGATAGTTATTGAAAAATAATCATTTTTATGAAAATCAAATGGTCATATAAATTTATAGTTATTGAAAAATAATCATTTTTATGAAAATCAAATGGTCATATAAATTGATAGTTATTGAAAAATAATTATTTTTATGAAAATCAAATATTCATATAAATTGATAGTTATTGAAAAATTATTATTTTTGTGAACATCAAATGGTCATATAAATTAATCATTGTTGATAAATAATCGTTTTTATGAAAATAAAATGGTCATATAAATTGATAGTTATTGATAAATAATCATTTTTATGAAAATCAAATGGTCATATAAAGTTATAGTTGTTGATAAATAATCATTTTTATGAAAATCAAATGGTCATATAAATTGATAGTTATTGATAAATAATCATTTTTATGAAAATCAAATGGTCATATAAATTGATAGTTGTTGATAAATAATCATTTTTATTAAAATCAAATGGTCATATAAATTGATAGTTATTGATAAATAATCATTTTTATGAAAATCAAATGGTCATATAAATTTATAGTCATTGAAAAATAATCATTTTTATTAAAATCAAACGGTCATATAAATTGATAGTTGTTGAAAAATTATCATTTTTATTAAAATAAAATGGTCATATAAATTGATAGTTGTTGATAAATAATCATTTTTATTAAAATCAAATGGTCATATAAATTGATAGTTATTGATAAATAATCATATTTATGAAAATAAAATGGTCATATAAATTGATAGTTATTGAAAAAAAATCATTTTTATTAAAATCAAATGGTCATATAAATTGAAAGTTATTGATAAATAATCATTTTTATGAAAATCAAATGTTCATATAAATTGATAGTTATTGAAAAATAATTATTTTTATGAAAATAAAATGGTCATATAAATTGATAGTTATTGAAAAATAATTATTTTTATGAAAATCAAATATTCATATAAATTGATAGTTATTGAAAAATAATTATTTTTATGAAAATCAAATGGTCGTATAAATTGATAGTTGTTGATAAATAATCAGTTTCGTTAAAATCAAATATTCATATAAATTGATAGTTATTGAAAAATAATCATTTTTATGAAAATCAAATGGTCATATAAATTGATAGTTGTTGAAAAATTATAATTTTTATGAAAATCTAATGTTTATATAAATTGATAGTTATTGATAAATAATCATTTTTATGAAAATCAAATGGTCATATAAATTGATAGTTATTGATAAAACATCATTTTTATGAAAATCAAATGGTCATATAAATTGATAGTTATTGAAAAATAATCATTTTTATGAAAATCATATGGTAATATAAATTGATAGTTATTTCAAAATAATCATTTTTATGAAAATCAAATGGTCATATAAATTGATAGTTGTTGATAAATAATCATTTTTATGAAAATCAAATGGTCATATAAATTGATAGTTATTGATAAATAATCATTTTTATGAAAATCAAATGGTAATATAAATTGATAGTTATTGATAAATAATCATTTTTATGAAAATTAAATGGTCATATAAATTGATAGTTATTGATAAATTATTATTTTTCTGAAAATCAAATGGTAATATAAATTGATAGTTGTTGATAAATAATCATTTTTATGAAAATCAAATGGTCATATAAAGTTATAGTTGTTGATAAATAATCATTTTTATGAAAATCAAATGGTCATATAAATTGATAGTTATTGATAAATAATCATTTTTATGAAAATCAAATGGTCATATAAATTGATAGTTGTTGATAAATAATCATTTTTATTAAAATCAAATGGTCATATAAATTGATAGTTATTGATAAATAATCATTTTTATTAAAATCAAATGCTCATATAAATTTATAGTCATTGAAAAATAATCATTTTTATTAAAATCAAACGGTCATATAAATTGATAGTTGTTGAAAAATTATCATTTTTATTAAAATAAAATGGTCATATAAATTGATAGTTGTTGATAAATAATCATTTTTATTAAAATCAAATGGTCATATAAATTGATAGTCATTGATAAATAATCATATTTATGAAAATAAAATGGTCATATAAATTGATAGTTATTGAAAAAAAATCATTTTTATTAAAATCAAATGGTCATATAAATTGAAAGTTATTGATAAATAATCATTTTTATGAAAATCAAATGTTCATATAAATTGATAGTTATTGAAAAATAATTATTTTTATGAAAATAAAATGGTCATATAAATTGATAGTTATTGAAAAATAATTATTTTTATGAAAATCAAATATTCATATAAATTGATAGTTATTGAAAAATAATTATTTTTATGAAAATCAAATGGTCGTTTAAATTGATAGTTGTTGATAAATAATCAGTTTCGTTAAAATCAAATATTCATATAAATTGATAGTTATTGAAAAATAATCATTTTTATGAAAATCAAATGGTCATATAAATTGATAGTTGTTGAAAAATTATAATTTTTATGAAAATCAAATGTTTATATAAATTGATAGTTATTGATAAATAATCATTTTTATGAAAATCAAATGGTCATATAAATTGATAGTTATTGATAAAACATCATTTTTATGAAAATCAAATGGTCATATAAATTGATAGTTATTGAAAAATAATCATTTTTATGAAAATCATATGGTAATATAAATTGATAGTTATTTCAAAATAATCATTTTTATGAAAATCAAATGGTCATATAAATTGATAGTTGTTGATAAATAATCATTTTTATGAAAATCAAATGGTCATATAAATTGATAGTTATTGATAAATAAAGATTTTTATGAAAATCAAATGGTAATATAAATTGATAGTTATTGATAAATAATCATTTTTATGAAAATTAAATGGTCATATAAATTGATAGTTATTGATAAATAATCATTTTTATGAAAATCAAATGGTAATATAAATTGATAGTTGTTGATAAATAATCATTTTTATGAAAATCAAATGGTCATATAAATTGATAGTCATTTAAAAATTATTATTTTTATGAAAATCCAATGGTCATATAAATTGATAGTTGTTGATAAATAATCATTTTTATGGAAATCAAATGGTCATATAAATTGATAGTTGTTGATAAATAATCATTTTTATGAAAATCAAATGGTCATATAAATTGATAGTTATTGATAAATAATCATTTTTATGAAAATCAAATGGTAATATAAATTGATAGTTATTGATAAATAATCATTTTTATGAAAATTAAATGGTCATATAAATTGATAGTTATTGATAAATAATCATTTTTATGAAAATCAAATGGTAATATAAATTGATAGTTATTGATAAATAATCATTTTTATGAAAATCAAATGGTCATATAAATTGATAGTTGTTGATAAGTAATCATTTTTATGAAAATCAAATGGTCATATATATTTATAGTTATTGATAAATAATCATTTTTATTAAAATCAAATGGTCATATAAATTTATAGTTGTTGATAAATAATCATTTTTATGAAAATCAAATGGTCATATAAATTGATAGTTATTTAAAAATTATTATTTTTATGAGAATCTAATGGTCATATAAATTGACAGTTGTTGATAAATAATCATTTTTATGAAAATCAAATGGTCATATAAATTTATAGTTATTGATAAATAATCATTTTTATGAAAATCAAATGGTCATATAAATGGATAGTTGTTGATAAATAATCATTTTTATGAAAATCAAATAGTCATATAAATTGATAGTGGTCGAACAATAATCATTTTTATGAAAATCAAATGTTCATATAAATTGATAGTTGTTGATAAATAATCATTGTTATTAAAATCAAATGGTAATATAAATTGAAAGTTATTGAAAAATAATCATTTTTATGAAAATCAAATGGTCATATAAATTGATAGTTTTTGAAAAATAATTATTTTTATGAAAATCAAATGGTCATATAAATTGATAGTTGTTGATAAATAATCATTTTCATTAAAATCAAATGGTCATATAAATTGATAGTTGTTGATAAATAATCATTTTTATGAAAATCAAATGGTAATATAAATTGAAAGTTATTGAAAAATAATTATTTTTATGAAAATCAAATATTCATATAAATTGATAGTTATTGAAAAATAATCATTTTTATGAAAATCAAATGGTCATATAAATTGATAGTTGTTGAAAAATTATAATTTTTATGAAAATCAAATCTTTATATAAATTCATAGTTATTGATAAATAATCATTTTTATGAAAATCAAATGGTCATATAAATTGATAGTTGTTGAAAAATAATCATTTTTATGAAAATCCAATGGTCATATAAATTGATAGTTGTTGATAAATAATCATTTTTATGAAAATCAAATGCTCATATAAATTGATAGTTATTGAAAAAAATCATTTTTATGAAAATCAAATGGTCATATAAATTGATAGTTATTGATAAATAATCATTTTTATGAAAATCAAATGGTCATATAAATTGATAGTTGTTGATAAATAATCATTTTTATGAAAATCAAATGGTCATATAAATTGATAGTTATTGATAAATAATCATTTTTATGAAAATCAAATGGTCATATAAATTGATAGTTGTAGAAAAATAATCATTTTTATGAAAATCAAATGGTCATATAAATTGATAGTTATTGATAAATAATCATTTTTATGAAAATCAAATGGTCATATAAATTGATAGTTATTGATAAATAATCATTTTTATGAAAATCAAACGGTCATATAAATTGATAGTTGTTGATAAATAATCATTTTTATGAAAATCAAATGGTCATATAAATTGATAGTTATTTAAAAATTATCATGTTTATGAAAATCAAATGGTCATATAAATTGATAGTTATTGATAAATAATCATTTTTATGAAAATCAAATGGTCATATAAATTGATAGTTGTTTATAAAAAATCATTTTTATGAAAATAAAATGGTCATATAAATTGATAGTTATTGATAAATAATCATTTTTATGAAAATCAAATGGTCATATAAATTGATAGTTGTTGATAAATAATCATTTTTATGAAAATCAAATGGTCATATAAATTGATAGTTGTTGATAAATAATCATTTTTATGAAAATCAAATGGTCATATAAATTGATAGTTATTGATAAATAATCATTTTTATGAAAATAAAATGGTCATATAAATTGATAGTTGTTGATAAATAATCATTTTTATTAAAATCAAATGGTCATATAAATTGATAGTTGTTGAAAAATTATCATTTTTATGAAAATCAAATGGTCATATAAATTGATAGTTATTGAAAAATAATTATTTTTATGAAAATCAAATGGTCATATAAATTGATAGTTGTTGATAAATAATCATTTTCATTAAAATCAAATGGTCATATAAATTGATAGTTGTTGATAAATAATCATTTTTATGAAAATCAAATGGTAATATAAATTGAAAGTTATTGAAAAATAATTATTTTTATGAAAATCAAATATTCATATAAATTGATAGTTATTGAAAAATAATCATTTTTATGAAAATCAAATGGTCATATAAATTGATAGTTGTTGAAAAATTATAATTTTTATGAAAATCAAATCTTTATATAAATTCATAGTTATTGATAAATAATCATTTTTATGAAAATCAAATGGTCATATAAATTGATAGTTGTTGAAAAATAATCATTTTTATGAAAATCCAATGGTCATATAAATTGATAGTTGTTGATAAATAATCATTTTTATGAAAATCAAATGCTCATATAAATTGATAGTTATTGAAAAAAATCATTTTTATGAAAATCAAATGGTCATATAAATTGATAGTTATTGATAAATAATCATTTTTATGAAAATCAAATGGTCATATAAATTGATAGTTGTTGATAAATAATCATTTTTATGAAAATCAAATGGTCATATAAATTGATAGTTATTGATAAATAATCATTTTTATGAAAATCAAATGGTCATATAAATTGATAGTTGTAGAAAAATAATCATTTTTATGAAAATCAAATGGTCATATAAATTGATAGTTATTGATAAATAATCATTTTTATGAAAATCAAATGGTCATATAAATTGATAGTTATTGATAAATAATCATTTTTATGAAAATCAAACGGTTATATAAATTGATAGTTGTTGATAAATAATCATTTTTATGAAAATCAAATGGTCATATAAATTGATAGTTATTTAAAAATTATCATGTTTATGAAAATCAAATGGTCATATAAATTGATAGTTATTGATAAATAATCATTTTTATGAAAATCAAATGGTCATATAAATTGATAGTTGTTGATAAAAAATCATTTTTATGAAAATAAAATGGTCATATAAATTGATAGTTATTGATAAATAATCATTTTTATGAAAATCAAATGGTCATATAAATTGATAGTTGTTGATAAATAATCATTTTTATGAAAATCAAATGGTCATATAAATTGATAGTTGTTGATAAATAATCATTTTTATGAAAATCAAATGGTCATATAAATTGATAGTTATTGATAAATAATCATTTTTATGAAAATAAAATGGTCATATAAATTGATAGTTGTTGATAAATAATCATTTTTATTAAAATCAAATGGTCATATAAATTGATAGTTGTTGAAAAATTATCATTTTTATGAAAATCAAATGGTCATATAAATTGATAGTTATTTAAAAATAATCATTTTTATGAAAATAAAATGGTCATATAAATTGATAGTTATTGAAAAATAATAAATTTTATGAAAATCAAATGGTCATATAAATTGATAGTTTTTGTAAAATAATCATTTTTATGAAAATCAAATGGTCATATAAATTGATAGTTATTGATAAATAATCATTTTTATGAAACTCAAATGGTCATATAAATTGATAGTTATTGATAAAACATCATTTTTATGAAAATCAAATGGTCATATAAATTGATAGTTGTTGAAAAATAATCATTTTTATGAAAATCAAATGGTCATATAAATTGATAGTTGTTGAAAAATAATCATTTTTATGAAAATAAAATGGTCATATAAATTGATAGTTATTTAAAAATAATCAATTTTATAAAATCAAATGGTCATATAAATTGATAGTTGTTGATAAATAATAATTTTTATGAAAATCAAATGGTCATATAAATTGATAGTTGTTGATAAATAATCATTTTTATGAAAATCAAATGGTCATATAAATTGATAGTTATTGAAAAAAATCATTTTTATGAAAATCAAATGGTCATATAAATTGATAGTTATTGATAAATAATCATTTTTATGAAAATCAAATGGTCATATAAATTGATAGTTATTGAAAAAAATCATTTTTATGAAAATCAAATGGTCATATAAATTGATAGTTATTGATAAATAATCATTGTTATGAAAATTAAATATTCATATAAATTGATAGTTTTTGTAAAATAATCATTTTTATGAAAATCAAATGGTCATATAAATTGATAGTTATTGATAAATAATCATTTTTATGAAAATCAAATGGTCATATAAATTGATAGTTATTGATAAAACATCATTTTTATGAAAATCAAATGGTCATATAAATTGATAGTTGTTGAAAAATAATCATTTTTATGAAAATCAAATGGTCATATAAATTGATAGTTGTTCAAAAATAATCATTTTTATGAAAATCAAATGGTCATATAAATTGATAGTTATTTAAAAATAATCAATTTTATAAAATCAAATGGTCATATAAATTGATAGTTGTTGATAAATAATAATTTTTATGAAAATCAAATGGTCATATAAATTGATAGTTGTTGATAAATAATCATTTTTATGAAAATCAAATGGTCATATAAATTGATAGTTATTGAAAAAAATCATTTTTATGAAAATCAAATGGTCATATAAATTGATAGTTATTGATAAATAATCATTTTTATGAAAATCAAATGGTCATATAAATTGATAGTTATTGAAAAAAATCATTTTTATGAAAATCAAATGGTCATATAAATTGATAGTTATTGATAAATAATCATTGTTATGAAAATCAAATATTCATATAAATTGATAGTTTTTGTAAAATAATCATTTTTATGAAAATCAAATGGTCATATAAATTGATAGTTATTGATAAATAATCATTTTTATGAAAATCAAATGGTCATATAAATTGATAGTTATTGATAAAACATCATTGTTATGAAAATCAAATGGTCATATAAATTGATAGTTGTTGAAAAATAATCATTTTTATGAAAATCAAATGGTCATATAAATTGATAGTTGTTGAAAAATAATCATTTTTATGAAAATCAAATGGTCATATAAATTGATAGTTATTTAAAAATAATCAATTTTATAAAATCAAATGGTCATATAAATTGATAGTTGTTGATAAATAATCATTTTTATGAAAATCAAATGGTCATATAAATTGATAGTTATTTTTATGACAATCAAGTGGTCATATAAATTGATAGTTGTTGATAAATAATCATTTTTATGAAAATCAAATGGTCATATAAATTGATAGTTACTGAAAAAAATCATTTTAATGAAAATCAAATGGTCATATAAATTGATAGTTATTGATAAATAATCATTTTTATAAAAATCAAATGGTCATATAAATTGATAGTTATTGAAAAAAATCATTTTTATGAAAATCAAATGGTCATATAAATTGATAGTTATTGATAAATAATCATTGTTATGAAAATCAAATATTCATATAAATTGATAGTTTTTGTAAAATAATCATTTTTATGAAAATCAAATGGTCATATATATTTATAGTTATTGAAAAATAATCATTTTTATGAAAATCAAATGGTCATATAAATTGATAGTTATTGAAAAAAAATCATTTTTATGAAAATCAAATGGTCGTATAAATTGATAGATATGTAATTATAATCATTTTTATGAAAATCAAATGGTCATATAAATTGATTGTTATTGAAAAATAATTATTTTTATGAAAATCCAATGGTCATATAAATTAATCATTGTTGATAAATAATCATGTTTATGAAAATCAAATGCTCATATAAATTGATAGTTGTTGATAAATAATCATTTTTTGAAAATAAAATTGTCATATAAATTTATAGTTATTGATAAATAATCATTTTTATGAAAATCAAATGGTCATATAAATTGATAGTTATTGAAAAATAATTATTTTTATGAAAATCCAATATTAATATAAATTGATAGTTATTGAAAAATAATCATTTTTATGAAAATCAAATGTTCATATAAATGGAAAGTTGTTGATAAATAATCATTTTTATGAAAATCAAATGGTCATATAAATTGATAGTTGTCGAACAATAATCATTTTTATGAAAATAAAATGGTCATATAAATTGATAGTTGTTGATAAATAATCATTTTTATTAAAATCAAATGGTCATATAAATTGATAGTTGTCGAACAATAATCATTTTTATGAAAATAAAATGGTCATATAAATTGATAGTTATTGATAAATAATCATTTTTATTAAAATCAAATGGTCATATAAATTGATAGTTATTGATAAATAATCATTTTTATGAAAATCAAATGGTCATATAAATTGATAGTTATTGAAAAATAATTATTTTTATGAAAATCCAATATTCATATAAATTGATAGTTATTGAAAAATAATCATTTTTATGAAAATCAAATGTTCATATAAATGGAAAGTTGTTGATAAATAATCATTTTTATGAAAATCAAATGGTCATATAAATTGATAGTTGTCGAACAATAATCATTTTTATGAAAATAAAATGGTCATATAAATTGATAGTTGTTGATAAATAATCATTTTTATTAAAATCAAATGGTCATATAAATTGATAGTTATTGATAAATAATCATTTTTATGAAAATAAAATGGTCATATAAATTGATAGTTATTGAAAAAAAATCATTTTTATTAAAATGAAATGGTCATATAAATTGAAAGTTATTGATAAATAATCATTTTTATGAAAATCAAATGGTCATATAAATTGATAGTTATTGAAAAATAATTATTTTTATGAAAATAAAATGGTCATATAAATTGATAGTTATTGAAAAATAATCATTTTTATGAAAATCAAATGGTCATATAAATTGATAGTTGTTGAAAAATAATCATTTTTATGAAAATCAAATGGTCATATAAATTGATAGTTATTTAAAAATAATCATTTTTATTAAAATCAAATGGTCATATAAATTGATAGTTGTTGAAATATAATCAATTTTATAAAATCAAATGGTCATATAAATTGATAGTTATTGATAAATAATCATTTTTATGAAAATCAAATGGTCATATAAATTGATAGTTATTGATAAATAATCATTTTTATGAAAATCAAATATTCATATAAATTGATAGTTATTGAAAAAAAATCATTTTTATGAAAATCAAATGGTCGTATAAATTTATAGATATTAAAAAATAATCATTTTTATGAAAATCAAATGGTCATATAAATTGATAGTTATTGAAAAATAATTATTTTTATGAAAATCCAATGGTCATATAAATTAATCATTGTTGATAAATAATCATGTTTATGAAAATCAAATGGTCATATAAATTGATAGTTGTTGATAAATAATCATTTTTATGAAAATAAAATGGTCATATAAATTGATAGTTATTGATAAATAATCATTTTTATGAAAATCAAATGGTAATATAAATTGATAGTTATTGAAAAATAATTATTTTTATGAAAATCCAATATTCATATAAATTGATAGTTATTGAAAAATACTCATTTTTATGAAAATCAAATGGTCATATAAATGGAAAGTTGTTGATAAATAATCAAAGTTCATGAAAATCAAATAGTCATATAAATTGATAGTTGTCGAACAATAATCATTTTTATGAAAATAAAATGGTCATATAAATTGATAGTTGTTGATAAATAATCATTTTTGTTAAAATCAAATGGTAATATAAATTGAAAGTTATTGAAAAATAATTATTTTTATGAAAATCAAATATTCATATAAATTGATAGTTATTGAAAAATAATTATTTTTATGAAAATCAAATGGTCGTATAAATTGATAGTTGTTGATAAATAATCATTTTCATGAAAATCAAATATTCATATAAATTGATAGTTATTGAAAAATAATCATTTTTATGAAAATCAAATGGTCATATAAATTGATAGTTGTTGAAAAATTATAATTTTTATGAAAATCAAATGTTTATATAAATTCATAGTTATTGATAAATAATCATTTTTATGAAAATCAAAGGGTCATATAAATTGATAGTTATTGATAAATAATCATTTTTATGAAAATCAAATGGTCATATAAATTGATAGTTGTTGATAAATAATCATTTTTATGAAAATCAAATGGTCATATAAATTGATAGTTATTGAAAAATAATCATTTTTATGAAAATCAAATGGTCATATAAATTGATAGTTGTTGATAAATAATCATTTTTATGAAAATCAAATGGTCATATAAATGGAAAGTTTTTGATAAATAATCATTTTTATGAAAATCAAATGGTCATATAAATTGATAGTTATTGATAAATAATCATTTTTATGAAAATCAAATATTCATATAAATTGATAGTTATTGAAAAATAATCATTTTTATGAAAATCAAATGGTCATATAAATTTATAGTTATTGAAAAATAATCATTTTTATGAAAATCAAATGGTCATATAAATTGATAGTTATTGAAAAATAATTGTTTTTATGAAAATCAAATATTCATATATATTGATAGTTATTGAAAAATTATTATTTTTATGAACATCAAATGGTCATATAAATTAATCATTGTTGATAAATAATCATTTTTATGAAAATAAAATGGTCATATAAATTGATAGTTATTGATAAATAATCATTTTTATGAAAATCAAATGGTCATATAAATTGATAGTTGTTGATAAATTATTATTTTTCTGAAAATCAAATGGTCATATAAATTGATAGTTGTTGATAAATAATCATTTTTATGAAAATAAAATGGTCATATAAAGTTATAGTTGTTGATAAATAATCATTTTTATTAAAATCAAATGGTCGTATAAATTGATAGTTGTTGATAAATAATCAGTTTCGTTAAAATCAAATATTCATATAAATTGATAGTTATTGAAAAATAATCATTTTTATGAAAATCAAATGGTCATATAAATTGATAGTTGTTGAAAAATTATAATTTTTATGAAAATCAAATGTTTATATAAATTCATAGTTATTGATAAATAATCATTTTTATGAAAATCAAATGGTCATATAAATTGATAGTTATTGATAAAACATCATTTTTATGAAAATCAAATGGTCATATAAATTGATAGTTGTTGAAAAATAATCATTTTTATGAAAATCAAATGGTCATATAAATTGATAGTTGTTGAAAAATAATTATTTTTATGAAAATCAAATGGTCATATAAATTGATAGTTATTTAAAAATAATCATTTTTATGAAAATCAAATGGTCATATAAATTGATAGTTGTTGAAAAATAATCAATTTTATAAAATCAAATGGTCATATAAATTGATAGTTGTTGATAAAAAATAATTTTTATGAAAATCAAATGGTCATATAAATTGATAGTTATTGAAAAATAATCATTTTTATGAAAATCCAATGGTCATATAAATAGATAGTTATTTTTATGACAATCAAGTGGTCATATAAATTGATAGTTGTTGATAAATAATCATTTTTATGAAAATCAAATGGTCGTATAAATTGATAGATATTAAAAAATAATCATTTTTATTAAAATCAAATGGTCATATAAATTGATAGTTATTGAAAAATTATTATTTTTATGAAAATCAAATGGTCATATAAATTAATCATTGTTGATAAATAATCATGTTTATGAAAATCAAATGGTCATATAAATTGATAGTTGTTGAAAAATAATCATTTTTATGAAAATAAAATGGTCATATAAATTTATAGTTATTGATAAATAATCATTTTTATGAAAATCAAATGGTAATATAAATTGATAGTTATTGAAAAATAATTATTTTTATGAAAATCCAATATTCATATAAATTGACAGTTATTGAAAAATAATCATTTTCATGAAAATCAAATGGTCATATAAATGGAAAGTTGTTGATAAATAATCATTTTCATGAAAATCAAATGGTAATATAAATTGATAGTTATTGAAAAATAATTATTTTTATGAAAATCAAATATTCATATAAATTGATAGTTATTGAAAAATAATCATTTTTATGAAAATAAAATGGTCATATAAATTGATAGTTGTTGATAAATAATCATTTTTGTTAAAATCAAATGGTAATATAAATTGAAAGTTATTGATAAATAATCATTTTTATGAAAATCAAATGTTCATATAAATTGATAGTTATTGAAAAATAATTATTTTTATGAAAATCAAATGGTCATATAAATTGATAGTTATTGAAAAATAATTATTTTTATGAAAATCAAATATTCATATAAATTGATAGTTATTGAAAAATAATTATTTTTATGAAAATCAAATGGTCGTATAAATTGATAGTTGTTGATAAATAATCATTTTCATGAAAATATAATATTCATATAAATTGATAGTTATTGAAAAATAATCATTTTTATGAAAATCAAATGGTCATATAAATTGATAGTTGTTGAAAAATTATAATTTTTATGAAAATCAAATGTTTATATAAATTCATAGTTATTGATAAATAATCATTTTTATGAAAATAAAAGGGCCATATAAATTGATAGTTATTGATAAATAATCATTTTTATGAAAATCAAATGGTCATATAAATTGATAGTTATTGATAAATAATCATTTTTATGAAAATCAAATGGTCATATAAATTGATAGTTATTGATAAATAATCATTTTTATGAAAATCAAATGGTCATATAAATTTATAGTTGTTGATAAATAATCATTTTTATGAAAATCAAATGGTCATATAAATTGATAGTTATTTAAAAATAATCATTTTTATGAAAATCAAATGGTCATATAAATTGATAGTTGTTGATAAATAATCATTTTTATGAAAATCAAATGGTCATATAAATTGATAGTTATTGAAAAATAATCATTTTTATGAAAATCAAATGGTCATATAAATTGATAGTTGTTGATAAATAATCATTTTTATGAAAATCAAATGGTCATATAAATTGATAGTTATTGATAAATAATCATTTTTATGAAAATCAAATATTCATATAAATTGATAGTTATTGAAAAATAATCATTTTTATGAAAATCAAATGGTCATATAAATTGATAGTTGTTGATAAATAATCATTTTTATGAAAATCAAATGGTCATATAAAGTTATAGTTGTTGATAAATAATAATTTTTATTAAAATCAAATGGTCATATAAATTGATAGTTATTGATAAATAATCATTTTTATGAAAATCAAATGGTCATATAAATTGATAGTTGTTGATAAATAATCATTTTTATTAAAATCAAATGGTCATATAAATTGATAGTTATTGATAAATAATCATTTTTATGAAAATCAAATGGTCATATAAATTTATAGTCATTGAAAAATAATCATTTTTATTAAAATCAAACGGTCATATAAATTGATAGTTGTTGAAAAATTATCATTTTTATGAAAATAAAATGGTCATATAAATTGATAGTTATTGATAAATAATCATTTTTTTTAAAATCAAATGGTCATATAAATTGATAGTTATTGATAAATAATCATTTTTATGAAAATCAAATGGTCATATAAATTTATAGTTGTTGATAAATAATCATTTTTATGAAAATCAAATGGTCATATAAATTGATAGTTATTGATAAATAATCATTTTTATGAAAATCAAAGGGTCATATAAATTGATAGTTATTGAAAAATAATCATTTTTATGAAAATCAAAGGGTCATATAAATTGATAGTTATTGATAAATAATCATTTTTATGAAAATCAAATTGTCATATGAATTTATAGTCATTGAAAAATAATCATTTTTATTAAAATAAAACGGTCATATAAATTGATAGTTGTTGAAAAATTATCATTTTTATTAAAATAAAATGGTCATATAAATTGATAGTTATTGATAAATAATCATTTTTATGAAAATCAAATGGTCATATAAATTGATAGTTATTGATAAATAATCATTTTTATGAAAATCAAATGGTCATATAAATTTATAGTTGTTGATAAATAATCATTTTTATGAAAATCAAATGGTCATATAAATTGATAGTTATTGATAAATAATCATTTTTATTAAAATAAAATGGTCATATAAATTGATAGTTATTGAAAATAATCATTTTTATGAAAATCAAAGGGTCATATAAATTTATAGTTGTTGAAAAATAATCATTTTTATGAAAATCAAATGGTCATATAAATTGATAGTTGTTGATAAATAATCATTTTTATGAAAATCAAATGGTCATATAAATTGATAGTTATTGAAAAATAATCATTTTTATGAAAATCAAATGGTCATATAAATTTATAGTTATTGAAAAATAATCATTTTTATGAAAATCAAATGGTCATATAAATTTAAAGTTGTTGAAAAATAATCATTTTTATGAAAATCAAATGGTCATATAAATTGATAGTTGTTGATAAATAATCATTTTTATGAAAATCAAATGGTCATATAAATTGATAGTTATTGATAAATAATCATTTTTATGAAAATCAAATGGTCATATAAATTGATAGTTATTTAAAAATAATCATTTTTATAAAAATCAAATGGTCATATAAATTGATAGTTGTTGATAAATAATCATTTTTATGAAAATCAAATGGTCATATAAATTGATAGTTATTGAAAAATAATCATTTTTATGAAAATCAAATGGTCATATAAATTGATAGTTGTTGATAAATAATCATTTTTATGAAAATCAAATGGTCATATAAATTGATAGTTATTGATAAATAATCATTTTTATGAAAATCAAATATTCATATAAATTGATAGTTATTGAAAAATAATCATTTTTATGAAAATCAAATGGTCATATAAATTTATAGTTATTGAAAAATAATCATTTTTATGAAAATCAAATGGTCATATAAATTGATAGTTATTGAAAAATAATTATTTTTATGAAAATCAAATATTCATATAAATTGATAGTTATTGAAAAATTATTATTTTTATGAAAATCAAATGGTCATATAAATTAATCATTGTTGATAAATAATCATTTTTATGAAAATAAAATGGTCATATAAATTGATAGTTATTGATAAATAATCATTTTTATGAAAATCAAATGGTCATATAAATTGATAGTTGTTGATAAATTATTATTTTTCTGAAAATCAAATGGTCATATAAATTGATAGTTGTTGATAAATAATCATTTTTATGAAAATCAAATGGTCATATAAAGTTATAGTTGTTGATAAATAATAATTTTTATTAAAATCAAATGGTCATATAAATTGATAGTTATTGATAAATAATCATTTTTATGAAAATCAAATGGTCATATAAATTGATAGTTGTTGATAAATAATCATTTTTATTAAAATCAAATGGTCATATAAATTGATAGTTATTGATAAATAATCATTTTTATGAAAATCAAATGGTCATATAAATTTATAGTCATTGAAAAATAATCATTTTTATTAAAATCAAACGGTCATATAAATTGATAGTTGTTGAAAAATTATCATTTTTATGAAAATAAAATGGTCATATAAATTGATAGTTATTGATAAATAATCATTTTTTTTAAAATCAAATGGTCATATAAATTGATAGTTATTGATAAATAATCATTTTTATGAAAATCAAATGGTCATATAAATTTATAGTTGTTGATAAATAATCATTTTTATGAAAATCAAATGGTCATATAAATTGATAGTTATTGATAAATAATCATTTTTATGAAAATCAAAGGGTCATATAAATTGATAGTTATTGAAAAATAATCATTTTTATGAAAATCAAAGGGTCATATAAATTGATAGTTATTGATAAATAATCATTTTTATGAAAATCAAATGGTCATATGAATTTATAGTCATTGAAAAATAATCATTTTTATTAAAATAAAACGGTCATATAAATTGATAGTTGTTGAAAAATTATCATTTTTATTAAAATAAAATGGTCATATAAATTGATAGTTATTGATAAATAATCATTTTTATGAAAATCAAATGGTCATATAAATTGATAGTTATTGATAAATAATCATTTTTATGAAAATCAAATGGTCATATAAATTTATAGTTGTTGATAAATAATCATTTTTATGAAAATCAAATGGTCATATAAATTGATAGTTATTGATAAATAATCATTTTTATTAAAATAAAATGGTCATATAAATTGATAGTTATTGAAAAATAATCATTTTTATGAAAATCAAAGGGTCATATAAATTTATAGTTGTTGAAAAATAATCATTTTTATGAAAATCAAATGGTCATATAAATTGATAGTTGTTGATAAATAATCATTTTTATGAAAATCAAATGGTCATATAAATTGATAGTTATTGAAAAATAATCATTTTTATGAAAATCAAATGGTCATATAAATTTATAGTTATTGAAAAATAATCATTTTTATGAAAATCAAATGGTCATATAAATTTAAAGTTGTTGAAAAATAATCATTTTTATGAAAATCAAATGGTCATATAAATTGATAGTTGTTGATAAATAATCATTTTTATGAAAATCAAATGGTCATATAAATTGATAGTTATTGATAAATAATCATTTTTATGAAAATCAAATGGTCATATAAATTGATAGTTATTTAAAAATAATCATTTTTATAAAAATCAAATGGTCATATAAATTGATAGTTGTTGATAAATAATCATTTTTATGAAAATCAAATGGTCATATAAATTGATAGTTATTGAAAAATAATCATTTTTATGAAAATCAAATGGTCATATAAATTGATAGTTGTTGATAAATAATCATTTTTATGAAAATCAAATGGTCATATAAATTGATAGTTATTGATAAATAATCATTTTTATGAAAATCAAATATTCATATAAATTGATAGTTATTGAAAAATAATCATTTTTATGAAAATCAAATGGTCATATAAATTTATAGTTATTGAAAAATAATCATTTTTATGAAAATCAAATGGTCATATAAATTGATAGTTATTGAAAAATAATTATTTTTATGAAAATCAAATATTCATATAAATTGATAGTTATTGAAAAATTATTATTTTTATGAAAATCAAATGGTCATATAAATTAATCATTGTTGATAAATAATCATTTTTATGAAAATAAAATGGTCATATAAATTGATAGTTATTGATAAATAATCATTTTTATGAAAATCAAATGGTCATATAAATTGATAGTTGTTGATAAATTATTATTTTTCTGAAAATCAAATGGTCATATAAATTGATAGTTGTTGATAAATAATCATTTTTATGAAAATCAAATGGTCATATAAAGTTATAGTTGTTGATAAATAATCATTTTTATTAAAATCAAATGGTCATATAAATTGATAGTTATTGATAAATAATCATTTTTATGAAAATCAAATGGTCATATAAATTGATAGTTGTTGATAAATAATCATTTTTATTAAAATCAAATGGTCATATACATTGATAGTTATTGAAAAATAATCATTTTTATGAAAATCAAATGGTCATATAAATTTATAGTCATTGAAAAATAATCATTTTTATTAAAATCAAACGGTCATATAAATTGATAGTTGTTGAAAAATTATCATTTTTATGAAAATAAAATGGTCATATAAATTGATAGTTATTGATAAATAATCATTTTTTTTAAAATCAAATGGTCATATAAATTGATAGTTATTGATAAATAATCATTTTTATGAAAATCAAATGGTCATATAAATTTATAGTTGTTGATAAATAATCATTTTTATGAAAATCAAATGGTCATATAAATTGATAGTTATTGATAAATAATCATTTTTATGAAAATCAAAGGGTCATATAAATTGATAGTTATTGAAAAATAATCATTTTTATGAAAATCAAAGGGTCATATAAATTGATAGTTATTGATAAATAATCATTTTTATGAAAATCAAATTGTCATATGAATTTATAGTCATTGAAAAATAATCATTTTTATTAAAATAAAACGGTCATATAAATTGATAGTTGTTGAAAAATTATCATTTTTATTAAAATAAAATGGTCATATAAATTGATAGTTATTGATAAATAATCATTTTTATGAAAATCAAATGGTCATATAAATTGATAGTTATTGATAAATAATCATTTTTATGAAAATCAAATGGTCATATAAATTTATAGTTGTTGATAAATAATCATTTTTATGAAAATCAAATGGTCATATAAATTGATAGTTATTGATAAATAATCATTTTTATTAAAATAAAATGGTCATATAAATTGATAGTTATTGAAAATAATCATTTTTATGAAAATCAAAGGGTCATATAAATTTATAGTTGTTGAAAAATAATCATTTTTATGAAAATCAAATGGTCATATAAATTGATAGTTGTTGATAAATAATCATTTTTATGAAAATCAAATGGTCATATAAATTGATAGTTATTGAAAAATAATCATTTTTATGAAAATCAAATGGTCATATAAATTTATAGTTATTGAAAAATAATCATTTTTATGAAAATCAAATGGTCATATAAATTTAAAGTTGTTGAAAAATAATCATTTTTATGAAAATCAAATGGTCATATAAATTGATAGTTGTTGATAAATAATCATTTTTATGAAAATCAAATGGTCATATAAATTGATAGTTATTGATAAATAATCATTTTTATGAAAATCAAATGGTCATATAAATTGATAGTTATTTAAAAATAATCATTTTTATAAAAATCAAATGGTCATATAAATTGATAGTTGTTGATAAATAATCATTTTTATGAAAATCAAATGGTCATATAAATTGATAGTTATTGAAAAATAATCATTTTTATGAAAATCAAATGGTCATATAAATTGATAGTTGTTGATAAATAATCATTTTTATGAAAATCAAATGGTCATATAAATTGATAGTTATTGATAAATAATCATTTTTATGAAAATCAAATATTCATATAAATTGATAGTTATTGAAAAATAATCATTTTTATGAAAATCAAATGGTCATATAAATTTATAGTTATTGAAAAATAATCATTTTTATGAAAATCAAATGGTCATATAAATTGATAGTTATTGAAAAATAATTATTTTTATGAAAATCAAATATTCATATAAATTGATAGTTATTGAAAAATTATTATTTTTATGAAAATCAAATGGTCATATAAATTAATCATTGTTGATAAATAATCATTTTTATGAAAATAAAATGGTCATATAAATTGATAGTTATTGATAAATAATCATTTTTATGAAAATCAAATGGTCATATAAATTGATAGTTGTTGATAAATTATTATTTTTCTGAAAATCAAATGGTCATATAAATTGATAGTTGTTGATAAATAATCATTTTTATGAAAATCAAATGGTCATATAAAGTTATAGTTGTTGATAAATAATAATTTTTATTAAAATCAAATGGTCATATAAATTGATAGTTATTGATAAATAATCATTTTTATGAAAATCAAATGGTCATATAAATTGATAGTTGTTGATAAATAATCATTTTTATTAAAATCAAATGGTCATATAAATTGATAGTTATTGATAAATAATCATTTTTATGAAAATCAAATGGTCATATAAATTTATAGTCATTGAAAAATAATCATTTTTATTAAAATCAAACGGTCATATAAATTGATAGTTGTTGAAAAATTATCATTTTTATGAAAATAAAATGGTCATATAAATTGATAGTTATTGATAAATAATCATTTTTTTTAAAATCAAATGGTCATATAAATTGATAGTTATTGATAAATAATCATTTTTATGAAAATCAAATGGTCATATAAATTTATAGTTGTTGATAAATAATCATTTTTATGAAAATCAAATGGTCATATAAATTGATAGTTATTGATAAATAATCATTTTTATGAAAATCAAAGGGTCATATAAATTGATAGTTATTGAAAAATAATCATTTTTATGAAAATCAAAGGGTCATATAAATTGATAGTTATTGATAAATAATCATTTTTATGAAAATCAAATGGTCATATGAATTTATAGTCATTGAAAAATAATCATTTTTATTAAAATAAAACGGTCATATAAATTGATAGTTGTTGAAAAATTATCATTTTTATTAAAATAAAATGGTCATATAAATTGATAGTTATTGATAAATAATCATTTTTATGAAAATCAAATGGTCATATAAATTGATAGTTATTGATAAATAATCATTTTTATGAAAATCAAATGGTCATATAAATTTATAGTTGTTGATAAATAATCATTTTTATGAAAATCAAATGGTCATATAAATTGATAGTTATTGATAAATAATCATTTTTATTAAAATAAAATGGTCATATAAATTGATAGTTATTGAAAAATAATCATTTTTATGAAAATCAAAGGGTCATATAAATTTATAGTTGTTGAAAAATAATCATTTTTATGAAAATCAAATGGTCATATAAATTGATAGTTGTTGATAAATAATCATTTTTATGAAAATCAAATGGTCATATAAATTGATAGTTATTGAAAAATAATCATTTTTATGAAAATCAAATGGTCATATAAATTTATAGTTATTGAAAAATAATCATTTTTATGAAAATCAAATGGTCATATAAATTTAAAGTTGTTGAAAAATAATCATTTTTATGAAAATCAAATGGTCATATAAATTGATAGTTGTTGATAAATAATCATTTTTATGAAAATCAAATGGTCATATAAATTGATAGTTATTGATAAATAATCATTTTTATGAAAATCAAATGGTCATATAAATTGATAGTTATTTAAAAATAATCATTTTTATAAAAATCAAATGGTCATATAAATTGATAGTTGTTGATAAATAATCATTTTTATGAAAATCAAATGGTCATATAAATTGATAGTTATTGAAAAATAATCATTTTTATGAAAATCAAATGGTCATATAAATTGATAGTTGTTGATAAATAATCATTTTTATGAAAATCAAATGGTCATATAAATTGATAGTTATTGATAAATAATCATTTTTATGAAAATCAAATATTCATATAAATTGATAGTTATTGAAAAATAATCATTTTTATGAAAATCAAATGGTCATATAAATTTATAGTTATTGAAAAATAATCATTTTTATGAAAATCAAATGGTCATATAAATTGATAGTTATTGAAAAATAATTATTTTTATGAAAATCAAATATTCATATAAATTGATAGTTATTGAAAAATTATTATTTTTATGAAAATCAAATGGTCATATAAATTAATCATTGTTGATAAATAATCATTTTTATGAAAATAAAATGGTCATATAAATTGATAGTTATTGATAAATAATCATTTTTATGAAAATCAAATGGTCATATAAATTGATAGTTGTTGATAAATTATTATTTTTCTGAAAATCAAATGGTCATATAAATTGATAGTTGTTGATAAATAATCATTTTTATGAAAATCAAATGGTCATATAAAGTTATAGTTGTTGATAAATAATCATTTTTATTAAAATCAAATGGTCATATAAATTGATAGTTATTGATAAATAATCATTTTTATGAAAATCAAATGGTCATATAAATTGATAGTTGTTGATAAATAATCATTTTTATTAAAATCAAATGGTCATATACATTGATAGTTATTGAAAAATAATCATTTTTATGAAAATCAAATGGTCATATAAATTTATAGTCATTGAAAAATAATCATTTTTATTAAAATCAAACGGTCATATAAATTGATAGTTGTTGAAAAATTATCATTTTTATGAAAATAAAATGGTCATATAAATTGATAGTTATTGATAAATAATCATTTTTATGAAAATCAAATGGTCATATAAATTGATAGTTATTGATAAATAATCATTTTTATGAAAATCAAATGGTCATATAAATTGATAGTTGTTGATATATAATCATTTTTATGAAAATCAAATGGTCATATAAATTGATAGTTGTTGATAAATAATCATTTTTATGAAAATCAAACGGTCATATAAATTGATAGTTGTTGATAAATAATCATTTTTATGAAAATCAAATGGTCATATAAATTGATAGTTATTGATAAATAATCATTTTTATGAAAATCAAATGGTCATATAAATTGATAGTTATTGATAAATAATCATTTTTATGAAAATCAAATGGTCATAAAAATTGATAGTTGTTTATAAATAATCATTTTTATGAAAATCAAATGGTCATATAAATTGATAGTTGTTGATAAATAATCATTTTTATGAAAATCAAATGGTCATATAAATTGATAGTTATTGATAAATAATCATTTTTATGAAAATCAAATGGTCATATAAATTGATAGTTATTGATAAATAATCATTTTTATGAAAATCAAATGGTCATATAAATTGATAGTTGTTGATAAATTATCATTTTTATGAAAATCAAATGGTCATATAAATTAATAGTTATTGATAAATTATCATTTTTATAAAAATAAAATGGTCATATAAATTGATAGTTATTGAAAAATTATCATTTTTATGAAAATCAAATGGTCATATAAATTGATAGTTATTGATAAATAATCATTTTTATGAAAATCAAATGGTCATATAAATTGATAGTTATGTATAAATAATCATTTTTATGAAAATCAAATGGTCATATAAATTGATAGTTATTGATAAATAATCATTTTTATGAAAATCAAATGGTCATATAAATTGATAGTTATTGAAAAATAATCATCTTTATGAAAATCAAATGGTCATATAAATTGATAGTTATTGATAAATAATCATTTTTATGAAAATCAAATGGTCATATAAATTGATAGTTATTGAAAAATAATTTTTTATGAAAATCAAATGGTCATATAAATTGATAGTTATTGAAAAATAATCATTTTTATGAAAATCAAATGGTCATATAAATTGATAGTTATTGATAAATAATCATTTTTATGAAAATAAAATGGTCATATAAATTTATAGTTGTTGATAAATAATCATTTTTATGAAAATCAAATGGTCATATAAATTGATAGTTATTGATAAATAATCATTTTTATGAAAATCAAATGGTCATATAAATTGATAGTTGTTGATAAATAATCATTTTTATGAAAATCAAATGGTCATATAAATTGATAGTTATTGATAAATAATCATTTTTATGAAAATCAAATGGTCATATAAATTGATAGTTGTTGATAAATAATCATTTTTATGAAAATCAAATGGTCATATAAATTGATAGTTGTTGATAAATAATCATTTTTATGAAAATCAAACGGTCATATAAATTGATAGTTGTTGATAAATAATCATTTTTATGAAAATCAAATGGTCATATAAATTGATAGTTATTGATAAATAATCATTTTTATGAAAATCAAATGGTCATATAAATTGATAGTTATTGATAAATTATCATTTTTATGAAAATCAAATGGTCATATAAATGGATAGTTATTGATAAATAATCATTTTTATGAAAATCAAATGGTCATATAAATTGATAGTTATTGATAAATAATCATTTTTATGAAAATCAAATGGTCATATAAATTGATAGTTATTTATAAATAATCATTTTTATGAAAATCAAATGGTCATATAAATTGATAGTTATTGATAAATAATCATTTTTATGAAAATCAAATGGTCATATAAATTGATAGTTATGTATAAATAATCATTTTTATGAAAATCAAATGGTCATATAAATGGATAGTTATTGATAAATAATCATTTTTATGAAAATCAAATGGTCATATAAATTGATAGTTATTGATAAATAATAATTTTTATGAAAATCAAATGGTCATATAAATTGATAGTTATTGATAAATAATCATTTTTATGAAAATCAAATGGTCATATAAATTGATAGTTATTGAAAAATAATCATTTTTATGAAAATCAAATGGTCATATAAATTGATAGTTATTGATAAATAATCATTTTTATGAAAATCAAATGGTCATATAAATGGATAGTTATTGATAAATAATCATTTTTATGAAAATCAAATGGTCATATAAATTGATAGTTATTGATAAATAATCATTTTTATGAAAATCAAATGGTCATATAAATTGATAGTTATTGATAAATAATCATTTTTATGAAAATCAAATGGTCATATAAATTGATAGTTATTGATAAATAATCATTTTTATGAAAATCAAATGGTCATATAAATTGATAGTTATTGAAAAATAATCATTTTTATGAAAATCAAATGGTCATATAAATTGATAGTTATTGAAAAATAATCATTTTTGTGAAAATCAAATGGTCATATAAATTGATAGTTATTGATAAATAATCATTTTTATGAAAATAAAATGGTCATATAAATTTATAGTTGTTGATAAATAATCATTTTTATGAAAATCATATGGTCATATAAATTGATAGTTATTGATAAATAATCATTTTTATGAAAATCAAATGGTCATATAAATTGATAGTTATTGATAAATAATCATTTTTATGAAAATCAAACGGTCATATAAATTGATAGTTGTTGATAAATAATCATTTTTATGAAAATCAAATGGTCATATAAATTGATAGTTGTTGATAAATAATCATTTTTATGAAAATCAAATGGTCATATAAACTGATAGTTGTTGATAAATAATCATTTTTATGAAAATCAAACGGTCATATAAATTGATAGTTGTTGATAAATAATCATTTTTATGAAAATCAAATGGTCATATAAATTGATAGTTTTTGATAAATAATCATTTTTATGAAAATCAAATGGTCATATAAATTGATAGTTATTGATAAATAATAATTTTTATGAAAATCAAATGGTCATATAAATTGATAGTTATTGATAAATTATCATTTTTATGAAAATCAAATGGTCATATAAATTGATAGTTATTGATAAATAATCATTTTTATGAAAATCAAATGGTCATATAAATTGATAGTTATTGATAAATTATCATTTTTATGAAAATCAAATGGTCATATAAATTGATAGTTATTGATAAATAATCATTTTTATGAAAATCAAATGGTCATATAAATTGATAGTTATTGATAAATAATCATTTTTATGAAAATCAAATGGTCATATAAATTGATAGTTTTTTATAAATAATCATTTTTATGAAAATCAAATGGTCATATAAATTGATAGTTGTTGATAAATAATCATTTTTATGAAAATCAAATGGTCATATAAATTGATAGTTATTGATAAATAATCATTTTTATGAAAATCAAATGGTCATATAAATTGATAGTTATTGAAAAATAATCATTTTTATGAAAATCAAATGGTAATATAAATTGATAGTTGTTGATAAATAATCATTTTTATGAAAATCAAATGGTCATATAAATTGATAGTTATTGATAAATTATCATTTTTATAAAAATCAAATGGTCATATAAATTGATAGTTATTGAAAAATTATCATTTTTATGAAAATCAAATGGTCATATAAATTGATAGTTATTGATAAATAATCATTTTTATGAAAATCAAATGGTCATATAAATTGATAGTTATGTATAAATAATCATTTTTATGAAAATCAAATGGTCATATAAATTGATAGTTATTGATAAATAATCATTTTTATGAAAATCAAATGGTCATATAAATTGATAGTTGTTGATAAATAATCATTTTTATGAAAATCAAATGGTCATATAAATTGATAGTTATTGAAAAATAATCATTTTTATGAAAATCAAATGGTCATATAAATTTATAGTTATTGAAAAATAATCATTTTTATGAAAATCAAATGGTCATAAAAATTTATAGTTGTTGAAAAATAATCATTTTTATGAAAATCAAATGGTCATATAAATTGATAGTTGTTGATAAATAATCATTTTTATGAAAATCAAATGGTCATATAAATTGATAGTTATTGATAAATAATAATTTTTATGAAAATCAAATATTCATATAAATTGATAGTTATTTAAAAATAATCATTTTTATAAAAATCAAATGGTCATATAAATTGATAGTTGTTGATAAATAATCATTTTTATGAAAATCAAATGGTCATATAAATTGATAGTTATTGAAAAATAATCATTTTTATGAAAATCAAATGGTCATATAAATTGATAGTTGTTGATAAATAATCATTTTTATGAAAATCAAATGGTCATATAAATTGATAGTTATTGATAAATAATCATTTTTATGAAAATCAAATATTCATATAAATTGATAGTTATTGAAAAATAATCATTTTTATGAAAATCAAATGGTCATTTAAATTTATAGTTATTGAAAAATAATCATTTTTATGAAAATCAAATGGTCATATAAATTGATAGTTATTGAAAAAAAATTATTTTTATGAAAATCAAATATTCATATAAATTGATAGTTATTGAAAAATTATTATTTTTATGAAAATCAAATGGTCATATAAATTAATCATTGTTGATAAATAATCATTTTTATGAAAATAAAATGGTCATATAAATTGATAGTTATTGATAAATAATCATTTTTATGAAAATCAAATGGTCATATAAATTGATAGTTGTTGATAAATTATTATTTTTCTGAAAATCAAATGGTCATATAAATTGATAGTTGTTGATAAATAATCATTTTTATGAAAATCAAATGGTCATATAAAGTTATAGTTGTTGATAAATAATCATTTTTATTAAAATCAAATGGTCATATACATTGATAGTTATTGATAAATAATCATTTTTATGAAAATCAAATGGTCATATAAATTGATAGTTATTGATAAATAATCATTTTTATTAAAATCAAATGGTCATATACATTGATAGTTATTGATAAATAATCATTGTTATGAAAATCAAATGGTCATATAAATTCATAGTCATTGAAAAATAATCATTTTTATTAAAATCAAACGGTCATATAAATTGATAGTTGTTGAAAAATTATCATTTTTATGAAAATAAAATGGTCATATAAATTGATAGTTATTGATAAATAATCATTTTTATGAAAATCAAATGGTCATATAAATTGATAGTTATTGATAAATAATCATTTTTATGAAAATCAAATGGTCATATAAATTGATAGTTGTTGATATATAATCATTTTTATGAAAATCAAATGGTCATATAAATTGATAGTTGTTGATAAATAATCATTTTTATGAAAATCAAACGGTCATATAAATTGATAGTTGTTGATAAATAATCATTTTTATGAACATCAAATGGTCATATAAATTGATAGTTGTTGATAAATAATCATTTTTATGAAAATCAAATGGTCATATAAATTGATAGTTATTGATAAATAATCATTTTTATGAAAATCAAATGGTCATATGAATTGATAGTTATTGATAAATTATCATTTTTATGAAAATCAAATGGTCATATAAATGGATAGTTATTGATAAATAATCATTTTTATGAAAATCAAATGGTCATATAAATTGATAGTTATTGATAAATAATCATTTTTGTGAAAATCAAATGGTCATATAAATTGATAGTTATTTATAAATAATCATTTTTATGAAAATCAAATGGTCATATAAATTGATAGTTGTTGATAAATAATCATTTTTATGAAAATCAAATGGTCATATAAATTGATAGTTATTGATAAATAATCATTTTTATGAAAATCAAATGGTCATATAAATTGATAGTTATTGAAAAATAATCATTTTTATGAAAATCAAATGGTCATATAAATTGATAGTTGTTGATAAATTATCATTTTTATGAAAATCAAATGGTCATATAAATTGATAGTTATTGATAAATTATCATTTTTATAAAAATCAAATGGTCATATAAATTGATAGTTATTGAAAAATTATCATTTTTATGAAAATCAAATGGTCATATAAATTGATAGTTATTGATAAATAATCATTTTTATGAAAATCAAATGGTCATATAAATTGATAGTTATGTATAAATAATCATTTTTATGAAAATCAAATGTTCATATAAATTGATAGTTATTGATAAATAATCATTTTTATGAAAATCAAACGGTCATATAAATTGATAGTTATTGAAAAATAATCATCTTTATGAAAATCAAATGGTCATATAAATTGATAGTTATTGATAAATAATCATTTTTATGAAAATCAAATGGTCATATAAATTGATAGTTATTGAAAAATAATCATTTTTATGAAAATCAAATGGTCATATAAATTGATAGTTATTGAAAAATAATCATTTTTATGAAAATCAAATGGTCATATAAATTGATAGTTATTGATAAATAATCATTTTTATTAAAATAAAATGATCATATAAATTTATAGTTGTTGATAAATAATCATTTTTATGAAAATCAAATGGTCATATAAATTGATAGTTATTGATAAATAATCATTTTTATGAAAATCAAATGGTCATATACATTGATAGTTGTTGATAAATAATCATTTTTATGAAAATCAAATGGTCATATAAATTGATAGTTATTGATAAATAATCATTTTTATGAAAATCAAATGGTCATATAAATTGATAGTTGTTGATAAATAATCATTTTTATGAAAATCAAATGGTCATATAAATTGATAGTTGTTGATAAATAATCATTTTTATGAAAATCAAACGGTCATATAAATTGATAGTTGTTGATAAATAATCATTTTTATGAAAATCAAATGGTCATATAAATTGATAGTTATTGATAAATAATCATTTTTATGAAAATCAAATGGTCATATAAATTGATAGTTATTGATAAATTATCATTTTTATGAAAATCAAATGGTCATATAAATGGATAGTTATTGATAAATAATCATTTTTATGAAAATCAAATGGTCATATAAATTGATAGTTATTGATAAATAATCATTTTTATGAAAATCAAATGGTCATATAAATTGATAGTTATTTATAAATAATCATTTTTATGAAAATCAAATGGTCATATAAATTGATAGTTATTGATAAATAATCATTTTTATGAAAATCAAATGGTCATATAAATTGATAGTTATGTATAAATAATCATTTTTATGAAAATCAAATGGTCATATAAATGGATAGTTATTGATAAATAATCATTTTTATGAAAATCAAATGGTCATATAAATTGATAGTTATTGATAAATAATCATTTTTATGAAAATCAAATGGTCATATAAATTGATAGTTATTGATAAATAATCATTTTTATGAAAATCAAATGGTCATATAAATTGATAGTTATTGAAAAATAATCATTTTTATGAAAATCAAATGGTCATATAAATTGATAGTTATTGATAAATAATCATTTTTATGAAAATCAAATGGTCATATAAATTGATAGTTATTGATAAATAATCATTTTTATGAAAATCAAATGGTCATATAAATGGATAGTTATTGATAAATAATCATTTTTATGAAAATCAAATGGTCATATAAATTGATAGTTATTGATAAATAATCATTTTTATGAAAATCAAATGGTCATATAAATTGATAGTTATTGATAAATAATCATTTTTATGAAAATCAAATGGTCATATAAATTGATAGTTATTGATAAATAATCATTTTTATGAAAATCATATGGTAATATAAATTGATAGTTATTGATAAATAATCATTTTTATGAAAATCAAATGGTCATATAAATTGATAGTTATTGATAAATAATCATTTTTATGAAAATCAAATGGTCATATAAATGGATAGTTATTGATAAATAATCATTTTTATGAAAATCAAATGGTCATATAAATTGATAGTTATTGATAAATAATCATTTTTATGAAAATCAAATGGTCATATAAATTGATAGTTATTGATAAATAATCATTTTTATGAAAATCAAATGGTCATATAAATTGATAGTTATTGATAAATAATCATTTTTATGAAAATCAAATGGTCATATAAATTGATAGTTATTGATAAATAATCATTTTTATGAAAATCAAATGGTCATATAAATTGATAGTTATTGATAAATAATCATTTTTATGAAAATCAAATGGTCATATAAATTGATAGTTATTGATAAATAATCATTTTTATGAAAATCAAATGGTCATATAAATTGATAGTTATTGATAAATAATCATTTTTATGAAAATCAAATGGTCATATAAATTGATAGTTATTGATAAATAATCATTTTTATGAAAATCAAATGGTCATATAAATGGATAGTTATTGATAAATAATCATTTTTATGAAAATCAAATGGTCATATAAATTGATAGTTATTGATAAATAATCATTTTTATGAAAATCAAATGGTCATATAAATTGATAGTTATTGATAAATAATCATTTTTATGAAAATCAAATGGTCATATAAATTGATAGTTATTGATAAATAATCATTTTTATGAAAATCAAATGGTCATATAAATTGATAGTTATTGATAAATAATCATTTTTATGAAAATCAAATGGTCATATAAATTGATATTTATTGATAAATAATCATTTTTATGAAAATCAAATGGTCATATAAATTGATAGTTATTGATAAATAATCATTTTTATGAAAATCAAATGGTCATATAAATTGATAGTTATTGATAAATAATCATTTTTATGAAAATCAAATGGTCATATAAATGGATAGTTATTGATAAATAATCATTTTTATGAAAATCAAATGGTCATATAAATTGATAGTTATTGATAAATAATCATTTTTATGAAAATCAAATGGTCATATAAATTGATAGTTATTGATAAATAATCATTTTTATGAAAATCAAATGGTCATATAAATTGATAGTTATTGATAAATAATCATTTTTATGAAAATCAAATGGTCATATAAATGGATAGTTATTGATAAATAATCATTTTTATGAAAATCAAATGGTCATATAAATTGATAGTTATTGATAAATAATCATTTTTATGAAAATCAAATGGTCATATAAATTGATAGTTATTGATAAATAATCATTTTTATGAAAATCAAATGGTCATATAAATTGATATTTATTGATAAATAATCATTTTTATGAAAATCAAATGGTCATATAAATTGATAGTTATTGATAAATAATCATTTTTATGAAAATCAAATGGTCATATAAATTGATAGTTATTGATAAATAATCATTTTTATGAAAATAAAATGGTCATATAAATTTATAGTTGTTGATAAATAATCATTTTTATGAAAATCAAATGGTCATATAAATTGATAGTTATTGATAAATAATCATTTTTATGAAAATCAAATGGTCATATAAATTGATAGTTGTTGATAAATAATCATTTTTATGAAAATCAAACGGTCATATAAATTCATAGTTGTTGATAAATAATCATTTTTATGAAAATCAAATGGTAATATAAATTGATAGTTGTTGATAAATAATCATTTTTATGAAAATCAAATGGTCATATAAATTGATAGTTGTTGATAAATAATCATTTTTATGAAAATCAAACGGTCATATAAATTGATAGTTGTTGATAAATAATCATTTTTATGAAAATCAAATGGTCATATAAATGGATAGTTATTGATAAATAATCATTTTTATGAAAATCAAATGGTCATATAAATTGATAGTTATTGATAAATAATCATTTTTATGAAAATCAAATGGTCATATAAATTGATAGTTATTGATAAATAATCATTTTTATGAAAATCAAATGGTCATATAAATTGATAGTTATTGATAAATAATCATTTTTATGAAAATCAAATGGTCATATAAATTGATAGTTATTGATAAATAATCATTTTTATGAAAATCAAATGGTCATATAAATTGATAGTTATTGATAAATAATCATTTTTATGAAAATCAAATGGTCATATAAATTGATAGTTATTGAAAAATAATCATTTTTATGAAAATAAAATGGTCATATAAATTGATAGTTATTGATAAATAATCATTTTTATGAAAATCAAATGGTCATATAAATTGATAGTTATTGATAAATAATCATTTTTATGAAAATCAAATGGTCATATAAATTGATAGTTATTGATAAATAATCATTTTTATAAAAATCAAATGGTCATATAAATTGATAGTTATTGATAAATAATCATTTTTATGAAAATCAAATGGTCATATAAATTGATAGTTATTGATAAATAATCATTTTTATGAAAATCAAATGGTCATATAAATTGATAGTTATTGATAAATAATCATTTTTATGAAAATCAAATGGTCATATAAATTGATAGTTATTGATAAATAATCATTTTTATGAAAATCAAATGGTCATATAAATTGATAGTTATTGATAAATAATCATTTTTATGAAAATCAAATGGTCATATAAATTGATAGTTATTGATAAATAATCATTTTTATGAAAATCAAATGGTCATATAAATTGATAGTTATTGATAAATAATCATTTTTATGAAAATCAAATGGTCATATAAATGGATAGTTATTGATAAATAATCATTTTTATGAAAATCAAATGGTCATATAAATTGATAGTTATTGATAAATAATCATTTTTATGAAAATCAAATGGTCATATAAATTGATAGTTATTGATAAATAATCATTTTTATGAAAATCAAATGGTCATATAAATTGATAGTTATTGATAAATAATCATTTTTATGAAAATCAAATGGTCATATAAATGGATAGTTATTGATAAATAATCATTTTTATGAAAATCAAATGGTCATATAAATTGATAGTTATTGATAAATAATCATTTTTATGAAAATCAAATGGTCATATAAATTGATAGTTATTGATAAATAATCATTTTTATGAAAATCAAATGGTCATATAAATTGATAGTTATTGATAAATAATCATTTTTATGAAAATCAAATGGTCATATAAATTGATAGTTATTGAAAAATAATCATTTTTATGAAAATCAAATGGTCATATAAATTGATAGTTATTGAAAAATAATCATTTTTATGAAAATCAAATGGTCATATAAATTGATAGTTATTGATAAATAATCATTTTTATGAAAATAAAATGGTCATATAAATTTATAGTTGTTGATAAATAATCATTTTTATGAAAATCAAATGGTCATATAAATTGATAGTTATTGATAAATAATCATTTTTATGAAAATCAAATGGTCATATAAATTGATAGTTGTTGATAAATAATCATTTTTATGAAAATCAAACGGTCATATAAATTCATAGTTGTTGATAAATAATCATTTTTATGAAAATCAAATGGTAATATAAATTGATAGTTGTTGATAAATAATCATTTTTATGAAAATCAAATGGTCATATAAATTGATAGTTGTTGATAAATAATCATTTTTATGAAAATCAAACGGTCATATAAATTGATAGTTGTTGATAAATAATCATTTTTATGAAAATCAAATGGTCATATAAATTGATAGTTGTTGATAAATAATCATTTTTATGAAAATCAAATGGTCATATAAATTGATAGTTATTGATAAATAATCATTTTTATGAAAATCAAATGGTCATATAAATTGATAGTTATTGATAAATAATCATTTTTATGAAAATCAAATGGTCATATAAATTGATAGTTATTGATAAATAATCATTTTTATGAAAATCAAATGGTCATATAAATTGATAGTTATTGATAAATAATCATTTTTATGAAAATCAAATGGTCATATAAATTGATAGTTATTGATAAATAATCATTTTTATGAAAATCAAATGGTCATATAAATTGATAGTTATTGATAAATTATCATTTTTATGAAAATCAAATGGTCATATAAATTGATAGTTATTGATAAATAATCATTTTTATGAAAATCAAATGGTCATATAAATTGATAGTTATTGATAAATTATCATTTTTATGAAAATCAAATGGTCATATAAATTGATAGTTATTGATAAATAATCATTTTTATGAAAATCAAATGGTCATATAAATTGATAGTTATTGATAAATAATCATTTTTATGAAAATCAAATGGTCATATAAATTGATAGTTTTTTATAAATAATCATTTTTATGAAAATCAAATGGTCATATAAATTGATAGTTGTTGATAAATAATCATTTTTATGAAAATCAAATGGTCATATAAATTGATAGTTATTGATAAATAATCATTTTTATGAAAATCAAATGGTCATATAAATTGATAGTTATTGAAAAATAATCATTTTTATGAAAATCAAATGGTAATATAAATTGATAGTTGTTGATAAATAATCATTTTTATGAAAATCAAATGGTCATATAAATTGATAGTTATTGATAAATTATCATTTTTATAAAAATCAAATGGTCATATAAATTGATAGTTATTGAAAAATTATCATTTTTATGAAAATCAAATGGTCATATAAATTGATAGTTATTGATAAATAATCATTTTTATGAAAATCAAATTGTCATATAAATTGATAGTTATGTATAAATAATCATTTTTATGAAAATCAAATGGTCATATAAATTGATAGTTATTGATAAATAATCATTTTTATGAAAATCAAATGGTCATATAAATTGATAGTTATTGAAAAATAATCATTTTTATGAAAATCAAATGGTCATATAAATTGATAGTTATTGATAAATAATCATTTTTATGAAAATCAAATGGTCATATAAATTGATAGTTATTGAAAAATAATCATTTTTATGAAAATCAAATGGTCATATAAATTGATAGTTATTGATAAATAATCATTTTTATGAAAATCAAATGGTCATATAAATTGATAGTTATTGATAAATAATCATTTTTATGAAAATCAAATGGTCATATAAATTGATAGTTGTTGATAAATAATTATTTTTATGAAAATCAAATGGTCATATAAATTGATAGTTATTGAAAAATAATCATTTTTATGAAAATCAAATGGTCATATAAATTGATAGTTATTGATAAATAATCATTTTTATGAAAATAAAATGGTCATATAAATTTATAGTTGTTGATAAATAATCATTTTTATGAAAATCAAATGGTCATATAAATTGATAGTTATTGATAAATAATAATTTTTATGAAAATCAAATGGTCATATAAATTGATAGTTGTTGATAAATAATCATTTTTATGAAAATCAAATGGTCATATAAATTGATGCATTTCTGAATATGATATGAAATCAGATGGTAATAAACAAGATTCCGAAGATGTATAACAGCCCCACAGAGGGTATATTTATAAATAAACACGATATTATTCTATTAACAGAAAACAAGAAGGAAATAGATGAGTTAAGTTTCAGTTGTATTTGGCCAATGGATTGTAGAATATGTGGGGTGTAAGTCGGCATTCACAAATTTGTAGCCGGAATCTGTCGATATTAGAGATCATGATTGCAAGTGAAGTGATATCAATGTCGAAAATTGTAGAGTATCACTGGGGCCGTTAAAGATAATTTTCACGAGATCTCCGACTTATAGAAGAGTTCTTAGTCACATCCTGTGGGATATATGCGAAAGGGTGAAAAACGTACCGGACGTCTCTGCATCTTTGGGAAAGGAGGAAAAAAAGAGTCGTGAGCATCTTCTCTTGAACAGTATTTCGTGTTGCTGACGTTCAGATTGTACAGTGGCGAGTGGCCAGGTGTGGTCGATTGGAAAAGAAAGCAGAAACGTGCTGTTGTCGAGCGAGTGACTCACTCCTTCCCAAACCCCAGAACCAAATCCTGATTGTAACACTAGAAGCTATTTCGGAGTGTCAAGCAGGTTAACATGGCTGACTAAAGACTGAACACTCAGATGTTGAGACCCTTCACTGGGGAGGGTGACCTAATTAAATGGCTGGAAAAATTAAAGATGGTGGCAAGGTTGCAAAAAACTGAAGACGTCGTCACCCTGCTGTCGCTATACTTAGAGGAAGAAGCCTTCACAATTTACCAACAGATGCGCAATGAAGATAAGGGAGGCCTTGCCTCAGTGGAGCAAATACTGAAACTGGCTTTCGCTGAGAGTTCATTTGAAGCACTCCACAAGCTTGCAAGTTTGAGTTGGACTGGAGAGTCTGTTGACGTCTTTGCTGCGGAGATCAGGAGACTGGCAGGATTGGCTGGTTATGTGGGAAGGAGCTTGAGATGACGAAAAAGCTATACCTAGTAAATGGCTTCCCAGAAGAAATCTCCGCAAATATGCAGAGAATCACTGCGATCAATACTATGGAAGTGGACGATCTCTTGGTCCACGCCAGAGTCCTAGTCAAGAATGTCAAAGGCCTAATTGTGGCTGCAGCTGTGAGTGGAAATAAGTGCATGAAGCCCCACTTGAATGACATGAGACAGGCGGCGAGGCGACAGGAGGGGAAACCTGCCTTCAAGTTCCAGGGTCCTCACCTGCTCAAGGACTGCAAAGACCGATGTGGACGAGAAGGGCACATTAGCCGCTATTGCATTGCTATACAGGACCAGGGAAACGAGTGAAGGGGAGCCATTGCGCCAGTGGTTCCCCCTTCTATGTGGAAATGGCGCACAACGAAACGTTGCCTCAGTTACCGGTAGTAGTCAATCGGAAGAGAGCCATGGCCCTTGTTGACTCAGGCTGCACCATGACGTTGGTAACGAAAAATGTCGCTAGATCATGAAGCGGAGCAAGGAATATTAATACTGTGGATGGCAGGGAGGTGAAATGCCTAGGAGAGACAACAGCAGAAGTACTGGTGTAAGGTGTGCCTATTGGTCTACGAGCCTTGGTCTTAGATCATCTGGTTGGTGATGTTGATGTGGCTTTAGGTGTAAGTGCGATCAACCAACTACATTGAGAGGGAGCCAAGTAACTTTCGGACGCCTCGGCACAGTAGGAATGGCAGGCGTCGAAGGTGATAAAAATATCAGAATGCAAAAACCAGAGGCTTACTGCATCGAGGACGAGGATTTCCTGGCGAGGTTCGACGGTGAGAGGTGGACGGTGGAATGGAAATGGATCGCCAGGCCTCCGGAACTACGAAACAAAGTAAGCTGCTACGAGAAAACACTGCGAAGAAAAATACGCAAAGGATTCGATGAAAAAATGGAGAGGTGGATAGAAGAGGTCATTCTGAATCCGTGGGCAGCGGAAGAAAAAGGATAGCTACCATTACTGGCGGTTGTTCAAGCCACAAAGAACAAAGTTAGACTGGTACTGGATGTCAGGAATTAAACAGATACGTAGCCTGCCAAACTGGAAAGGGGATTGATGTATGTAAAGAGGTTATGAGGAAATGGAGGAGGGTGGAGCGGGCCACTAAGATTGTCGACCTGAAGTCGGCTTATCTCCATATCCATGTAGATAAAAAAACTCTGGCAATATCAATTGGTCCGGTACAAGAGGAAGATGTATTGCCTGATGAGGTTATGACTGCCGTGCTGAAGACGGTGCTGAAGAAGGTGCTGAGTAAAGACTGTACAGTTGACAAGGCCACTATTTTGTACATTAATGACATTCTCGTGGAGGAAGCAGAGGTGACAGCAGAGAAAGTGAGAGGCCATGTCGCGATGTATGGGTTGCCTGCAAAACCGGCAGAGTCCCTGGATGGAGGTGTGGCATTGGGGTTTAAACTATGCCGAGATGACAAAAGAAGCCTTGTCTTTAGACGAGGGATTGCGATACCCGAAATCCACCTGACAAAACAAGAACTCTTCTCGGTCTGTGGGAGACTGGTGGGGCACTATCCAATCGCCAGCTTTATTAAACGACAAACGGGCACTGATGGCTGGGAGGGCCATGTGACGAAGGAAGTCACAAACATGCTACAAGAAATCATCACGAGACTGAAGAAAGAAGACCCAGTAAAAGGGGAATGGTATGTCAGTGCCGGAGACGCGGGGGTGATTTGGTGCGATGGCAGCAGTCTGGCATTGGGCGTCGTATTATAGATGGGAGGTGCAACTGTGGCTAAGAAAGAAAAACGACTATTCCCATATCAAGGTAACCGAATTGGAGGCCGCTATGAAAGGAATCAAGCTGGCCCTGAAGTGGGGATTGAAAATGATTGAAATCAAATCCGATTCGGCAATGGTAGTTTCATGGATCAGGTCGACAGTGACTGGCGATAAGAGAGTTCGGACCAGAGGTGCTGCAGAAATGCTGATCAAGAGCAGGCTTGGAGCACTCGTAGATTTGAAAGTGGAATTCCAGTTGAAGGTATCTGTAGTGCTGGTCCCATCAGAAAAGAACAAAGAACAAGGCGGATTCGATGACACGGGTAAAGGAAGCCTGGCTGCACGAGAGAAAGGTTTCCTCAGCATGCTGTGCAAGGGAGGAAGTTGAAAAGTTACATGAAATGCACCACTTTGGTCAAAAATGGACGTTATTCCTGGCTAGAGAGGTTTACCCGGAAACCACCGAGAAGGAGGTCAGGGAGGTAGTGGAGCACTGTCAGAAGTGCTAATCGATAGACCCTGGACCATCCAGACACGAAGCAGGAGGACTGGAAGCGATTGGCCATTGATGTGACCCATTATCGCCACAAGCTGTATCTGTCGATGGTCGACTGTGGACCGGGGAAGTTTGCCATATGGAGAGAGGTTAGGGCAGAAGCTGCATGGGCGATTGGAGGGGTCATCGAAGAAATATTTTTGGAAAGAGGGCCGGTTGAGGAACTGTTAATGGACAATGGCCCCGCTTTCCGATCAGAAGCCTTTAAAGAGGTGTGTGATAAGTAGGGAGTAAGGCAATTTTTTAGGGCAGCGTATCGACCAAGTGGCAGCCTTGATAGTGGAGAGGAATCATCGTACTATCAAGGCTGCTGCAGAAAAAAGCAACATTTCAACCATTTTAGTATAACATCTCACCGAAAACCAGACAAGATGAGACAACTGTGCCTCATAGAGCCATCTTTGCATATAAGTGGCGGCATCCGTGCAACAAACGGTAGGAATTGAGAATGAAGAAGCTACCATTAAAGTGGGCGATGAGGTGTGGCTGAAGCCCCCCAATGCAAAATGTACCACTCGCTGGGGGAGGGGGGTCGTAACGGGAACGTGATGGTGAATGGCGTTCCCCGGCATATCCTAGACCTGCGTCATATAACCCTGCCGGTGCACAGTGATGGCAGTGAAGCGGAGGAAGTTGATATCCACCAAGAAGCTAACGATGCAATCCCAATTCGAATTAACCCCACATTGTGATTCTTTCCAACTGGACGAGAATGTCTCTAGTGAACCTGGAAACGTCAACCCCAAGAAGTTGTCCCCCAGAGGCCTCAACTTGAGAGGAGGAGACCTGCTTGGATGAAGGATTATGAAGTGTCTTATTGATCTCGAAGATCGGTGGGTGGGTGGGGGGGCGTGTGGGATATATGGTTAGGAAAAAAAAGAAAACAATTAATCAAACAAAGTAATTGACTCCCCCTCCTCGTACTAAGCATTTAATTAATTTATGAATCTTCTGACAAAACATACTATTTAATAATTACTAAAATCATTAATTTTATTAATTCTCGTTTATGTCTACCTGCTAACGAGAATAATTTCACCCAAAATATACGTCATTAATTACAGATTAATATACATGCCCTTATATACGAAACTAAAACTAATTTACAAAACAAGGAAAACCCAACTATACGTACTAACTATCTCAATCTATGAATCTACTACCTAAATTTTCTTTTTAATAATTAGTACATTTATTATTTCGAAGTCATGCATACATACTTATGGAAATAATATCAACAAAACTATGTCAACAGAATTATAAACTACCATATATATGTGTACGAAACCTAAACTTAGCTACAAAAAAGGAAAAAAGAAAACCAACGTTTCGTATTACCAAATTAATTTGTGGTCTCATCATTACAAAAATTTCTATTTAATAATTAGTAAATTCAAGTATTCTAAGTTGTGTATACATAATTTTGAAAATAATATCAACCACGTTATAAACTATCCTATCTTTTAATATATACGAAACTAATTTAAACTCCGAAAAAAAACAAACCCTTTATTAAAAACAGACAAATCTCGTGACTACACAATTATCCGGAATAAAACAACTTAAAGAAGCCCAACTTTTTACTTATTTATTTTAAAACGTTTCACGATCTTTTTTTCACGATATCTTTTGTTGCGGGGAGGCCTGAAGGTGGTTAGCCAACTGACCGTGCAACTAAATATATATCAGACACAAGGACAAGGAATGAAACAACAGGACAAAGAAGAAATGACAAACTCTGGTGGTTTAGTTTAAAGACGAAGATTCGCCTTTTATTTAAACAAACGAAAGGGTGGCAAATGCAAATTTGTTCACTGGGCGATGCTGGTCCGGGATCCGTCGCCGGTGTATTCGGTAAGGGGGATGCTTGTCGGTTCGCCGTAAGCTGGAATGACGTCGGAGGAATCGGCGTGGTAACTGATGCGGGTGATTGTTTGACTTGGGTCCGACTGAGATGTTACTGATACGTTAGCCTCAGGCTATGAGAGGAACGGACGGACAATTGGCAACACTGAGTTTTCAGCATCCACTAGGTACGGACGGGCGCTCGGATCGGACTGACACTGAAGGAAGAAGTCAGTGTATGAGAGGTACAGACGAACGAATTAGCAAACACTGAGGGTTCAGTGTTCATCAAGTACGGACGGACGCTCGGATCGGACTGACACTGAAGGAAGAAGTCAGTGTATGAGAGGTACAGACGAACGAATTAGCAACACTGAGGGTTCAGTGTTCATCAAGTACGGACGGACGTTCGGATCGGACTGACACTGAAGGAAGAAGTCAGTGTATGAGAGGTACAGACGAACGAATTAGCAACACTGAGGGTTCAGTGTTCATCAAGTACGGACGGACGCTCGGATCGGACTGACACTGAAGGAAGAAGTCAGTGTATGAAAGGTACAGACGAACGAATTAGCAACGCTGAGGGTTCAGCGTTCATCAAGTACGGACGGACGCTCGGATCGGACTGACACTGAAGGAAGAAGTCAGTGTATGAGAGGTACAGGCGAACGAATTAGCAACACTGAGGGTTCAGTGTTCATCAAGTACGGACGGACGTTCGGATCGGACTGACACTGAAGGAAGAAGTCAGTGTATGAGAGGTACAGACGAACGAATTAGCAACACTGAGGGTTCAGTGTTCATCAAGTACGGACGGACGCTCGGATCGGACTGACACTGAAGGAAGAAGTCAGTGTATGAAAGGTACAGACGACATGGAGGCCAGAGTCGTGGTGATGATGTGGACTTCTACGGAGTGGAGACCGGAGCCACTGTAGTGGTAGTGGACTTCTACGGCGTGGAGACCGGAGCCACTGTAGTGGTGGTGGACTGGACTGCTACAGTGGTGAGACTGGAGTCACAGTGATTGCGCGAGCGTCGAACGGTTAGGGAACCGTGAGCAAGTGCAGAGCTTTGCCGAAAAAACCAAGCCATTTATTTAGTGTTCTGCCCCGGACCTGGCATTATCTACTGCCAGGCCCTCATTTGGGGTCCAGAGACACTTAGGCATGAAGCCAGTAAGGGGAAAGGGGGGTCGAGGGTCATTCTAAACTATGCTAGGTCTTTGAAGACTTTATTAAAATCCCTATGCTAAGACACTATTTTTTATATTATCATTCTTACCATGGAGTTTATCTACTTAAAATCTCCCCAGCGTATGGCTTTGGCGTTTTTAACTGAAATAAATAAATGTTTTTATTCAACAAAACAAAATCATATGTACAAACAAAAAGAAAAGATGATTTTGGAAATAAAATTTTTTTTCTAAAAATGAGGGATGAGATGATGGGGAGGGGGGCAAACTAAGATACACCCAAAAAGAAAAGAAAAAACAAATTAACAAAATGCCTATGGGGTCGGGTTAGTAATGGATCCCCCCAACCTATTTCTAAATATGGAGCGCCTACTGTCTTTCGGTCCCGAAGGTCGAAAGCAAGCAGGTCGTTCCCTAGTGGGGAGTGGGGGACCTAGGGACGATATTTGAAAATAAATTAGATAGGGATGGGTAACATCAGGACTGGACGGCGTCTTCCAAGATAAATGTACGTATAGGGGCAAACAGACCGGGGGCAAAACAAAGGGTGGACTGGGCATCTTTTGGAAGCTCTCCTATTGCCGATAAAAATAAATTCAGGGACGGGATCAACTTTCATACTTGCCCTAGTCTAGTATCTAATAAAGAATTTTCCACTCGTGGTGGTTAGGACCTAACTATCCCTACTCTGTTACTTTGTTTGGGGCTGGGTTCCGTAGAACCTTAGCACCGCCTGACAGATACCACTAGGGTGGGAAAACAAACTTAAACCTAGCGCCTCGTCGGATGCACAAACTAGTGTTGTGCACCCATCTCCTATCAAAGTCCATGCGGTGCAATCTTTTCCAATCGCATCTGATCTTTACTTTAAGTTGATGTTTAAAGCGACCAACCAGATCCCGATCCGAAACAGATTGCTCCTCATGGACAATCTCAAGACATGAAATCCACGTTACTAATCTAGCTACTGCTAGGATCGCTAGAAACACCAATCGTCTCTCCCCAGTAAACGGCGGATCCATGTTGTCGACGACGTACGCCAAATCAAGTGGCACCAACCGCTCGGGGTCGATGCGAGCCGTTACCCTTCCGACGTACTCCCAGAGCCTCCGAACTCCGCTGCAAAGAAAAAAGGCATGCTCCCTCGTTTCATCTTCGTCTTCCTCGCAGCGGGGGCAGAAAGGAACGTATTCATCCTCTCTGCAGAATCCGGCTAGTACGCCGAAAAGTGGCAGCGCATTCCGGACTAGCCTCCATGTGATTGAAAACTCTGAATTATTTAGAAAGCTACTGGCTGGCGCCCAATTCCACTGAGAGAGGACCTCCTCCCTCGACATGTGCAGCCGCTCAACCAGCGGATCTTTTGCGGTCCCCACTACTAAATCCCGATACAGTCTCCTCCTAGGCCGTGCAAGGTCACTGGACCCCGGCAATGCCCTAAGGGCGGCTCGGCATTCGGAGAGGAACCGCCGTTCCCCCGCCGGTCTTCTGCGACCTTCGGCGGCAGGGGAGGGTACGAGCTGTGGGAAAGCGTGCTCCACAACTGGCACCCAGTGCAATTCCTCAAGCAGTGTCCGACTTAGGAACGCCAATCTTTCGGCGTGCTTATGACTTAACAAGTCAGGCATTCCCAAGCCTCCATCGCTGAGTTTCTGTGTACAGACCTGTCTACGGACATACGGCTTTCCCCCTTTCCAGAGGAGTCTGAAAAGGAGTCGCTCCAAAGCCTTACAGCGGTCCGCAGGCAGAGGAAGTACTGACAAGTGGTAAAGGATCAACGGAAAGACGTAAGTTTGGCACGCCTCCGCACGACCCTTCAGGGACAAACCCCTGCGAATCCAAGTCCCCACTGACGATTCGACCTTTGTCTGTACCTCCGACCAATTTTTGTCCAGCTGGAGCCCAGGCCCGAACCAGATTCCAAGAATCTTTACCGGGCCATCTGTCCAGCCGAACTCACCTGGAAGCGAGTTTACCCCGGTCCAAGTGCCCAACCGCAGGCCAACGGACTTGCTGCGGTTGACTATGGCCCCTGTAACACGTTCATACTCATCGACCGCCTCTATCACCGCTTTAATATCGATCCTTCGCCCTACATAAACGGTGACGTCATCGGCGTACGCGGAAACCCTGGCAAATCGGCCGCCAGGTAGAGCTATCCCGCGTAGGACTGGTCTCGTCGTCTCGTCCCTTAACTTGCGAAGGAAGGGCTCCAACGCCAGGACATAAAGCAGAGGCGACAGCGGACACCCCTGGCGCACCGACCGAGAGACCCCAAAGGACTCCGACAACCTACCATTTACTTGTACCGCTACCGTGGGGTCACGATACAAAACGGAAATCCACTTGCGGAAGTCCGGACCAAAACCGGCGGTCTCCAAAACAGACTCCAAGAAACCATGGTCGACCCTATCGAAAGCTTTGGACTGATCTAAATTGATCAGCGCGGCTCCTGTGTCGTCTTCTAACCCCTCTATGATCGTGCGCACCAAGTGCAAGTTGTCTTTAATCGTTCTCCCCTTCACAGAACAAGTCTGATCCGGTTCGACCAAATCACCGATGACAACCTGCAGTCGGTTTGCAAGAACGCGGGCCAAAATCTTCAACTCTGTGTTTAGCAGAGTGATGGGCCTGTAATCATCTAAGTCCTCCCCACCATGCCGCTCTTTCTTCTTCAGTAGTGTGACCACTCCTTTGGTTACCTGCCCAGGGATGGATCCCTGGGAAAACCAGTGGTTAAACACACCCGTCAGAAGAGGAACAAACATAGGCGACAGCCTCAAATACAATTCGTAGGGCAGACCATCGAGCCCTGGAGATCTGTTCTGGCCAACCTGCTTCAACGCAGTAATGACTTCACGCTCTGTAACCACCCCATCACAGCTAGCTGCTCGGTCCGCAGTAAGGCGGGGCGAGCCGGCTAAATAGCTGCCAAACTCCTGGCCGCGGAGTCTGGGTAGTTGGGTAAAGCGTTCCTTCAAATGTTGACGAAACCCATTGCAAATCTCTCGAGTCGATACGAGGGTATGTCCTTCCGGGTTTTTCACCTTCCGAATGTACCCGTCCGAACCACGTCTTAAGGCAGCCTTACGCTCAACAGCGTCAACGTTCACGGCTTCGTTAGAGACTCTTTTTAACCTAGCCCTAACTACTTGCCCTTCGTAACGCTCGCTAGCCAAGCGCTGAAGGTCCCCCTTAACTATGTTTATCTCTAGGGGATCCCCACCAGCCACCGCCCGGGTCAATCTATCTTCTAGCTGCCTTTTGGTCCGTGCCCTAGTTAACGCGAGGCGTTGGCTGTATTGGACACAAAAGAGCCTAATGGTAGCCTTAAGTCTAACCCACCAGCTACTCCCGGTAACCGCCCCCACTAACTCCCGCTGAATTAGTGTTGTCAGCTGTTCCCGAAAGTCGTTCATCTCCAACAAGGAGGCGTTCAACTTCCAGTAGCCAGCCAACCTAGGCCTATTACCTAATCTCAAACGGGCCATTACTAATTTATGGTCCGAATGACCTAACCAGTGGAACGTGGGACACGATAAGAAATCTATGTCGCCTCTTCTAATTAACATCCTGTCCAAGTAGGTACTTGGACAGGCGGCCACGCTACTTTGCCACGTCCACATCTCCCTCCCTGGGTGATCCAGACGGAACCTGTCGACAAGATCGCACGAGGCCATCAGGTCAGACAGGCTGCTTTCACACCGATCCGACCCTCTATTCCCCCCGACCTTATCTATCTTGGGGTCCAGGATGGCATTCCAGTCCCCCATTAAAACTACTCGCTCCGGACCCGCCGAAAGGAACACCTCCACCTGCCGAAAAAAGGAAACCCTCTCCCCAGCGATATTGGGCGCGTAAACTGCCAAAATCCGGAACTTACTGCTTTTAACGGCAACATCGACCACGACCAGCCTTCCATGAGCGCACGCGTGAACTACAGTAACCGCCGCACCTAGGGTGCGACTCACTAACACAGAAACCCCACGGCTAAAGGAATTGCCGTATGCTGAATAAACGTCAAAGTCGTTCACCAGCACACTGCAATCCCCGGGCCCAACAAAGTGGGTCTCCTGAATTGTAGCTATATCTACTTCCAGGGCTATGAGATCCCTCAGCACGCGAGCAGCCTTGCTTCGAGATCTCATGCCCCTCGCATTTAAACTAGCTAGGTTCAAGTTTGCCATAATTTCCTTAACTAGAAGTATCCCTCAAAAACGGGTCTAAAGTCCTCGGGTGTTAGAACGCCGAAAGACTGACCGATGCTGCCAGTTAGCAACTCTGTTGTGAACTGACCTCCTCGGACCAGTCCCCCCACGTCTAAGGGAAAGGTTATTTTCAAGGCTCTATAAAGGGATGGGTGAACGTAAATGGGGACCCTCCCTTCGCATTTGACTGCTATTTGCATCAAGGACGGGTGCTCCTCGTCCACAATCTTCAGCCCCGGAAAAGCCAGTTTCGCTTCGGCAACCATCCTCCATAATGCTTTTACTCTGGCCCCCTTCTCCTTTCTCAGGAACGTGATGAGCATCGGTGCTTCACTGAAGTTGGTTGGCCTCTCCACTTCCTTCCCGTCCACTTCGGTGAGCTTTTCCAGCTTTTGGACGTGTTTCTTCTGGCCTGCGCTGAGGTCCACCGGTCCCTGGCTCACATCCACCTCGCATATCCTCTCCCCGGGTAAGAAAGGCCTCTTCCGTGTTCGTTCAGTCCGGATCGGGGCTACCGGGGTGGTGGTGGTGCTGATCGTCTCTTTGTTCTCTTCTGCTTCCATGTCCTCTGGGGACCCGGCTTCTACGTCTTCGGAAGTTTGGGCTTCAGAGGTCTCCTCGTTGGTAGTAGGAGTAGTAGTGGTAGGGGGAGGGGTATTCTGCTCATCCATGGGGTCTGACGGTTGGGCAGGGTTTTCTTGGTCTTCTTCGTCGTCGTCTTCCTGGTCTTCCTTAACCTTCTTGTTTGTGGCTGCCAGGCTTCTTTTTTCCGTCTTCTTTTCTTCTTCTTCCTCTTCTGATTCGGGGGCCAACTTTCGTTTCACTCCCGACTTCTCTTCCTTTTGTTTCTGGTCTTTTGGCTTTTCCGGGGCCACTGTCTTCTGCTTTCCCTTCTTGGCCACAGTACTCCAGCTCCTTGGTGTCTCCGCTGTTGGTGTGACTGCTTTCTCCGTCACTTTCACCGGGGGCACCGCTGTCGGTGGGGGCACTGGATCCCTCTTCGGGCAGAACTTCGCCATGTGGCCCGGCATCCTACAGCTCCAACAGTGTGGCCTTCTGCCTTCGACGATTATGGACATTGTCCATTTCTCCCATGTCAGTTGGGCGGGGATTGTGTTGAAGCCAGCTCTGTTGACCCTCATCTTGAGCTTATAATCTCCGGTCATTATATTTTTGGGGCCTCGCGCTGCCGTCACTGCCTCCACGTCCCCATATTGTGATAAGATGGCTCCGACCTGCTCCTCTTCGAAACACCATGGGACTCCCAGAATGGTCACCGTTGTTCGTCTTTTTTCCAGGTATTCTGGCTTACACCGGATCCCCTTCCATATTGTGTCGCTTTTCGATGTTCTGATGGCGTCTTCTTCTGTGGGTAGCAGGACATCCCACATTGCGTAACTTCTACGCACTATGTAAGTTGCTGGGATGTTTGTTTCCACCAACAAGCTTATCATTTTCTCCTTGCTCAATCCGGTGAGCCCCTTCTGTTTTTCATCGAAAGTCACTAGGGACACAATTCTTCTTCTGAGGCTTTCGAGCTTCCCTGGGACTGGCTTGATTTCATTTCCGTCCGTGAGGTGCCGGTACTTTTCCTGGAAGAGTCTTCGGTATGCTTCCGGGCTCTTTTGCTCCTTCGGGCCCCAGGTCTTCTCTGGACTTGTTTGATTTGGTCCCCAGCTGCTTCCAGCTTCTGGACTTTTTCCTGGGCTCTGCTGCTGTGATCCCTCGTGACCCGTCTTCTCCGGTCTTGCTTCTGGGCTTTTTCCCGGATTCTGCTTCTTCTCGTGAGTCATAGGTTGCCGTGCAGTAGGTTTCTCAAACTCAAGAGAGTTCCATCTCCTCAAAGCTGGTTCCCTCTTCTTCGGGCTGTTGTTTGCCGACTTGACCGCTCTGTTCGTTCCTTCTGTGGAAGGGTGTGATTTCCTGGTGGGCCTTTGAGGTATGGCCCAGCCTGTCTTGATTGCTCTTTTCTCTTCCCGTGTCCGTGGTTTTCCCCCGACAACTGCCCATGGGTTGAGAAAATCTGTGTCGCTGTCCTCCCTTGGTTCAGCGCCCCCGGGCCTAGAGTCTTTTCCCTCTACTAGGTATACAGGAGGTGATGGTGAATACCCCGCGGCTAGAGACTCTATTTCTACCATGAACGCTGCAGGTGATAGTGGGATTTCACTGGGTGTGACATCCCCTGACAACGACGACGGCACTGAGACTCCACCGGGTGTGGTATCTCTCGACGGCACTGGGATTCCACTGGGCGTGGTCTCCCCCGACAGCGGCACTGTAACGTCACTCGACGGCATTGTGACGTTACCCGTCAACGGCACTGGAACGTCACCGAATGTGACGCTCCCCCTTCTCGGCACTGGGGTGTCACCGGGTGTGACACCCCCCCTTCTCGGCACTGGGGTGTCACCGGGTGTGACACCCCCGCTTCTCGGCACTGGGGTGTCACCGGGTGTGACACCCCCCCTTCTCGGCGCTGGGGTGTCACCGGATGTGACACCCCCCCTTCTCGGCACTGGGGTGTCACCGGATGTGACACCCCCCCTTCTCGGCACTGGGGTGTCACCGGGTGTGACACCCCCCCTTCTCGGCACAACACCAGGGGCGTCCCCCATGGTGTTAGAGGCAGAGGCCTGCCTCTTGATTTGTTGGCCCAGTGCCCTTCCCCGACCCGCCGATTTGGAAGCTAGAGGGCCTTCACCACAAAAGGGTACGTGGGTAACCTCTAGTCCTGCCGGCTGCTTAAGTCGGTTCCAGACACTGAACAATCTGAAAAAAAGAATAGAAAACGTGAACAGTTAAAGGAGCTTTGGCCGAAAAAACCAAGCCATTTATTTAGTGTTCTGCCCCGGACCTGGCATTATCTACTGCCAGGCCCTCATTTGGGGTCCAGAGACACTTAGGCATGAAGCCAGTAAGGGGAAAGGGGGGTCGAGGGTCATTCTAAACTATGCTAGGTCTTTGAAGACTTTATTAAAATCCCTATGCTAAGACACTATTTTTTATATTATCATTCTTACCATGGAGTTTATCTACTTAAAATCTCCCCAGCGTATGGCTTTGGCGTTTTTAACTGAAAGAAATAAATGTTTTTATTCAACAAAACAAAATCATATGTACAAACAAAAAGAAAAGATGATTTTGGAAATAAAATTTTTTTCTAAAAATGAGGGATGAGATGATGGGGAGGGGGGCAAACTAAGATACACCCAAAAAGAAAAGAAAAAACAAATTAACAAAATGCCTATGGGGTCGGGTTAGTAATGGATCCCCCCAACCTATTTCTAAATATGGAGCGCCTACTGTCTTTCGGTCCCGAAGGTCGAAAGCAAGCAGGTCGTTCCCTAGTGGGGAGTGGGGGACCTAGGGACGATATTTGAAAATAAATTAGATAGGGATGGGTAACATCAGGACTGGACGGCGTCTTCCAAGATAAATGTACGTATAGGGGCAAACAGACCGGGGGCAAAACAAAGGGTGGACTGGGCATCTTTTGGAAGCTCTCCTATTGCCGATAAAAATAAATTCAGGGACGGGATCAACTTTCATACTTGCCCTAGTCTAGTATCTAATAAAGAATTTTCCACTCGTGGTGGTTAGGACCTAACTATCCCTACTCTGTTACTTTGTTTGGGGCTGGGTTCCGTAGAACCTTAGCACCGCCTGACAGATACCACTAGGGTGGGAAAACAAACTTAAACCTAGCGCCTCGTCGGATGCACAAACTAGTGTTGTGCACCCATCTCCTATCAAAGTCCATGCGGTGCAATCTTTTCCAATCGCATCTGATCTTTACTTTAAGTTGATGTTTAAAGCGACCAACCAGATCCCGATCCGAAACAGATTGCTCCTCATGGACAATCTCAAGACGTGAAATCCACGTTACTAATCTAGCTACTGCTAGGATCGCTAGAAACACCAATCGTCTCTCCCCAGTAAACGGCGGATCCATGTTGTCGACGACGTACGCCAAATCAAGTGGCACCAACCGCTCGGGGTCGATGCGAGCCGTTACCCTTCCGACGTACTCCCAGAGCCTCCGAACTCCGCTGCAAAGAAAAAAGGCATGCTCCCTCGTTTCATCTTCGTCTTCCTCGCAGCGGGGGCAGAAAGGAACGTATTCATCCTCTCTGCAGAATCCGGCTAGTACGCCGAAAAGTGGCAGCGCATTCCGGACTAGCCTCCATGTGATTGAAAACTCTGAATTATTTAGAAAGCTACTGGCTGGCGCCCAATTCCACTGAGAGAGGACCTCCTCCCTCGACATGTGCAGCCGCTCAACCAGCGGATCTTTTGCGGTCCCCACTACTAAATCCCGATACAGTCTCCTCCTAGGCCGTGCAAGGTCACTGGACCCCGGCAATGCCCTAAGGGCGGCTCGGCATTCGGAGAGGAACCGCCGTTCCCCCGCCGGTCTTCTGCGACCTTCGGCGGCAGGGGAGGGCACGAGCTGTGGGAAAGCGTGCTCCACAACTGGTACCCAGTGCAATTCCTCAAGCAGTGTCCGACTTAGGAACGCCAATCTTTCGGCGTGCTTATGACTTAACAAGTCAGGCATTCCCAAGCCTCCATCGCTGAGTTTCTGTGTACAGACCTGTCTACGGACATACGGCTTTCCCCCTTTCCAGAGGAGTCTGAAAAGGAGTCGCTCCAAAGCCTTACAGCGGTCCGCAGGCAGAGGAAGTACTGACAAGTGGTAAAGGATCAACGGAAAGACGTAAGTTTGGCACGCCTCCGCACGACCCTTCAGGGACAAACCCCTGCGAATCCAAGTCCCCACTGACGATTCGACCTTTGTCTGTACCTCCGACCAATTTTTGTCCAGCTGGAGCCCAGGCCCGAACCAGATTCCAAGAATCTTTACCGGGCCATCTGTCCAGCCGAACTCACCTGGAAGCGAGTTTACCCCGGTCCAAGTGCCCAACCGCAGGCCAACGGACTTGCTGCGGTTGACTATGGCCCCTGTAACACGTTCATACTCATCGACCGCCTCTATCACCGCTTTAATATCGATCCTTCGCCCTACATAAACGGTGACGTCATCGGCGTACGCGGAAACCCTGGCAAATCGGCCGCCAGGTAGAGCTATCCCGCGTAGGACTGGTCTCGTCGTCTCGTCCCTTAACTTGCGAAGGAAGGGCTCCAACGCCAGGACATAAAGCAGAGGCGACAGCGGACACCCCTGGCGCACCGACCGAGAGACCCCAAAGGACTCCGACAACCTACCATTTACTTGTACCGCTACCGTGGGGTCACGATACAAAACGGAAATCCACTTGCGGAAGTCCGGACCAAAACCGGCGGTCTCCAAAACAGACTCCAAGAAACCATGGTCGACCCTATCGAAAGCTTTGGACTGATCTAAATTGATCAGCGCGGCTCCTGTGTCGTCTTCTAACCCCTCTATGATCGTGCGCACCAAGTGCAAGTTGTCTTTAATCGTTCTCCCCTTCACAGAACAAGTCTGATCCGGTTCGACCAAATCACCGATGACAACCTGCAGTCGGTTTGCAAGAACGCGGGCCAAAATCTTCAACTCTGTGTTTAGCAGAGTGATGGGCCTGTAATCATCTAAGTCCTCCCCACCATGCCGCTCTTTCTTCTTCAGTAGTGTGACCACTCCTTTGGTTACCTGCCCAGGGATGGATCCCTGGGAAAACCAGTGGTTAAACACACCCGTCAGAAGAGGAACAAACATGGGCGACAGCCTCAAATACAATTCGTAGGGCAGACCATCGAGCCCTGGAGATCTGTTCTGGCCAACCTGCTTCAACGCAGTAATGACTTCACGCTCTGTAACCACCCCATCACAGCTAGCTGCTCGGTCCGCAGTAAGGCGGGGCGAGCCGGCTAAATAGCTGCCAAACTCCTGGCCGCGGAGTCTGGGTAGTTGGGTAAAGCGTTCCTTCAAATGTTGACGAAACCCACTGCAAATCTCCCGAGTCGATACGAGGGTATGTCCTTCCAGGTTTTTCACCTTCCGAATGTACCCGTCCGAACCACGTCTTAAGGCAGCCTTACGCTCAACAGCGTCAACGTTCACGGCTTCGTTAGAGACTCTTTTTAACCTAGCCCTAACTACTTGCCCTTCGTAACGCTCGCTAGCCAAGCGCTGAAGGTCCCCCTTAACTATGTTTATCTCTAGGGGATCCCCACCAGCCACCGCCCGGGTCAATCTATCTTCTAGCTGCCTTTTGGTCCGTGCCCTAGTTAACGCGAGGCGTTGGCTGTATTGGACACAAAAGAGCCTAATGGTAGCCTTAAGTCTAACCCACCAGCTACTCCCGGTAACCGCCCCCACTAACTCCCGCTGAATTAGTGTTGTCAGCTGTTCCCGAAAGTCGTTCATCTCCAACAAGGAGGCGTTCAACTTCCAGTAGCCAGCCAACCTAGGCCTATTACCTAATCTCAAACGGGCCATTACTAATTTATGGTCCGAATGACCTAACCAGTGGAACGTGGGACACGATAAGAAATCTATGTCGCCTCTTCTAATTAACATCCTGTCCAAGTAGGTACTTGGACAGGCGGCCACGCTACTTTGCCACGTCCACATCTCCCTCCCTGGGTGATCCAGACGGAACCTGTCGACAAGATCGCACGAGGCCATCAGGTCAGACAGGCTGCTTTCACACCGATCCGACCCTCTATTCCCCCCGACCTTATCTATCTTGGGGTCCAGGATGGCATTCCAGTCCCCCATTAAAACTACTCGCTCCGGACCCGCCGAAAGGAACACCTCCACCTGCCGAAAAAAGGAAACCCTCTCCCCAGCGATATTGGGCGCGTAAACTGCCAAAATCCGGAACTTACTGCTTTTAACGGCAACATCGACCACGACCAGCCTTCCATGAGCGCACGCGTGAACTACAGTAACCGCCGCACCTAGGGTGCGACTCACTAACACAGAAACCCCACGGCTAAAGGAATTGCCGTATGCTGAATAAACGTCAAAGTCGTTCACCAGCACACTGCAATCCCCGGGCCCAACAAAGTGGGTCTCCTGAATTGTAGCTATATCTACCTCCAGGGCTATGAGATCCCTCAGCACGCGAGCAGCCTTGCTTCGAGATCTCATGCCCCTCGCATTTAAACTAGCTAGGTTCAAGTTTGCCATAATTTCCCTAACTAGAAGTATCCCTCAAAAACGGGTCTAAAGTCCTCGGGTGTTAGAACGCCGAAAGACTGACCGATGCTGCCAGTTAGCAACTCTGTTGTGAACTGACCTCCTCGGACCAGTCCCCCCACGTCTAAGGGAAAGGTTATTTTCAAGGCTCTATAAAGGGATGGGTGAACATAAATGGGGACCCTCCCTTCGCACTTGACTGCTATTTGCATTAAGGACGGGTGCTCCTCATCCACAATCTTCAGCCCCGGAAAAGCCAGTTTCGCTTCGGCAACCATCCTCCATAATGCTTTTACTCTGGCCCCCTTCTCCTTTCTCAGGAACGTGATGAGCATCGGTGCTTCACTGAAGTTGGTTGGCCTCTCCACTTCCTTCCCGTCCACTTCGGTGAGCTTTTCCAGCTTTTGGACGTGTTTCTTCTGGCCTGCGCTGAGGTCCACCGGTCCCTGGCTCACATCCACCTCGCATATCCTCTCCCCGGGTAAGAAAGGCCTCTTCCGTGTTCGTTCAGTCCGGATCGGGGCTACCGGGGTGGTGGTGGTGCTGATCGTCTCTTTGTTCTCTTCTGCTTCCATGTCCTCTGGGGACCCGGCTTCTACGTCTTCGGAAGTTTGGGCTTCAGAGGTCTCCTCGTTGGTAGTAGGAGTAGTAGTGGTAGGGGGAGGGGTATTCTGCTCATCCATGGGGTCTGACGGTTGGGCAGGGTTTTCTTGGTCTTCTTCGTCGTCGTCTTCCTGGTCTTCCTTAACCTTCTTGTTTGTGGCTGCCAGGCTTCTTTTTTCCGTCTTCTTTTCTTCTTCTTCCTCTTCTGATTCGGGGGCCAACTTTCGTTTCACTCCCGACTTCTCTTCCTTTTGTTTCTGGTCTTTTGGCTTTTCCGGGGCCACTGTCTTCTGCTTTCCCTTCTTGGCCACAGTACTCCAGCTCCTTGGTGTCTCCGCTGTTGGTGTGACTGCTTTCTCCGTCACTTTCACCGGGGGCACCGCTGTCGGTGGGGGCACTGGATCCCTCTTCGGGCAGAACTTCGCCATGTGGCCCGGCATCCTACAGCTCCAACAGTGTGGCCTTCTGCCTTCGACGATTATGGACATTGTCCATTTCTCCCATGTCAGTTGGGCGGGGATTGTGTTGAAGCCAGCTCTGTTGACCCTCATCTTGAGCTTATAATCTCCGGTCATTATATTTTTGGGGCCTCGCGCTGCCGTCACTGCCTCCACGTCCCCATATTGTGATAAGATGGCTCCGACCTGCTCCTCTTCGAAACACCATGGGACTCCTAGAATGGTCACCGTTGTTCGTCTTTTTTCCAGGTATTCTGGCTTACACCGGATCCCCTTCCATATTGTGTCGCTTTTCGATGTTCTGATGGCGTCTTCTTCTGTGGGTAGCAGGACATCCCACATTGCGTAACTTCTACGCACTATATAAGTTGCTGGGATGTTTGTTTCCACCAACAAGCTTATCATTTTCTCCTTGCTCAATCCGGTGAGCCCCTTGTGTTTTTCATCGAAAGTCACTAGGGACACAATTCTTCTTCTGAGGCTTTCGAGCTTCCCTGGGACTGGCTTGATTTCATTTCCGTCCGTGAGGTGCCGGTACTTTTCCTGGAAGAGTCTTCGGTATGCTTCCGGGCTCTTTTGCTCCTTCGGGCCCCAGGTCTTCTCTGGACTTGTTTGATTTGGTCCCCAGCTGCTTCCAGCTTCTGGACTTTTTCCTGGGCTCTGCTGCTGTGATCCCTCGTGACCCGTCTTCTCCGGTCTTGCTTCTGGGCTTTTTCCCGGATTCTGCTTCTTCTCGTGAGTCATAGGTTGCCATGTAGTAGGTTTCTCAAACTCAAGAGAGTTCCATCTCCTCAATGCTGGTTCCCTCTTCTTCGGGCTGTTGTCCGCCGACCTGACCGCTCTGTTCGTTCCTTCTGCGGAAGGGTGTGATTTCCTGATGGGCCTTTGAGGTATGGCCCAGCCTGTCTTGATTGCTCTTTTCTCTTCCCGTGTCCGTGGTTTTCCCCCGACAAACGCCCATGGGTTGAGAAAATCTGTGTCGCTGTCGTCCCTTGGTTCAGCGCCCCCGGGCCTAGAGTGTTTTCCCTCTACTAGGTATACTGGAGGTGATGGTGAATACCCCGCGGCTAGAGACTCTATTTCTACCATGAACGCTGCAGGTGATAGTGGGATTTCACTGGGTGTGGCATCCCCTGACAACGACGACGGCACTGAGACTCCACCGGGTGTGGTATCTCTCGACGGCACTGGGATTCCACTGGGCGTGGTCTCCCCCGACAGCGGCACTGTAACGTCACTCGACGGCATTGTGACGTTACCCGTCAACGGCACTGGAACGTCACCGAATGTGACGCTCCCCCTTCTCGGCACTGGGGTGTCACCGGGTGTGACACCCCCCCTTCTCGGCACTGGGGTGTCACCGGGTGTGACACCCCCCCTTCTCGGCACTGGGGTGTCACCGGGTGTGACACCCCCCCTTCTCGGCGCTGGGGTGTCACCGGATGTGACACCCCCCCTTTTCGGCACTGGGGTGTCACCGGATGTGACACCCCCCCTTCTCGGCACAACACCAGGGGCGTCCCCCATGGTGTTAGAGGCAGAGGCCTGCCTCTTGATTTGTTGGCCCAGTGCCCTTCCCCGACCCGCCGATTTGGAAGCTAGAGGGCCTTCACCACAAAAGGGTACGTGGGTAACCTCTAGTCCTGCCGGCTGCTTAAGTCGGTTCCAGACACTGAACAATCTGAAAAAAAGAATAGAAAACGTGAACAGTTAAAGGAGCTTTGGCCGAAAAAACCAAGCCATTTATTTAGTGTTCTGCCCCGGACCTGGCATTATCTACTGCCAGGCCCTCATTTGGGGTCCAGAGACACTTAGGCATGAAGCCAGTAGGGGGAAAGGGGGGTCGAGGGTCATTCTAAACTATGCTAGGTCTTTGAAGACTTTATTAAAATTCCTATGCTAAGACACTATTTTTTATATTATCATTCTTACCATGGAGTTTATCTACTTAAAATCTCCCCAGCGTATGGCTTTGGCGTTTTTAACTGAAAGAAATAAATGTTTTTATTCAACAAAACAAAATCATATGTACAAACAAAAAAGAAAATATGATTTTGGAAATAAAATTTTTTCTAAAAATGAGGGATGAGATGATGGGGAGGGGGGCAAACTAAGATACACCCAAAAAGAAAAGAAAAAACAAATTAACAAAATGCCTATGGGGTCGGGTTAGTAATGGATCCCCCCAACCTATTTCTAAATATGGAGCGCCTACTGTCTTTCGGTCCCGAAGGTCGAAAGCAAGCAGGTCGTTCCCTAGTGGGGAGTGGGGGACCTAGGGACGATATTTGAAAATAAATTAGATAGGGATGGGTAACATCAGGACTGGACGGCGTCTTCCAAGATAAATGTACGTATAGGGGCAAACAGACCGGGGACAAAACAAAGGGTGGACTGGGCATCTTTTGGAAGCTCTCCTATTGCCGATAAAAATAAATTCAGGGACGGGATCAACTTTCATACTTGCCCTAGTCTAGTATCTAATAAAGAATTTTCCACTCGTGGTGGTTAGGACCTAACTATCCCTACTCTGTTACTTTGTTTGGGGCTGGGTTCCGTAGAACCTTAGCACCGCCTGACAGATACCACTAGGGTGGGAAAACAAACTTAAACCTAGCGCCTCGTCGGATGCACAAACTAGTGTTGTGCACCCATCTCCTATCAAAGTCCATGCGGTGCAATCTTTTCCAATCGCATCTGATCTTTACTTTAAGTTGATGTTTAAAGCGACCAACCAGATCCCGATCCGAAACAGATTGCTCCTCATGGACAATCTCAAGACGTGAAATCCACGTTACTAATCTAGCTACTGCTAGGATCGCTAGAAACACCAATCGTCTCTCCCCAGTAAACGGCGGATCCATGTTGTCGACGACGTACGCCAAATCAAGTGGCACCAACCGCTCGGGGTCGATGCGAGCCGTTACCCTTCCGACGTACTCCCAGAGCCTCCGAACTCCGCTGCAAAGAAAAAAGGCATGCTCCCTCGTTTCATCTTCGTCTTCCTCGCAGCGGGGGCAGAAAGGAACGTATTCATCCTCTCTGCAGAATCCGGCTAGTACGCCGAAAAGTGGCAGCGCATTCCGGACTAGCCTCCATGTGATTGAAAACTCTGAATTATTTAGAAAGCTACTGGCTGGCGCCCAATTCCACTGAGAGAGGACCTCCTCCCTCGACATGTGCAGCCGCTCAACCAGCGGATCTTTTGCGGTCCCCACTACTAAATCCCGATACAGTCTCCTCCTAGGCCGTGCAAGGTCACTGGACCCCGGCAATGCCCTAAGGGCGGCTCGGCATTCGGAGAGGAACCGCCGTTCCCCCGCCGGTCTTCTGCGACCTTCGGCGGCAGGGGAGGGCACGAGCTGTGGGAAAGCGTGCTCCACAACTGGTACCCAGTGCAATTCCTCAAGCAGTGTCCGACTTAGGAACGCCAATCTTTCGGCGTGCTTATGACTTAACAAGTCAGGCATTCCCAAGCCTCCATCGCTGAGTTTCTGTGTACAGACCTGTCTACGGACATACGGCTTTCCCCCTTTCCAGAGGAGTCTGAAAAGGAGTCGCTCCAAAGCCTTACAGCGGTCCGCAGGCAGAGGAAGTACTGACAAGTGGTAAAGGATCAACGGAAAGACGTAAGTTTGGCACGCCTCCGCACGACCCTTCAGGGACAAACCCCTGCGAATCCAAGTCCCCACTGACGATTCGACCTTTGTCTGTACCTCCGACCAATTTTTGTCCAGCTGGAGCCCAGGCCCGAACCAGATTCCAAGAATCTTTACCGGGCCATCTGTCCAGCCGAACTCACCTGGAAGCGAGTTTACCCCGGTCCAAGTGCCCAACCGCAGGCCAACGGACTTGCTGCGGTTGACTATGGCCCCTGTAACACGTTCATACTCATCGACCGCCTCTATCACCGCTTTAATATCGATCCTTCGCCCTACATAAACGGTGACGTCATCGGCGTACGCGGAAACCCTGGCAAATCGGCCGCCAGGTAGAGCTATCCCGCATAGGACTGGTCTCGTCGTCTCGTCCCTTAACTTGCGAAGGAAGGGCTCCAACGCCAGGACATAAAGCAGAGGCGACAGCGGACACCCCTGGCGCACCGACCGAGAGACCCCAAAGGACTCCGACAACCTACCATTTACTTGTACCGCTACCGTGGGGTCACGATACAAAACGGAAATCCACTTGCGGAAGTCCGGACCAAAACCGGCGGTCTCCAAAACAGACTCCAAGAAACCATGGTCGACCCTATCGAAAGCTTTGGACTGATCTAAATTGATCAGCGCGGCTCCTGTGTCGTCTTCTAACCCCTCTATGATCGTGCGCACCAAGTGCAAGTTGTCTTTAATCGTTCTCCCCTTCACAGAACAAGTCTGATCCGGTTCGACCAAATCACCGATGACAACCTGCAGTCGGTTTGCAAGAACGCGGGCCAAAATCTTCAACTCTGTGTTTAGCAGAGTGATGGGCCTGTAATCATCTAAGTCCTCCCCACCATGCCGCTCTTTCTTCTTCAGTAGTGTGACCACTCCTTTGGTTACCTGCCCAGGGATGGATCCCTGGGAAAACCAGTGGTTAAACACACCCGTCAGAAGAGGAACAAACATGGGCGACAGCCTCAAATACAATTCGTAGGGCAGACCATCGAGCCCTGGAGATCTGTTCTGGCCAACCTGCTTCAACGCAGTAATGACTTCACGCTCTGTAACCACCCCATCACAGCTAGCTGCTCGGTCCGCAGTAAGGCGGGGCGAGCCGGCTAAATAGCTGCCAAACTCCTGGCCGCGGAGTCTGGGTAGTTGGGTAAAGCGTTCCTTCAAATGTTGACGAAACCCACTGCAAATCTCCCGAGTCGATACGAGGGTATGTCCTTCCAGGTTTTTCACCTTCCGAATGTACCCGTCCGAACCACGTCTTAAGGCAGCCTTACGCTCAACAGCGTCAACGTTCACGGCTTCGTTAGAGACTCTTTTTAACCTAGCCCTAACTACTTGCCCTTCGTAACGCTCGCTAGCCAAGCGCTGAAGGTCCCCCTTAACTATGTTTATCTCTAGGGGATCCCCACCAGCCACCGCCCGGGTCAATCTATCTTCTAGCTGCCTTTTGGTCCGTGCCCTAGTTAACGCGAGGCGTTGGCTGTATTGGACACAAAAGAGCCTAATGGTAGCCTTAAGTCTAACCCACCAGCTACTCCCGGTAACCGCCCCCACTAACTCCCGCTGAATTAGTGTTGTCAGCTGTTCCCGAAAGTCGTTCATCTCCAACAAGGAGGCGTTCAACTTCCAGTAGCCAGCCAACCTAGGCCTATTACCTAATCTCAAACGGGCCATTACTAATTTATGGTCCGAATGACCTAACCAGTGGAACGTGGGACACGATAAGAAATCTATGTCGCCTCTTCTAATTAACATCCTGTCCAAGTAGGTACTTGGACAGGCGGCCACGCTACTTTGCCACGTCCACATCTCCCTCCCTGGGTGATCCAGACGGAACCTGTCGACAAGATCGCACGAGGCCATCAGGTCAGACAGGCTGCTTTCACACCGATCCGACCCTCTATTCCCCCCGACCTTATCTATCTTGGGGTCCAGGATGGCATTCCAGTCCCCCATTAAAACTACTCGCTCCGGACCCGCCGAAAGGAACACCTCCACCTGCCGAAAAAAGGAAACCCTCTCCCCAGCGATATTGGGCGCGTAAACTGCCAAAATCCGGAACTTACTGCTTTTAACGGCAACATCGACCACGACCAGCCTTCCATGAGCGCACGCGTGAACTACAGTAACCGCCGCACCTAGGGTGCGACTCACTAACACAGAAACCCCACGGCTAAAGGAATTGCCGTATGCTGAATAAACGTCAAAGTCGTTCACCAGCACACTGCAATCCCCGGGCCCAACAAAGTGGGTCTCCTGAATTGTAGCTATATCTACCTCCAGGGCTATGAGATCCCTCAGCACGCGAGCAGCCTTGCTTCGAGATCTCATGCCCCTCGCATTTAAACTAGCTAGGTTCAAGTTTGCCATAATTTCCCTAACTAGAAGTATCCCTCAAAAACGGGTCTAAAGTCCTCGGGTGTTAGAACGCCGAAAGACTGACCGATGCTGCCAGTTAGCAACTCTGTTGTGAACTGACCTCCTCGGACCAGTCCCCCCACGTCTAAGGGAAAGGTTATTTTCAAGGCTCTATAAAGGGATGGGTGAACATAAATGGGGACCCTCCCTTCGCACTTGACTGCTATTTGCATTAAGGACGGGTGCTCCTCATCCACAATCTTCAGCCCCGGAAAAGCCAGTTTCGCTTCGGCAACCATCCTCCATAATGCTTTTACTCTGGCCCCCTTCTCCTTTCTTAGGAACGTGATGAGCATCGGTGCTTCACTGAAGTTGGTTGGCCTCTCCACTTCCTTCCCGTCCACTTCGGTGAGCTTTTCCAGCTTTTGGACGTGTTTCTTCTGGCCTGCGCTGAGGTCCACCGGTCCCTGGCTCACGTCCACCTCGCATATCCTCTCCCCGGGTAAGAAAGGCCTCTTCCGTGTTCGTTCAGTCCGGATCGGGGCTACCGGGGTGGTGGTGGTGCTGATCGTCTCTTTGTTCTCTTCTGCTTCCATGTCCTCTGGGGACCCGGCTTCTACGTCTTCGGAAGTTTGGGCTTCAGAGGTCTCCTCGTTGGTAGTAGGAGTAGTAGTGGTAGGGGGAGGGGTATTCTGCTCATCCATGGGGTCTGACGGTTGGGCAGGGTTTTCTTGGTCTTCTTCGTCGTCGTCTTCCTGGTCTTCCTTAACCTTCTTGTTTGTGGCTGCCAGGCTTCTTTTTTCCGTCTTCTTTTCTTCTTCTTCCTCTTCTGATTCGGGGGCCAACTTTCGTTTCACTCCCGACTTCTCTTCCTTTTGTTTCTGGTCTTTTGGCTTTTCCGGGGCCACTGTCTTCTGCTTTCCCTTCTTGGCCACAGTACTCCAGCTCCTTGGTGTCTCCGCTGTTGGTGTGACTGCTTTCTCCGTCACTTTCACCGGGGGCACCGCTGTCGGTGGGGGCACTGGATCCCTCTTCGGGCAGAACTTCGCCATGTGGCCCGGCATCCTACAGCTCCAACAGTGTGGCCTTCTGCCTTCGACGATTATGGACATTGTCCATTTCTCCCATGTCAGTTGGGCGGGGATTGTGTTGAAGCCAGCTCTGTTGACCCTCATCTTGAGCTTATAATCTCCGGTCATTATATTTTTGGGGCCTCGCGCTGCCGTCACTGCCTCCACGTCCCCATATTGTGATAAGATGGCTCCGACCTGCTCCTCTTCGAAACACCATGGGACTCCCAGAATGGTCACCGTTGTTCGTCTTTTTTCCAGGTATTCTGGCTTACACCGGATCCCCTTCCATATTGTGTCGCTTTTTGATGTTCTGATGGCGTCTTCTTCTGTGGGTAGCAGGACATCCCACATTGCGTAACTTCTACGCACTATGTAAGTTGCTGGGATGTTTGTTTCCACCAACAAGCTTATCATTTTCTCCTTGCTCAATCCGGTGAGCCCCTTCTGTTTTTCATCGAAAGTCACTAGGGACACAATTCTTCTTCTGAGGCTTTCGAGCTTCCCTGGGACTGGCTTGATTTCATTTCCGTCCGTGAGGTGCCGGTACTTTTCCTGGAAGAGTCTTCGGTATGCTTCCGGGCTCTTTTGCTCCTTCGGGCCCCAGGTCTTCTCTGGACTTGTTTGATTTGGTCCCCAGCTGCTTCCAGCTTCTGGACTTTTTCCTGGGCTCTGCTGCTGTGATCCCTCGTGACCCGTCTTCTCCGGTCTTGCTTCTGGGCTTTTTCCCGGATTCTGCTTCTTCTCGTGAGTCATAGGTTGCCGTGCAGTAGGTTTCTCAAACTCAAGAGAGTTCCATCTCCTCAAAGCTGGTTCCCTCTTCTTCGGGCTGTTGTTTGCCGACTTGACCGCTCTGTTCGTTCCTTCTGTGGAAGGGTGTGATTTCCTGGTGGGCCTTTGAGGTATGGCCCAGCCTGTCTTGATTGCTCTTTTCTCTTCCCGTGTCCGTGGTTTTCCCCCGACAACTGCCCATGGGTTGAGAAAATCTGTGTCGCTGTCCTCCCTTGGTTCAGCGCCCCCGGGCCTAGAGTCTTTTCCCTCTACTAGGTATACAGGAGGTGATGGTGAATACCCCGCGGCTAGAGACTCTATTTCTACCATGAACGCTGCAGGTGATAGTGGGATTTCACTGGGTGTGACATCCCCTGACAACGACGACGGCACTGAGACTCCACCGGGTGTGGTATCTCTCGACGGCACTGGGATTCCACTGGGCGTGGTCTCCCCCGACAGCGGCACTGTAACGTCACTCGACGGCATTGTGACGTTACCCGTCAACGGCACTGGAACGTCACCGAATGTGACGCTCCCCCTTCTCGGCACTGGGGTGTCACCGGGTGTGACACCCCCCCTTCTCGGCACTGGGGTGTCACCGGGTGTGACACCCCCCCTTCTCGGCACTGGGGTGTCACCGGGTGTGACACCCCCCCTTCTCGGCACTGGGGTGTCACCGGGTGTGACACCCCCCCTTCTCGGCGCTGGGGTGTCACCGGATGTGACACCCCCCCTTCTCGGCACTGGGGTGTCACCGGATGTGACACCCCCCCCTTCTCGGCACAACACCAGGGGCGTCCCCCATGGTGTTAGAGGCAGAGGCCTGCCTCTTGATTTGTTGGCCCAGTGCCCTTCCCCGACCCGCCGATTTGGAAGCTAGAGGGCCTTCACCACAAAAGGGTACGTGGGTAACCTCTAGTCCTGCCGGCTGCTTAAGTCGGTTCCAGACACTGAACAATCTGAAAAAAAGAATAGAAAACGTGAACAGTTAAAGGAGCTTTGGCCGAAAAAACCAAGCCATTTATTTAGTGTTCTGCCCCGGACCTGGCATTATCTACTGCCAGGCCCTCATTTGGGGTCCAGAGACACTTAGGCATGAAGCCAGTAGGGGGAAAGGGGGGTCGAGGGTCATTCTAAACTATGCTAGGTCTTTGAAGACTTTATTAAAATTCCTATGCTAAGACACTATTTTTTATATTATCATTCTTACCATGGAGTTTATCTACTTAAAATCTCCCCAGCGTATGGCTTTGGCGTTTTTAACTGAAAGAAATAAATGTTTTTATTCAACAAAACAAAATCATATGTACAAACAAAAAAGAAAATATGATTTTGGAAATAAAATTTTTTCTAAAAATGAGGGATGAGATGATGGGGAGGGGGGCAAACTAAGATACACCCAAAAAGAAAAGAAAAAACAAATTAACAAAATGCCTATGGGGTCGGGTTAGTAATGGATCCCCCCAACCTATTTCTAAATATGGAGCGCCTACTGTCTTTCGGTCCCGAAGGTCGAAAGCAAGCAGGTCGTTCCCTAGTGGGGAGTGGGGGACCTAGGGACGATATTTGAAAATAAATTAGATAGGGATGGGTAACATCAGGACTGGACGGCGTCTTCCAAGATAAATGTACGTATAGGGGCAAACAGACCGGGGACAAAACAAAGGGTGGACTGGGCATCTTTTGGAAGCTCTCCTATTGCCGATAAAAATAAATTCAGGGACGGGATCAACTTTCATACTTGCCCTAGTCTAGTATCTAATAAAGAATTTTCCACTCGTGGTGGTTAGGACCTAACTATCCCTACTCTGTTACTTTGTTTGGGGCTGGGTTCCGTAGAACCTTAGCACCGCCTGACAGATACCACTAGGGTGGGAAAACAAACTTAAACCTAGCGCCTCGTCGGATGCACAAACTAGTGTTGTGCACCCATCTCCTATCAAAGTCCATGCGGTGCAATCTTTTCCAATCGCATCTGATCTTTACTTTAAGTTGATGTTTAAAGCGACCAACCAGATCCCGATCCGAAACAGATTGCTCCTCATGGACAATCTCAAGACGTGAAATCCACGTTACTAATCTAGCTACTGCTAGGATCGCTAGAAACACCAATCGTCTCTCCCCAGTAAACGGCGGATCCATGTTGTCGACGACGTACGCCAAATCAAGTGGCACCAACCGCTCGGGGTCGATGCGAGCCGTTACCCTTCCGACGTACTCCCAGAGCCTCCGAACTCCGCTGCAAAGAAAAAAGGCATGCTCCCTCGTTTCATCTTCGTCTTCCTCGCAGCGGGGGCAGAAAGGAACGTATTCATCCTCTCTGCAGAATCCGGCTAGTACGCCGAAAAGTGGCAGCGCATTCCGGACTAGCCTCCATGTGATTGAAAACTCTGAATTATTTAGAAAGCTACTGGCTGGCGCCCAATTCCACTGAGAGAGGACCTCCTCCCTCGACATGTGCAGCCGCTCAACCAGCGGATCTTTTGCGGTCCCCACTACTAAATCCCGATACAGTCTCCTCCTAGGCCGTGCAAGGTCACTGGACCCCGGCAATGCCCTAAGGGCGGCTCGGCATTCGGAGAGGAACCGCCGTTCCCCCGCCGGTCTTCTGCGACCTTCGGCGGCAGGGGAGGGCACGAGCTGTGGGAAAGCGTGCTCCACAACTGGTACCCAGTGCAATTCCTCAAGCAGTGTCCGACTTAGGAACGCCAATCTTTCGGCGTGCTTATGACTTAACAAGTCAGGCATTCCCAAGCCTCCATCGTTGAGTTTCTGTGTACAGACCTGTCTACGGACATACGGCTTTCCCCCTTTCCAGAGGAGTCTGAAAAGGAGTCGCTCCAAAGCCTTACAGCGGTCCGCAGGCAGAGGAAGTACTGACAAGTGGTAAAGGATCAACGGAAAGACGTAAGTTTGGCACGCCTCCGCACGACCCTTCAGGGACAAACCCCTGCGAATCCAAGTCCCCACTGACGATTCGACCTTTGTCTGTACCTCCGACCAATTTTTGTCCAGCTGGAGCCCAGGCCCGAACCAGATTCCAAGAATCTTTACCGGGCCATCTGTCCAGCCGAACTCACCTGGAAGCGAGTTTACCCCGGTCCAAGTGCCCAACCGCAGGCCAACGGACTTGCTGCGGTTGACTATGGCCCCTGTAACACGTTCATACTCATCGACCGCCTCTATCACCGCTTTAATATCGATCCTTCGCCCTACATAAACGGTGACGTCATCGGCGTACGCGGAAACCCTGGCAAATCGGCCGCCAGGTAGAGCTATCCCGCGTAGGACTGGTCTCGTCGTCTCGTCCCTTAACTTGCGAAGGAAGGGCTCCAACGCCAGGACATAAAGCAGAGGCGACAGCGGACACCCCTGGCGCACCGACCGAGAGACCCCAAAGGACTCCGACAACCTACCATTTACTTGTACCGCTACCGTGGGGTCACGATACAAAACGGAAATCCACTTGCGGAAGTCCGGACCAAAACCGGCGGTCTCCAAAACAGACTCCAAGAAACCATGGTCGACCCTATCGAAAGCTTTGGACTGATCTAAATTGATCAGCGCGGCTCCTGTGTCGTCTTCTAACCCCTCTATGATCGTGCGCACCAAGTGCAAGTTGTCTTTAATCGTTCTCCCCTTCACAGAACAAGTCTGATCCGGTTCGACCAAATCACCGATGACAACCTGCAGTCGGTTTGCAAGAACGCGGGCCAAAATCTTCAACTCTGTGTTTAGCAGAGTGATGGGCCTGTAATCATCTAAGTCCTCCCCACCATGCCGCTCTTTCTTCTTCAGTAGTGTGACCACTCCTTTGGTTACCTGCCCAGGGATGGATCCCTGGGAAAACCAGTGGTTAAACACACCCGTCAGAAGAGGAACAAACATGGGCGACAGCCTCAAATACAATTCGTAGGGCAGACCATCGAGCCCTGGAGATCTGTTCTGGCCAACCTGCTTCAACGCAGTAATGACTTCACGCTCTGTAACCACCCCATCACAGCTAGCTGCTCGGTCCGCAGTAAGGCGGGGCGAGCCGGCTAAATAGCTGCCAAACTCCTGGCCGCGGAGTCTGGGTAGTTGGGTAAAGCGTTCCTTCAAATGTTGACGAAACCCACTGCAAATCTCCCGAGTCGATACGAGGGTATGTCCTTCCAGGTTTTTCACCTTCCGAATGTACCCGTCCGAACCACGTCTTAAGGCAGCCTTACGCTCAACAGCGTCAACGTTCACGGCTTCGTTAGAGACTCTTTTTAACCTAGCCCTAACTACTTGCCCTTCGTAACGCTCGCTAGCCAAGCGCTGAAGGTCCCCCTTAACTATGTTTATCTCTAGGGGATCCCCACCAGCCACCGCCCGGGTCAATCTATCTTCTAGCTGCCTTTTGGTCCGTGCCCTAGTTAACGCGAGGCGTTGGCTGTATTGGACACAAAAGAGCCTAATGGTAGCCTTAAGTCTAACCCACCAGCTACTCCCGGTAACCGCCCCCACTAACTCCCGCTGAATTAGTGTTGTCAGCTGTTCCCGAAAGTCGTTCATCTCCAACAAGGAGGCGTTCAACTTCCAGTAGCCAGCCAACCTAGGCCTATTACCTAATCTCAAACGGGCCATTACTAATTTATGGTCCGAATGACCTAACCAGTGGAACGTGGGACACGATAAGAAATCTATGTCGCCTCTTCTAATTAACATCCTGTCCAAGTAGGTACTTGGACAGGCGGCCACGCTACTTTGCCACGTCCACATCTCCCTCCCTGGGTGATCCAGACGGAACCTGTCGACAAGATCGCACGAGGCCATCAGGTCAGACAGGCTGCTTTCACACCGATCCGACCCTCTATTCCCCCCGACCTTATCTATCTTGGGGTCCAGGATGGCATTCCAGTCCCCCATTAAAACTACTCGCTCCGGACCCGCCGAAAGGAACACCTCCACCTGCCGAAAAAAGGAAACCCTCTCCCCAGCGATATTGGGCGCGTAAACTGCCAAAATCCGGAACTTACTGCTTTTAACGGCAACATCGACCACGACCAGCCTTCCATGAGCGCACGCGTGAACTACAGTAACCGCCGCACCTAGGGTGCGACTCACTAACACAGAAACCCCACGGCTAAAGGAATTGCCGTATGCTGAATAAACGTCAAAGTCGTTCACCAGCACACTGCAATCCCCGGGCCCAACAAAGTGGGTCTCCTGAATTGTAGCTATATCTACCTCCAGGGCTATGAGATCCCTCAGCACGCGAGCAGCCTTGCTTCGAGATCTCATGCCCCTCGCATTTAAACTAGCTAGGTTCAAGTTTGCCATAATTTCCTTAACTAGAAGTATCCCTCAAAAACGGGTCTAAAGTCCTCGGGTGTTAGAACGCCGAAAGACTGACCGATGCTGCCAGTTAGCAACTCTGTTGTGAACTGACCTCCTCGGACCAGTCCCCCCACGTCTAAGGGAAAGGTTATTTTCAAGGCTCTATAAAGGGATGGGTGAACATAAATGGGGACCCTCCCTTCGCACTTGACTGCTATTTGCATTAAGGACGGGTGCTCCTCATCCACAATCTTCAGCCCCGGAAAAGCCAGTTTCGCTTCGGCAACCATCCTCCATAATGCTTTTACTCTGGCCCCCTTCTCCTTTCTTAGGAACGTGATGAGCATCGGTGCTTCACTGAAGTTGGTTGGCCTCTCCACTTCCTTCCCGTCCACTTCGGTGAGCTTTTCCAGCTTTTGGACGTGTTTCTTCTGGCCTGCGCTGAGGTCCACCGGTCCCTGGCTCACGTCCACCTCGCATATCCTCTCCCCGGGTAAGAAAGGCCTCTTCCGTGTTCGTTCAGTCCGGATCGGGGCTACCGGGGTGGTGGTGGTGCTGATCGTCTCTTTGTTCTCTTCTGCTTCCATGTCCTCTGGGGACCCGGCTTCTACGTCTTCGGAAGTTTGGGCTTCAGAGGTCTCCTCGTTGGTAGTAGGAGTAGTAGTGGTAGGGGGAGGGGTATTCTGCTCATCCATGGGGTCTGACGGTTGGGCAGGGTTTTCTTGGTCTTCTTCGTCGTCGTCTTCCTGGTCTTCCTTAACCTTCTTGTTTGTGGCTGCCAGGCTTCTTTTTTCCGTCTTCTTTTCTTCTTCTTCCTCTTCTGATTCGGGGGCCAACTTTCGTTTCACTCCCGACTTCTCTTCCTTTTGTTTCTGGTCTTTTGGCTTTTCCGGGGCCACTGTCTTCTGCTTTCCCTTCTTGGCCACAGTACTCCAGCTCCTTGGTGTCTCCGCTGTTGGTGTGACTGCTTTCTCCGTCACTTTCACCGGGGGCACCGCTGTCGGTGGGGGCACTGGATCCCTCTTCGGGCAGAACTTCGCCATGTGGCCCGGCATCCTACAGCTCCAACAGTGTGGCCTTCTGCCTTCGACGATTATGGACATTGTCCATTTCTCCCATGTCAGTTGGGCGGGGATTGTGTTGAAGCCAGCTCTGTTGACCCTCATCTTGAGCTTATAATCTCCGGTCATTATATTTTTGGGGCCTCGCGCTGCCGTCACTGCCTCCACGTCCCCATATTGTGATAAGATGGCTCCGACCTGCTCCTCTTCGAAACACCATGGGACTCCCAGAATGGTCACCGTTGTTCGTCTTTTTTCCAGGTATTCTGGCTTACACCGGATCCCCTTCCATATTGTGTCGCTTTTTGATGTTCTGATGGCGTCTTCTTCTGTGGGTAGCAGGACATCCCACATTGCGTAACTTCTACGCACTATGTAAGTTGCTGGGATGTTTGTTTCCACCAACAAGCTTATCATTTTCTCCTTGCTCAATCCGGTGAGCCCCTTCTGTTTTTCATCGAAAGTCACTAGGGACACAATTCTTCTTCTGAGGCTTTCGAGCTTCCCTGGGACTGGCTTGATTTCATTTCCGTCCGTGAGGTGCCGGTACTTTTCCTGGAAGAGTCTTCGGTATGCTTCCGGGCTCTTTTGCTCCTTCGGGCCCCAGGTCTTCTCTGGACTTGTTTGATTTGGTCCCCAGCTGCTTCCAGCTTCTGGACTTTTTCCTGGGCTCTGCTGCTGTGATCCCTCGTGACCCGTCTTCTCCGGTCTTGCTTCTGGGCTTTTCCCCGGATTCTGCTTCTTCTCGTGAGTCATAGGTTGCCATGTAGTAGATTTCTCCAACTCAAGAGAGTTCCATCTCCTCAATGCTGGTTCCCTCTTCTTCGGGCTGTTGTCCGCCGACCTGACCGCTCTGTTCGTTCCTTCTGCGGAAGGGTGTGATTTCCTGATGGGCCTTTGAGGTATGGCCCAGCCTGTCTTGATTGCTCTTTTCTCTTCCCGTGTCCGTGGTTTTCCCCCGACAACTGCCCATGGGTTGAGAAAATCTGTGTCGCTGTCGTCCCTTGGTTCAGCGCCCCCGGGCCTAGAGTGTTTTCCCTCTACTAGGTATACTGGAGGTGATGGTGAATACCCCGCGGCTAGAGACTCTATTTCTACCATGAACGCTGCAGGTGATAGTGGGATTTCACTGGGTGTGGCATCCCCTGACAACGACGACGGCACTGAGACTCCACCGGGTGTGGTATCTCTCGACGGCACTGGGATTCCACTGGGCGTGGTCTCCCCCGACAGCGGCACTGTAACGTCACTCGACGGCGTTGTGACGTTACCCGTCAACGGCACTGGAACGTCACCGAATGTGACGCTCCCCCTTCTCGGCACTGGGGTGTCACCGGGTGTGACACCCCCCCTTCTCGGCACTGGGGTGTCACCGGATGTGACACCCCCCCTTCTCGGCACTGGGGTGTCACCGGGTGTGATACCCCCCCTTCTCGGCACTGGGGTGTCACCGGGTGTGACACCCCCCCTTCTCGGCGCTGGGGTGTCACCGGATGTGACACCCCCCCTTCTCGGCACTGGGGTGTCACCGGATGTGACACCCCCCCCTTCTCGGCACTACACCAGGGGCGTCCCCCATGGTGTTAGAGGCAGAGGCCTGCCTCTTGATTTGTTGGCCCAGTGCCCTTCCCCGACCCGCCGATTTGGAAGCTAGAGGGCCTTCACCACAAAAGGGTACGTGGGTAACCTCTAGTCCTGCCGGCTGCTTAAGTCGGTTCCAGACACTGAACAATCTGAAAAAAGAATAGAAAACGTGAACAGTTAAAGGAGCTTTGGCCGAAAAAACCAAGCCATTTATTTAGTGTTCTGCCCCGGACCTGGCATTATCTACTGCCAGGCCCTCATTTGGGGTCCAGAGACACTTAGGCATGAAGCCAGTAGGGGGAAAGGGGGGTCGAGGGTCATTCTAAACTATGCTAGGTCTTTGAAGACTTTATTAAAATTCCTATGCTAAGACACTATTTTTTATATTATCATTCTTACCATGGAGTTTATCTACTTAAAATCTCCCCAGCGTATGGCTTTGGCGTTTTTAACTGAAAGAAATAAATGTTTTTATTCAACAAAACAAAATCATATGTACAAACAAAAAGAAAAGATGATTTTGGAAATAAAATTTTTTCTAAAAATGAGGGATGAGATGATGGGGAGGGGGGCAAACTAAGATACACCCAAAAAGAAAAGCAAAAACAAATTAACAAAATGCCTATGGGGTCGGGTTAGTAATGGATCCCCCCAACCTATTTCTAAATATGGAGCGCCTACTGTCTTTCGGTCCCGAGGGTCGAAAGCAAGCAGGTCGTTCCCTAGTGGGGAGTGGGGGACCTAGGGACGATATTTGAAAATAAATTAGATAGGGATGGGTAACATAAGGACTGGACGGCGTCTTCCAAGATAAATGTACGTATAGGGGCAACAGACCGGGGACAAAACAAAGGGTGGACTGGGCATCTTTTGGAAGCTCTCCTATTGCCGATAAAAATAAATTCAGGGACGGGATCAACTTTCATACTTGCCCTAGTCTAGTATCTAATAAAGAATTTTTCCACTCGTGGTGGTTAGGACCTAACTATCCCTACTCTGTTACTTTGTTTGGGGCTGGGTTCCGTAGAACCTTAGCACCGCCTGACAGATACCACTAGGGTGGGAAAACAAACTTAAACCTAGCGCCTCGTCGGATGCACAAACTAGTGTTGTGCACCCATCTCCTATCAAAGTCCATGCGGTGCAATCTTTTCCAATCGCATCTGATCTTTACTTTAAGTTGATGTTTAAAGCGACCAACCAGATCCCGATCCGAAACAGATTGCTCCTCATGGACAATTTCAAGACGTGAAATCCACGTTACTAATCTAGCTACTGCTAGGATCGCTAGAAACACCAATCGTCTCTCCCCAGTAAACGGCGGATCCATGTTGTCGACGACGTACGCCAAATCAAGTGGCACCAACCGCTCGGGGTCGATGCGAGCCGTTACCCTTCCGACGTACTCCCAGAGCCTTCGAACTCCGCTGCAAAGAAAAAAGGCATGCTCCCTCGTTTCATCTTCGTCTTCCTCGCAGCGGGGGCAGAAAGGAACGTATTCATCCTCTCTGCAGTCTCTGGCTAGTACGCCGAAAAGTGGCAGCGCATTCCGGACTAGCTTCCATGTGATTGAAAACTCTGAATTATTTAGAAAGCTACTGGCTGGCGCCCAATTCCACTGAGAGAGGACCTCCTCCCTCGACATGTGCAGCCGCTCAACCAGCGGATCTTTTGCGGTCCCCACTACTAAATCCTGATACAGTCTCCTCCTAGGCCGTGCAAGGTCACTGGACCCCGGCAATGCCCTAAGGGCGGCTCGGCATTCGGAGAGGAACCGCCGTTCCCCCGCCGGTCTTCTGCGACCTTCGGCGGCAGGGGAGGGTATGAGCTGTGGGAAAGCGTGCTCCACAACTGGTACCCAGTGCAATTCCTCAAGCAGTGTCCGACTTAGGAACGCCAATCTTTCGGCGTGCTTATGACTTAACAAGTCAGGCATTCCCAAGCCTCCATCGCTGAGTTTCTGTGTACAGACCTGTCTACGGACATACGGCTTTCCCCCTTTCCAGAGGAGTCTGAAAAGGAGTCGCTCCAAAGCCTTACAGCGGTCCGCAGGCAGAGGAAGTACTGACAAGTGGTAAAGGATCAACGGAAAGACGTAAGTTTGGCACGCCTCCGCACGACCCTTCAGGGACAAACCCCTGCGAATCCAAGTCCCCACTGACGATTCGACCTTTGTCTGTACCTCCGACCAATTTTTGTCCAGCTGGAGCCCAGGCCCGAACCAGATTCCAAGAATCTTTACCGGGCCATCTGTCCAGCCGAACTCACCTGGAAGCGAGTTTACCCCGGTCCAAGTGCCCAACCGCAGGCCAACGGACTTGCTGCGGTTGACTATGGCCCCTGTAACACGTTCATACTCATCGACCGCCTCTATCACCGCTTTAATATCGATCCTTCGCCCTACATAAACGGTGACGTCATCGGCGTACGCGGAAACCCTGGCAAATCGGCCGCCAGGTAGAGCTATCCCGCGCAGGACTGGTCTCGTCGTCTCGTCCCTTAACTTGCGAAGGAAGGGCTCCAACGCCAGGACATAAAGCAGAGGCGACAGCGGACACCCCTGGCGCACCGACCGAGAGACCCCAAAGGACTCCGACAACCTACCATTTACTTGTACCGCTACCGTGGGGTCACGATACAAAACGGAAATCCACTTGCGGAAGTCCGGACCAAAACCGGCGGTCTCCAAAACAGACTCCAAGAAACCATGGTCGACCCTATCGAAAGCTTTGGACTGATCTAAATTGATCAGCGCGGCTCCTGTGTCGTCTTCTACCCCCTCTATGATCGTGCGCACCAAGTGCAAGTTGTCTTTAATCGTTCTCCCCTTCACAGAACAAGTCTGATCCGGTTCGACCAAATCACCGATGACAACCTGCAGTCGGTTTGCAAGAACGCGGGCCAAAATCTTCAACTCTGTGTTTAGCAGAGTGATGGGCCTGTAATCATCTAAGTCCTCCCCACCATGCCGCTCTTTCTTCTTCAGTAGTGTGACCACTCCTTTGGTTACCTGCCCAGGGATGGATCCCTGGGAAAACCAGTGGTTAAACACACCCGTCAGAAGAGGAACAAACATGGGCGACAGCCTCAAATACAATTCGTAGGGCAGACCATCGAGCCCTGGAGATCTGTTCTGGCCAACCTGCTTCAACGCAGTAATGACTTCACGCTCTGTAACCACCCCATCACAGCTAGCTGCTCGGTCCGCAGTAAGGCGGGGCGAGCCGGCTAAATAGCTGCCAAACTCCTGGCCGCGGAGTCTGGGTAGTTGGGTAAAGCGTTCCTTCAAATGTTGACGAAACCCATTGCAAATCTCTCGAGTCGATACGAGGGTATGTCCTTCCAGGTTTTTCACCTTCCGAATGTACCCGTCCGAACCACGTCTTAAGGCAGCCTTACGCTCAACAGCGTCAACGTTCACGGCTTCGTTAGAGACTCTTTTTAACCTAGCCCTAACTACTTGCCCTTCGTAACGCTCGCTAGCCAAGCGCTGAAGGTCCCCCTTAACTATGTTTATCTCTAGGGGATCCCCACCAACCACCGCCCGGGTCAATCTATCTTCTAGCTGCCTTTTGGTCCGTGCCCTAGTTAACGCGAGGCGTTGGCTGTATTGGACACAAAAGAGCCTAATGGTAGCCTTAAGTCTAACCCACCAGCTACTCCCGGTAACCGCCCCCACTAACTCCCGCTGAATTAGTGTTGTCAGCTGTTCCCGAAAGTCGTTCATCTCCAACAAGGAGGCGTTCAACTTCCAGTAGCCAGCCAACCTAGGCCTATTACCTAATCTCAAACGGGCCATTACTAATTTATGGTCCGAATGACCTAACCAGTGGAACGTGGGACACGATAAGAAATCTATGTCGCCTCTTCTAATTAACATCCTGTCCAAGTAGGTACTTGGACAGGCGGCCACGCTACTTTGCCACGTCCACATCTCCCTCCCTGGGTGATCCAGACGGAACCTGTCGACAAGATCGCACGAGGCCATCAGGTCAGACAGGCTGCTTTCACACCGATCCGACCCTCTATTCCCCCCGACCTTATCTATCTTGGGGTCCAGGATGGCATTCCAGTCCCCCATTAAAACTACTCGCTCCGGACCCGCCGAAAGGAACACCTCCACCTGCCGAAAAAAGGAAACCCTCTCCCCAGCGATATTGGGCGCGTAAACTGCCAAAATCCGGAACTTACTGCTTTTAACGGCAACATCGACCACGACCAGCCTTCCATGAGCGCACGCGTGAACTACAGTAACCGCCGCACCTAGGGTGCGACTCACTAACACAGAAACCCCACGGCTAAAGGAATTGCCGTATGCTGAATAAACGTCAAAGTCGTTCACCAGCACACTGCAATCCCCGGGCCCAACAAAGTGGGTCTCCTGAATTGTAGCTATATCTACCTCCAGGGCTATGAGATCCCTCAGCACGCGAGCAGCCTTGCTTCGAGATCTCATGCCCCTCGCATTTAAACTAGCTAGGTTCAAGTTTGCCATAATTTCCCTAACTAGAAGTATCCCTCAAAAACGGGTCTAAAGTCCTCGGGTGTTAGCACGCCGAAAGACTGACCGATGCTGCCAGTTAGCAACTCTGTTGTGAACTGACCTCCTCGGACCAGTCCCCCCACGTCTAAGGGAAAGGTTATTTTCAAGGCTCTATAAAGGGATGGGTGAACATAAATGGGGACCCTCCCTTCGCACTTGACTGCTATTTGCATTAAGGACGGGTGCTCCTCATCCACAATCTTCAGCCCCGGAAAAGCCAGTTTCGCTTCGGCAACCATCCTCCATAATGCTTTTACTCTGGCCCCCTTCTCCTTTCTCAGGAACGTGATGAGCATCGGTGCTTCACTGAAGTTGGTTGGCCTCTCCACTTCCTTCCCGTCCACTTCGGTGAGCTTTTCCAGCTTTTGGACGTGTTTCTTCTGGCCTGCGCTGAGGTCCACCGGTCCCTGGCTCACGTCCACCTCGCATATCCTCTCCCCGGGTAAGAAAGGCCTCTTCCGTGTTCGTTCAGTCCGGATCGGGGCTACCGGGGTGGTGGTGGTGCTGATCGTCTCTTTGTTCTCTTCTGCTTCCATGTCCTCTGGGGACCCGGCTTCTACGTCTTCGGAAGTTTGGGCTTCAGAGGTCTCCTCGTTGGTAGTAGGAGTAGTAGTGGTAGGGGGAGGGGTATTCTGCTCATCCATGGGGTCTGACGGTTGGGCAGGGTTTTCTTGGTCTTCTTCGTCGTCGTCTTCCTGGTCTTCCTTAACCTTCTTGTTTGTGGCTGCCAGGCTTCTTTTTTCCGTCTTCTTTTCTTCTTCTTCCTCTTCTGATTCGGGGGCCAACTTTCGTTTCACTCCCGACTTCTCTTCCTTTTGTTTCTGGTCTTTTGGCTTTTCCGGGGCCACTGTCTTCTGCTTTCCCTTCTTGGCCACAGTACTCCAGCTCCTTGGTGTCTCCGCTGTTGGTGTGACTGCTTTCTCCGTCACTTTCACCGGGGGCACCGCTGTCGGTGGGGGCACTGGATCCCTCTTCGGGCAGAACTTCGCCATGTGGCCCGGCATCTTACAGCTCCAACAGTGTGGCCTTCTGCCTTCGACGATTATGGACATTGTCCATTTCTCCCATGTCAGTTGGGCGGGGATTGTGTTGAAGCCAGCTCTGTTGACCCTCATCTTGAGCTTATAATCTCCGGTCATTATATTTTTGGGGCCTCGCGCTGCCGTCACTGCCTCCACGTCCCCATATTGTGATAAGATGGCTCCGACCTGCTCCTCTTCGAAACACCATGGGACTCCCAGAATGGTCACCGTTGTTCGTCTTTTTTCCAGGTATTCTGGCTTACACCGGATCCCCTTCCATATTGTGTCGCTTTTTGATGTTCTGATGGCGTCTTCTTCTGTGGGTAGCAGGACATCCCACATTGCGTAACTTCTACGCACTATGTAAGTTGCTGGGATGTTTGTTTCCACCAACAAGCTTATCATTTTCTCCTTGCTCAATCCGGTGAGCCCCTTCTGTTTTTCATCGAAAGTCACTAGGGACACAATTCTTCTTCTGAGGCTTTCGAGCTTCCCGGGGACTGGCTTGATTTCGTTTCCGTCCGTGAGGTGCCGGTACTTTTCCTGGAAGAGTCTTCGGTATGCTTCCGGGCTCTTTTGCTCCTTCGGGCCCCAGGTCTTCTCTGGACTTGTTTGATTTGGTCCCCAGCTGCTTCCAGCTTCTGGACTCTTTCCTGGGCTCTGCTGCTGTGATCCCTCGTGACCCGTCTTCTCCGGTCTTGCTTCTGGGCTTTTCCCCGGATTCTGCTTCTTCTCGTGAGTCCTAGGTTGCCATGTAGTAGGTTTCTCCAACTCAAGAGAGTTCCATCTCCTCAATGCTGGTTCCCTCTTCTTCGGGCTGTTGTCCGCCGACCTGACCGCTCTGTTCGTTCCTTCTGCGGAAGGGTGTGATTTCCTGATGGGCCTTTGAGGTATGGCCCAGCCTGTCTTGATTGCTCTTTTCTCTTCCCGTGTCCGTGGTTTTCCCCCGACAACTGCCCATGGGTTGAGAAAATCTGTGTCGCTGTCCTCCCTTGGTTCAGCGCCCCCGGGCCTAGAGTGTTTTCCCTCTACTAGGTATACAGGAGGTGATGGTGAATACCCCGCGGCTAGAGACTCTATTTCTACCATGAACGCTGCAGGTGATAGTGGGATTTCACTGGGTGTGGCATCCCCTGACAACGACGACGGCACTGAGACTCCACCGGGTGTGGTATCTCTCGACGGCACTGGGATTCCATTGGGCGTGGTCTCCCCCGACAGCGGCACTGTAACGTCACTCGACGGCATTGTGACGTTACCCGTCAACGGCACTGGAACGTCACCGAATGTGACGCTCCCCCTTCTCGGCACTGGGGTGTCACCGGATGTGACACCCCCCCTTCTCGGCACTGGGGTGTCACCGGGTGTGACACCCCCCCTTCTCGGCACTGGGGTGTCACCGGGTGTGACACCCCCCCTTCTCGGCACTGGGGTGTCACCGGGTGTGACACCCCCCCTTCTCGGCACTGGGGTGTCACCGGGTGTGACACCCCCCCTTCTCGGCGCTGGGGTGTCACCGGATGTGACACCCCCCCTTCTCGGCACTGGGGTGTCACCGGATGTGACACCCCCCCTTCTCGGCACAACACCAGGGGCGTCCCCCATGGTGTTAGAGGCAGAGGCCTGCCTCTTGATTTGTTGGCCCAGTGCCCTTCCCCGACCCGCCGATTTGGAAGCTAGAGGGCCTTCACCACAAAAGGGTACGTGGGTAACCTCTAGTCCTGCCGGCTGCTTAAGTCGGTTCCAGACACTGAACAATCTGAAAAAAGAATAGAAAACGTGAACAGTTAAAGGAGCTTTGGCCGAAAAAACCAAGCCATTTATTTAGTGTTCTGCCCCGGACCTGGCATTATCTACTGCCAGGCCCTCATTTGGGGTCCAGAGACACTTAGGCATGAAGCCAGTAGGGGGAAAGGGGGGGTCGAGGGTCATTCTAAACTATGCTAGGTCTTTGAAGACTTTATTAAAATCCCTATGCTAAGACACTATTTTTTATATTATCATTCTTACCATGGAGTTTATCTACTTAAAATCTCCCCAGCGTATGGCTTTGGCGTTTTTAACTGAAAGAAATAAATGTTTTTATTCAACAAAACAAAATCATATGTACAAACAAAAAGAAAAGATGATTTTGGAAATAAAATTTTTTCTAAAAATGAGGGATGAGATGATGGGGAGGGGGGCAAACTAAGATACACCCAAAAAGAAAAGCAAAAACAAATTAACAAAATGCCTATGGGGTCGGGTTAGTAATGGATCCCCCCAACCTATTTCTAAATATGGAGCGCCTACTGTCTTTCGGTCCCGAGGGTCGAAAGCAAGCAGGTCGTTCCCTAGTGGGGAGTGGGGGACCTAGGGACGATATTTGAAAATAAATTAGATAGGGATGGGTAACATAAGGACTGGACGGCGTCTTCCAAGATAAATGTACGTATAGGGGCAACAGACCGGGGACAAAACAAAGGGTGGACTGGGCATCTTTTGGAAGCTCTCCTATTGCCGATAAAAATAAATTCAGGGACGGGATCAACTTTCATACTTGCCCTAGTCTAGTATCTAATAAAGAATTTTTCCACTCGTGGTGGTTAGGACCTAACTATCCCTACTCTGTTACTTTGTTTGGGGCTGGGTTCCGTAGAACCTTAGCACCGCCTGACAGATACCACTAGGGTGGGAAAACAAACTTAAACCTAGCGCCTCGTCGGATGCACAAACTAGTGTTGTGCACCCATCTCCTATCAAAGTCCATGCGGTGCAATCTTTTCCAATCGCATCTGATCTTTACTTTAAGTTGATGTTTAAAGCGACCAACCAGATCCCGATCCGAAACAGATTGCTCCTCATGGACAATTTCAAGACGTGAAATCCACGTTACTAATCTAGCTACTGCTAGGATCGCTAGAAACACCAATCGTCTCTCCCCAGTAAACGGCGGATCCATGTTGTCGACGACGTACGCCAAATCAAGTGGCACCAACCGCTCGGGGTCGATGCGAGCCGTTACCCTTCCGACGTACTCCCAGAGCCTCCGAACTCCGCTGCAAAGAAAAAAGGCATGCTCCCTCGTTTCATCTTCGTCTTCCTCGCAGCGGGGGCAGAAAGGAACGTATTCATCCTCTCTGCAGTCTCTGGCTAGTACGCCGAAAAGTGGCAGCGCATTCCGGACTAGCCTCCATGTGATTGAAAACTCTGAATTATTTAGAAAGCTACTGGCTGGCGCCCAATTCCACTGAGAGAGGACCTCCTCCCTCGACATGTGCAGCCGCTCAACCAGCGGATCTTTTGCGGTCCCCACTACTAAATCCCGATACAGTCTCCTCCTAGGCCGTGCAAGGTCACTGGACCCCGGCAATGCCCTAAGGGCGGCTCGGCATTCGGAGAGGAACCGCCGTTCCCCCGCCGGTCTTCTGCGACCTTCGGCGGCAGGGGAGGGTATGAGCTGTGGGAAAGCGTGCTCCACAACTGGTACCCAGTGCAATTCCTCAAGCAGTGTCCGACTTAGGAACGCCAATCTTTCGGCGTGCTTATGACTTAACAAGTCAGGCATTCCCAAGCCTCCATCGCTGAGTTTCTGTGTACAGACCTGTCTACGGACATACGGCTTTCCCCCTTTCCAGAGGAGTCTGAAAAGGAGTCGCTCCAAAGCCTTACAGCGGTCCGCAGGCAGAGGAAGTACTGACAAGTGGTAAAGGATCAACGGAAAGACGTAAGTTTGGCACGCCTCCGCACGACCCTTCAGGGACAAACCCCTGCGAATCCAAGTCCCCACTGACGATTCGACCTTTGTCTGTACCTCCGACCAATTTTTGTCCAGCTGGAGCCCAGGCCCGAACCAGATTCCAAGAATCTTTACCGGGCCATCTGTCCAGCCGAACTCACCCGGAAGCGAGTTTACCCCGGTCCAAGTGCCCAACCGCAGGCCAACGGACTTGCTGCGGTTGACTATGGCCCCTGTAACACGTTCATACTCATCGACCGCCTCTATCACCGCTTTAATATCGATCCTTCGCCCTACATAAACGGTGACGTCATCGGCGTACGCGGAAACCCTGGCAAATCGGCCGCCAGGTAGAGCTATCCCGCGCAGGACTGGTCTCGTCGTCTCGTCCCTTAACTTGCGAAGGAAGGGCTCCAACGCCAGGACATAAAGCAGAGGCGACAGCGGACACCCCTGGCGCACCGACCGAGAGACCCCAAAGGACTCCGACAACCTACCATTTACTTGTACCGCTACCGTGGGGTCACGATACAAAACGGAAATCCACTTGCGGAAGTCCGGACCAAAACCGGCGGTCTCCAAAACAGACTCCAAGAAACCATGGTCGACCCTATCGAAAGCTTTGGACTGATCTAAATTGATCAGCGCGGCTCCTGTGTCGTCTTCTACCCCCTCTATGATCGTGCGCACCAAGTGCAAGTTGTCTTTAATCGTTCTCCCCTTCACAGAACAAGTCTGATCCGGTTCGACCAAATCACCGATGACAACCTGCAGTCGGTTTGCAAGAACGCGGGCCAAAATCTTCAACTCTGTGTTTAGCAGAGTGATGGGCCTGTAATCATCTAAGTCCTCCCCACCATGCCGCTCTTTCTTCTTCAGTAGTGTGACCACTCCTTTGGTTACCTGCCCAGGGATGGATCCCTGGGAAAACCAGTGGTTAAACACACCCGTCAGAAGAGGAACAAACATGGGCGACAGCCTCAAATACAATTCGTAGGGCAGACCATCGAGCCCTGGAGATCTGTTCTGGCCAACCTGCTTCAACGCAGTAATGACTTCACGCTCCGTAACCACCCCATCACAGCTAGCTGCTCGGTCCGCAGTAAGGCGGGGCGAGCCGGCTAAATAGCTGCCAAACTCCTGGCCGCGGAGTCTGGGTAGTTGGGTAAAGCGTTCCTTCAAATGTTGACGAAACCCATTGCAAATCTCTCGAGTCGATACGAGGGTATGTCCTTCCAGGTTTTTCACCTTCCGAATGTACCCGTCCGAACCACGTCTTAAGGCAGCCTTACGCTCAACAGCGTCAACGTTCACGGCTTCGTTAGAGACTCTTTTTAACCTAGCCCTAACTACTTGCCCTTCGTAACGCTCGCTAGCCAAGCGCTGAAGGTCCCCCTTAACTATGTTTATCTCTAGGGGATCCCCACCAGCCACCGCCCGGGTCAATCTATCTTCTAGCTGCCTTTTGGTCCGTGCCCTAGTTAACGCGAGGCGTTGGCTGTATTGGACACAAAAGAGCCTAATGGTAGCCTTAAGTCTAACCCACCAGCTACTCCCGGTAACCGCCCCCACTAACTCCCGCTGAATTAGTGTTGTCAGCTGTTCCCGAAAGTCGTTCATCTCCAACAAGGAGGCGTTCAACTTCCAGTAGCCAGCCAACCTAGGCCTATTACCTAATCTCAAACGGGCCATTACTAATTTATGGTCCGAATGGCCTAACCAGTGGAACGTGGGACACGATAAGAAATCTATGTCGCCTCTTCTAATTAACATCCTGTCCAAGTAGGTACTTGGACAGGCGGCCACGCTACTTTGCCACGTCCACATCTCCCTCCCTGGGTGATCCAGACGGAACCTGTCGACAAGATCGCACGAGGCCATCAGGTCAGACAGGCTGCTTTCACACCGATCCGACCCTCTATTCCCCCCGACCTTATCTATCTTGGGGTCCAGGATGGCATTCCAGTCCCCCATTAAAACTACTCGCTCCGGACCCGCCGAAAGGAACACCTCCACCTGCCGAAAAAAGGAAACCCTCTCCCCAGCGATATTGGGCGCGTAAACTGCCAAAATCCGGAACTTACTGCTTTTAACGGCAACATCGACCACGACCAGCCTTCCATGAGCGCACGCGTGAACTACAGTAACCGCCGCACCTAGGGTGCGACTCACTAACACAGAAACCCCACGGCTAAAGGAATTGCCGTATGCTGAATAAACGTCAAAGTCGTTCACCAGCACACTGCAATCCCCGGGCCCAACAAAGTGGGTCTCCTGAATTGTAGCTATATCTACCTCCAGGGCTATGAGATCCCTCAGCACGCGAGCAGCCTTGCTTCGAGATCTCATGCCCCTCGCATTTAAACTAGCTAGGTTCAAGTTTGCCATAATTTCCTTAACTAGAAGTATCCCTCAAAAACGGGTCTAAAGTCCTCGGGTGTTAGAACGCCGAAAGACTGACCGATGCTGCCAGTTAGCAACTCTGTTGTGAACTGACCTCCTCGGACCAGTCCCCCCACGTCTAAGGGAAAGGTTATTTTCAAGGCTCTATAAAGGGATGGGTGAACATAAATGGGGACCCTCCCTTCGCACTTGACTGCTATTTGCATTAAGGACGGGTGCTCCTCATCCACAATCTTCAGCCCCGGAAAAGCCAGTTTCGCTTCGGCAACCATCCTCCATAATGCTTTTACTCTGGCCCCCTTCTCCTTTCTCAGGAACGTGATGAGCATCGGTGCTTCACTGAAGTTGGTTGGCCTCTCCACTTCCTTCCCGTCCACTTCGGTGAGCTTTTCCAGCTTTTGGACGTGCTTCTTCTGGCCTGCGCTGAGGTCCACCGGTCCCTGGCTCACATCCACCTCGCATATCCTCTCCCCGGGTAAGAAAGGCCTCTTCCGTGTTCGTTCAGTCCGGATCGGGGCTACCGGGGTGGTGGTGGTGCTGATCGTCTCTTTGTTCTCTTCTGCTTCCATGTCCTCTGGGGACCCGGCTTCTACGTCTTCGGAAGTTTGGGCTTCAGAGGTCTCCTCGTTGGTAGTAGGAGTAGTAGTGGTAGGGGGAGGGGTATTCTGCTCATCCATGGGGTCTGACGGTTGGGCAGGGTTTTCTTGGTCTTCTTCGTCGTCGTCTTCCTGGTCTTCCTTAACCTTCTTGTTTGTGGCTGCCAGGCTTCTTTTTTCCGTCTTCTTTTCTTCTTCTTCCTCTTCTGATTCGGGGGCCAACTTTCGTTTCACTCCCGACTTCTCTTCCTTTTGTTTCTGGTCTTTTGGCTTTTCCGGGGCCACTGTCTTCTGCTTTCCCTTCTTGGCCACAGTACTCCAGCTCCTTGGTGTCTCCGCTGTTGGTGTGACTGCTTTCTCCGTCACTTTCACCGGGGGCACCGCTGTCGGTGGGGGCACTGGATCCCTCTTCGGGCAGAACTTCGCCATGTGGCCCGGCATCTTACAGCTCCAACAGTGTGGCCTTCTGCCTTCGACGATTATGGACATTGTCCATTTCTCCCATGTCAGTTGGGCGGGGATTGTGTTGAAGCCAGCTCTGTTGACCCTCATCTTGAGCTTATAATCTCCGGTCATTATATTTTTGGGGCCTCGCGCTGCCGTCACTGCCTCCACGTCCCCATATTGTGATAAGATGGCTCCGACCTGCTCCTCTTCGAAACACCATGGGACTCCCAGAATGGTCACCGTTGTTCGTCTTTTTTCCAGGTATTCTGGCTTACACCGGATCCCCTTCCATATTGTGTCGCTTTTTGATGTTCTGATGGCGTCTTCTTCTGTGGGTAGCAGGACATCCCACATTGCGTAACTTCTACGCACTATGTAAGTTGCTGGGATGTTTGTTTCCACCAACAAGCTTATCATTTTCTCCTTGCTCAATCCGGTGAGCCCCTTCTGTTTTTCATCGAAAGTCACTAGGGACACAATTCTTCTTCTGAGGCTTTCGAGCTTCCCGGGGACTGGCTTGATTTCGTTTCCGTCCGTGAGGTGCCGGTACTTTTCCTGGAAGAGTCTTCGGTATGCTTCCGGGCTCTTTTGCTCCTTCGGGCCCCAGGTCTTCTCTGGACTTGTTTGATTTGGTCCCCAGCTGCTTCCAGCTTCTGGACTCTTTCCTGGGCTCTGCTGCTGTGATCCCTCGTGACCCGTCTTCTCCGGTCTTGCTTCTGGGCTTTTCCCCGGATTCTGCTTCTTCTCGTGAGTCCTAGGTTGCCATGTAGTAGGTTTCTCCAACTCAAGAGAGTTCCATCTCCTCAATGCTGGTTCCCTCTTCTTCGGGCTGTTGTCCGCCGACCTGACCGCTCTGTTCGTTCCTTCTGCGGAAGGGTGTGATTTCCTGATGGGCCTTTGAGGTATGGCCCAGCCTGTCTTGATTGCTCTTTTCTCTTCCCGTGTCCGTGGTTTTCCCCCGACAACTGCCCATGGGTTGAGAAAATCTGTGTCGCTGTCCTCCCTTGGTTCAGCGCCCCCGGGCCTAGAGTGTTTTCCCTCTACTAGGTATACAGGAGGTGATGGTGAATACCCCGCGGCTAGAGACTCTATTTCTACCATGAACGCTGCAGGTGATAGTGGGATTTCACTGGGTGTGGCATCCCCTGACAACGACGACGGCACTGAGACTCCACCGGGTGTGGTATCTCTCGACGGCACTGGGATTCCATTGGGCGTGGTCTCCCCCGACAGCGGCACTGTAACGTCACTCGACGGCATTGTGACGTTACCCGTCAACGGCACTGGAACGTCACCGAATGTGACGCTCCCCCTTCTCGGCACTGGGGTGTCACCGGATGTGACACCCCCCCTTCTCGGCACTGGGGTGTCACCGGGTGTGACACCCCCCCTTCTCGGCACTGGGGTGTCACCGGGTGTGACACCCCCCCTTCTCGGCACTGGGGTGTCACCGGGTGTGACACCCCCCCTTCTCGGCACTGGGGTGTCACCGGGTGTGACACCCCCCCTTCTCGGCGCTGGGGTGTCACCGGATGTGACACCCCCCCTTCTCGGCACTGGGGTGTCACCGGATGTGACACCCCCCCTTCTCGGCACAACACCAGGGGCGTCCCCCATGGTGTTAGAGGCAGAGGCCTGCCTCTTGATTTGTTGGCCCAGTGCCCTTCCCCGACCCGCCGATTTGGAAGCTAGAGGGCCTTCACCACAAAAGGGTACGTGGGTAACCTCTAGTCCTGCCGGCTGCTTAAGTCGGTTCCAGACACTGAACAATCTGAAAAAAGAATAGAAAACGTGAACAGTTAAAGGAGCTTTGGCCGAAAAAACCAAGCCAACGAGCGGCGAAAATATCGCCGAAAATATTCAGAGGGCTGCTAGATACCGGGGACGGGCAGGAAATTGTTTCTATTTATAAACAACAGTTAATATTAATTCCCGGATGTGTTCTTTACGAGCAGTCGATGCTGAAGGATTTCGTTGTTTGTATTTCAAAGTTTTTTCCAGGAAATTATAGTTTGTTGTTTTTGTTATTGTTGTAGAAAAGATGTTTTTTTTAAATTTCTTTTCTACAACGGGGCCCTGAAATCACGTGACAGCCGCTGACATTGCTGCTGCTGATGATTTTGGCGAAAGGCCCTCAATTGGTTGTCGTCTGTCGCGCTGTTGTTGTTGTTGTTGTTGTTGTTGTTTACTTGCTACTGCTGATTTCGGTAGAGTCTATTAATTGCTGTTCGTTTGTAATGCTGTCGTTGTTGTTGTTGTTGTTTACTTGCTACTGCTGATTTTGGTAGAGTCTATTAATTGCTGGTCGTTTGTAATGCCGTCGTTGTTGTTGTTGTTGTTGTTGTTTACTTGCTACTGCTGATTTTGGTAGAGTCTATTAATTGCTGGTCGTTTGTAATGCCGTCGTTGTTGTTGTTGTTGTTGTTGTTTACTTGCTACTGCTGATTTTGGTAGAGTCTATTAATTGCTGGTCGTTTGTAATGCCGTCGTTGTTGTTGTTGTTGTTTGTTAGCGGCCAAGCCGCGACAAGGCCCCCTCCCTGGATAATTGATCGTTATCAATTAAAGTAAATGTACGATTTGTATTTTTCTGGGAAGGTGACTTTCCTTCCTACACGGGTTTTTCTTGGTGGGATGGTGTGTGCTTCATGATCCGCTGCTGGCTCTGGTGGAGCAGGTTGTACCCGGATGCTTTCTGGTGCAGATGGGGGATCTCTATGGATTGAGCTGCGTTCAGGCTCGTGTATGGATTTCTCTAGTCGAGCAGGTTTTACTCTATCGATCGAGACGGTGTCTGTTCGATTTCCTCGCTCGATGGTGAGGTGCTTGTCCGAGCGTTTCTGGACTCTAAAGGGACCCTGGTATGTCGGTGTCAGGGGCTTCTTGACCGCGTCATTACGGATGAAAATAAATTCGCAATCCCGGAGCTGTTGTGGAACGTGGGTGTTTGGTGTGGGTTGCCTTGGCTGTGAGTACTTTAACTGGGCCATTTTATGGCGTAGTTCTTGGGTGAAAGAGTTTGTAGCAGTGAGGTCAAGCTTCGTATCATCGAAAAATTGACCGGGCAAGGAGAGTGGTGTGCCAAATACTATTTCCGCTGGTGAACATTCCAAATCCTCTTTGAGAGAGTTCCGGATAGATAGGAGTATTAGGGGGAGTTCATCCACCCAGTTGTTAGTGGGGTGTTTCGTAGATAGAGAAACTTTGAGTGTTCGATGAAATCGTTCGACGAGACCGTTGGCGCATGGGTGATAGGCGGTGGTTTTTATATGTTTAACGCCGAGCATCTGCGTAAATCCTTGGAAAAGTGAGGATTGGAACTGCGCACCTCGGTCTGTGGTAATGATACCGGGTACGCCGAAGATGGCTATCCATTCTCGCAGTACTGTCTTTGCTACAGTGTTAGCAGAGGTGTCACTGATGGGTACTGCTACTGGCCACCTGGAGAATCGGTCGACTATGGTGAGGAGGTATTGAAAGTCCTGGCACATCGGGAGGGGTCCGACGATGTCGACATGAATATGGCTAAATCGTGCGTCAGGGTTGTTGAATGTGCCTGGTGGAGATTTCGTGTGTCGTTGGACTTTGCATTTCTGACACTCAAGGCAAGTCGCTACCCAGTTCCGGACATCGAAGTTCATGTTAGGCCAGACGAAACGGTCAGCGATAAGTTTAACGGTTGCCCGTTTGCTGGGGTGTGATAATCCATGAAAGTGGTTGAAGATTTGTTTCCTTAGTGCCGGTGGTACGTAGGGCCTGGGATTGCTCAACTTTGTGTCGCAGTACAAGGTCTTACTGCTGAACGGTGCCGGAAATTCCTTTAGTTGCAGAGATGTGTTTTCTAAGGCCTCAGGGAGGGTTGTGTCGGATTCCTGAGCTGTCGCTATCATCTCTTGGCTGAGTGGGCCGTCTTCAATAGAGTTGACGTCAGAGCGGGACAGGGCGTCGGCAACAGCATTGTCTCTTCCTTTCACGTATTGGATGTCGGACGTGAACTGCGAAATGTAGTCCAAATGCCTGATTTCGCGTGTCGAATACTTGTCAGAGTTGTTTGACAGGGAGGTTGTTAACGGTTTGTGATCTGTAAGAACCGTGAAATGTCTTCCTTCCAATAGGTGCCGGAAGTGCTTGATGGCAAGGTATATTGCCAGGAGTTCTTTTGAGAAGGTGCTGTACCTCGACTGTGCCGACGATAATTTAGCTGAGAAGAATGCGATTGGACTTCGCTGATTATCGATTTCTTGTTCTACCACGGCCCCGACTCCAGTGTCTGAAGCGTCTGTCGTGAGGAATATCCGCGTTCGGACGTCCTGGTCAAGGTGTGCTAATTTCGTGAAGTTAGCCAGTGATGCTTTTGCTGTGTGGAAGGACTTCAGCTGGTCGCCTTCCAGAGAGATGGGTTTGTTTTTTCTCTGTATGATATTCGTCAGAGGGGTGAGGAGACTTGAGCATCCTGGGATGAATCTTCGGTAAAAATTTATCATTCCCAGGAAACGTCGCAGCTGCTTGATTGATGTGGGTACCGGAAAATTCTGGATAGCTTCTACTTTCTCTGGCAGAGGGGTGATTCCACGAGCGTCGGTGTGATGGCCTAAAAAGTCAATGTGTTGTGCTCCGAATTCGCATTTGTCTGGGTTGATCCGGAGGTCGTAATGTGCTAGGCGGCGGAACACTTCATCCAGATGTTTCTCGTGTAGGTCAGCATCTCTGCTAGCCACCAGGATGTCGTCAATGTAAGCATAGACGTAAGGTAGTCCACGCAAGACTTCGTCTATGAGTCTCTGAAATGTTTGGGCTGCGTTGCGTAATCCGAAAGGCATTTTGGTAAACTCAAAGAGTCCAAAGGGAGTTGTCACTGCTGTCTTTGGGATGTCCTCTGAGGCCACTGGGACCTGATAGTAGGCCTTAGTCAGGTCTATTTTCGAAAAAATTCTGGCTCCCTGTAGGCCGGCGGCGAAGTCATGGATGTGAGGAACGGGGTACCGGTCGGGGACCGTGGATGAATTTAGTTTCCGATAGTCCACGCATATACGGAACTCGCCGTTCGGTTTGGGTACCAGGTGCAGTGGTGAAGCATATGGGCTGTCCGATGGGCGGATGGTGTTGTCCGCCAACATCTCTTCAAATGCTTTCTTGGCGTAAGCTAGTTTGTGTGGAGGTAGTCTTCTGGGTCGGGAAAATGCTGGTTGTCCGGTCGTCTTAATGTGGTGTTGCGTCTGGTGTTCCCCTGCATCGGTAGATTTAATGGGCTGAGTTAGGTCCTTGTACCGGTGCAGGATGGTTGCGTACCGTGGATCGTGTTGTGTTGCCACGCTGATTCCCGTCGTGTTGAGGCTTGAAGGGGTTCCTATGATTTTTATCGAGGTCACGCCGTCAGACAGGGTCCTTGTCCTCATGTGGACGGACAGGTTGTAATAGGCCAGGAAATCGGCACCGAGTAATGGTGTTTTCACATCGGCCAATGTAAATGACCATTTGAAATCCCGCCTGAGGTTGAGGTTGAGGGTTAGTTCCTTGTTGCCGAAGGTTTGTATGGTTGATCCATTTGCTGCTCGAAGTTGAAAGGAGGTGGGTTTCAGGGTGGGTCTGTTGGTGGGTGGTATAACACTGATAGCGGCGCCGGTGTCCACTAAGAATTTGAGACTGTTATTACGGTCCCACACATAGAAAAGACGACTGTGTGGATGTGTCCCGACAGGAGTAGTCGTCGCTGTCTGTCGGTTTATTCGTTTCCCTGGGCCTTATTGTAATTGCAAGGAGGTTGGCATTTTTGGGCCCGGTCACCGAAGGATTGGTGGTACCAACATGTGCCTGGGAGGTTCCTTTGTCCTCGGCTTGGGGAGCGGGTACGGCTTCGGTTCCGGGTGTGGGGTATTGGGCTACGTTGTCTCTGGCGTAGGGAGAGTTTGAGCTCTCTCAGCTCTGCTCGCAGTCGAGTAAGTTCGTCTTCCAATCGTCGTGAGCGGTGCCCGGGGTCACTCTCGACATGATGTATCCGTTGGTGTGCCTGTGAGTATACTTTGTCGGCCGAGTCTGCCACTATTTCCAGGGGCGTCTCTACGGGTACTAGTGCCAGGACCTGGGTAATGTTTTGCGGAAGCCGATCCAACCAAAGACCGCGGAGAATGGGCTCTGCCATGCTGTTGTTGCCGAGTCGGCTCTTCATCAGTCGCAGGAGCTGGGATGGGGTTCTGTCCCCGAGAGTCACATTCGAAAATAGGTCTCTGATGAGATCCTCGTCTGAACGGCCGGTTCGCTTGAGGATTGCTTCCTTAAGGCAGGTATATGGGAGTTGCTCTGGAGTGTTGAGGAGGATGTCCTCTACTTCTTCTACCATAGATGGAGGTAGTGCCTGCACCACTGAGGCGTATTTCGAGTCCTGGCGAACGACCCTCCGGGCTGCAAAAATTGCTTCGAGCTGGATGAACCAACTCCTGGGGTTCACTGGATTGTAAGGCGGTAACTGGACCAGCGGGGCAGAAAAGTTAATCTCCGGCTCTGTGCTTTCTGCCATCTTCTCTGCCTGTCTATTTTTCCAAGCCTGTGTCTGTAGTATCACGTCGGGGTCACCACTTGTTGCGGGGAGGCCTGAAGGTGGTTAGCCAACTGACCGTGCAACTAAATATATATCAGACACAAGGACAAGGAATGAAACAACAGGACAAAGAAGAAATGACAAACTCTGGTGGTTTAGTTTAAAGACGAAGATTCGCCTTTTATTTAAACAAACGAAAGGGTGGCAAATGCAAATTTGTTCACTGGGCGATGCTGGTCCGGGATCCGTCGCCGGTGTATTCGGTAAGGGGGATGCTTGTCGGTTCGCCGTAAGCTGGAATGACGTCGGAGGAATCGGCGTGGTAACTGATGCGGGTGATTGTTTGACTTGGGTCCGACTGAGATGTTACTGATACGTTAGCCTCAGGCTATGAGAGGAACGGACGGACAATTGGCAACACTGAGTTTTCAGCATCCACTAGGTACGGACGGGCGCTCGGATCGGACTGACACTGAAGGAAGAAGTCAGTGTATGAGAGGTACAGACGAACGAATTAGCAAACACTGAGGGTTCAGTGTTCATCAAGTACGGACGGACGCTCGGATCGGACTGACACTGAAGGAAGAAGTCAGTGTATGAGAGGTACAGACGAACGAATTAGCAACACTGAGGGTTCAGTGTTCATCAAGTACGGACGGACGTTCGGATCGGACTGACACTGAAGGAAGAAGTCAGTGTATGAGAGGTACAGACGAACGAATTAGCAACACTGAGGGTTCAGTGTTCATCAAGTACGGACGGACGCTCGGATCGGACTGACACTGAAGGAAGAAGTCAGTGTATGAAAGGTACAGACGAACGAATTAGCAACGCTGAGGGTTCAGCGTTCATCAAGTACGGACGGACGCTCGGATCGGACTGACACTGAAGGAAGAAGTCAGTGTATGAGAGGTACAGGCGAACGAATTAGCAACACTGAGGGTTCAGTGTTCATCAAGTACGGACGGACGTTCGGATCGGACTGACACTGAAGGAAGAAGTCAGTGTATGAGAGGTACAGACGAACGAATTAGCAACACTGAGGGTTCAGTGTTCATCAAGTACGGACGGACGCTCGGATCGGACTGACACTGAAGGAAGAAGTCAGTGTATGAAAGGTACAGACGACATGGAGGCCAGAGTCGTGGTGATGATGTGGACTTCTACGGAGTGGAGACCGGAGCCACTGTAGTGGTAGTGGACTTCTACGGCGTGGAGACCGGAGCCACTGTAGTGGTAGTGGACTTCTACGGCGTGGAGACCGGAGCCACTGTAGTGGTGGTGGACTGGACTGCTACAGTGGTGAGACTGGAGTCACAGTGATTGCGCGAGCGTCGAACGGTTAGGGAACCGTGAGCAAGTGCAGAGCTTTGCCGAAAAAACCAAGCCATTTATTTAGTGTTCTGCCCCGGACCTGGCATTATCTACTGCCAGGCCCTCATTTGGGGTCCAGAGACACTTAGGCATGAAGCCAGTAGGGGGAAAGGGGGGTCGAGGGTCATTCTAAACTATGCTAGGTCTTTGAAGACTTTATTAAAATCCCTATGCTAAGACACTATTTTTTATATTATCATTCTTACCATGGAGTTTATCTACTTAAAATCTCCCCAGCGTATGGCTTTGGCGTTTTTAACTGAAAGAAATAAATGTTTTTATTCAACAAAACAAAATCATATGTACAAACAAAAAGAAAAGATGATTTTGGAAATAAAATTTTTTCTAAAAATGAGGGATGAGATGATGGGGAGGGGGGCAAACTAAGATACACCCAAAAAGAAAAGAAAAAACAAATTAACAAAATGCCTATGGGGTCGGGTTAGTAATGGATCCCCCCAACCTATTTCTAAATATGGAGCGCCTACTGTCTTTCGGTCCCGAAGGTCGAAAGCAAGCAGGTCGTTCCCTAGTGGGGAGTGGGGGACCTAGGGACGATATTTGAAAATAAATTAGATAGGGATGGGTAACATCAGGACTGGACGGCGTCTTCCAAGATAAATGTACGTATAGGGGCAAACAGACCGGGGACAAAACAAAGGGTGGACTGGGCATCTTTTGGAAGCTCTCCTATTGCCGATAAAAATAAATTCAGGGACGGGATCAACTTTCATACTTGCCCTAGTCTAGTATCTAATAAAGAATTTTCCACTCGTGGTGGTTAGGACCTAACTATCCCTACTCTGTTACTTTGTTTGGGGCTGGGTTCCGTAGAACCTTAGCACCGCCTGACAGATACCACTAGGGTGGGAAAACAAACTTAAACCTAGCGCCTCGTCGGATGCACAAACTAGTGTTGTGCACCCATCTCCTATCAAAGTCCATGCGGTGCAATCTTTTCCAATCGCATCTGATCTTTACTTTAAGTTGATGTTTAAAGCGACCAACCAGATCCCGATCCGAAACAGATTGCTCCTCATGGACAATCTCAAGACGTGAAATCCACGTTACTAATCTAGCTACTGCTAGGATCGCTAGAAACACCAATCGTCTCTCCCCAGTAAACGGCGGATCCATGTTGTCGACGACGTACGCCAAATCAAGTGGCACCAACCGCTCGGGGTCGATGCGAGCCGTTACCCTTCCGACGTACTCCCAGAGCCTCCGAACTCCGCTGCAAAGAAAAAAGGCATGCTCCCTCGTTTCATCTTCGTCTTCCTCGCAGCGGGGGCAGAAAGGAACGTATTCATCCTCTCTGCAGAATCCGGCTAGTACGCCGAAAAGTGGCAGCGCATTCCGGACTAGCCTCCATGTGATTGAAAACTCTGAATTATTTAGAAAGCTACTGGCTGGCGCCCAATTCCACTGAGAGAGGACCTCCTCCCTCGACATGTGCAGCCGCTCAACCAGCGGATCTTTTGCGGTCCCCACTACTAAATCCCGATACAGTCTCCTCCTAGGCCGTGCAAGGTCACTGGACCCCGGCAATGCCCTAAGGGCGGCTCGGCATTCGGAGAGGAACCGCCGTTCCCCCGCCGGTCTTCTGCGACCTTCGGCGGCAGGGGAGGGCACGAGCTGTGGGAAAGCGTGCTCCACAACTGGTACCCAGTGCAATTCCTCAAGCAGTGTCCGACTTAGGAACGCCAATCTTTCGGCGTGCTTATGACTTAACAAGTCAGGCATTCCCAAGCCTCCATCGCTGAGTTTCTGTGTACAGACCTGTCTACGGACATACGGCTTTCCCCCTTTCCAGAGGAGTCTGAAAAGGAGTCGCTCCAAAGCCTTACAGCGGTCCGCAGGCAGAGGAAGTACTGACAAGTGGTAAAGGATCAACGGAAAGACGTAAGTTTGGCACGCCTCCGCACGACCCTTCAGGGACAAACCCCTGCGAATCCAAGTCCCCACTGACGATTCGACCTTTGTCTGTACCTCCGACCAATTTTTGTCCAGCTGGAGCCCAGGCCCGAACCAGATTCCAAGAATCTTTACCGGGCCATCTGTCCAGCCGAACTCACCTGGAAGCGAGTTTACCCCGGTCCAAGTGCCCAACCGCAGGCCAACGGACTTGCTGCGGTTGACTATGGCCCCTGTAACACGTTCATACTCATCGACCGCCTCTATCACCGCTTTAATATCGATCCTTCGCCCTACATAAACGGTGACGTCATCGGCGTACGCGGAAACCCTGGCAAATCGGCCGCCAGGTAGAGCTATCCCGCGTAGGACTGGTCTCGTCGTCTCGTCCCTTAACTTGCGAAGGAAGGGCTCCAACGCCAGGACATAAAGCAGAGGCGACAGCGGACACCCCTGGCGCACCGACCGAGAGACCCCAAAGGACTCCGACAACCTACCATTTACTTGTACCGCTACCGTGGGGTCACGATACAAAACGGAAATCCACTTGCGGAAGTCCGGACCAAAACCGGCGGTCTCCAAAACAGACTCCAAGAAACCATGGTCGACCCTATCGAAAGCTTTGGACTGATCTAAATTGATCAGCGCGGCTCCTGTGTCGTCTTCTAACCCCTCTATGATCGTGCGCACCAAGTGCAAGTTGTCTTTAATCGTTCTCCCCTTCACAGAACAAGTCTGATCCGGTTCGACCAAATCACCGATGACAACCTGCAGTCGGTTTGCAAGAACGCGGGCCAAAATCTTCAACTCTGTGTTTAGCAGAGTGATGGGCCTGTAATCATCTAAGTCCTCCCCACCATGCCGCTCTTTCTTCTTCAGTAGTGTGACCACTCCTTTGGTTACCTGCCCAGGGATGGATCCCTGGGAAAACCAGTGGTTAAACACACCCGTCAGAAGAGGAACAAACATGGGCGACAGCCTCAAATACAATTCGTAGGGCAGACCATCGAGCCCTGGAGATCTGTTCTGGCCAACCTGCTTCAACGCAGTAATGACTTCACGCTCTGTAACCACCCCATCACAGCTAGCTGCTCGGTCCGCAGTAAGGCGGGGCGAGCCGGCTAAATAGCTGCCAAACTCCTGGCCGCGGAGTCTGGGTAGTTGGGTAAAGCGTTCCTTCAAATGTTGACGAAACCCACTGCAAATCTCTCGAGTCGATACGAGGGTATGTCCTTCCAGGTTTTTCACCTTCCGAATGTACCCGTCCGAACCACGTCTTAAGGCAGCCTTACGCTCAACAGCGTCAACGTTCACGGCTTCGTTAGAGACTCTTTTTAACCTAGCCCTAACTACTTGCCCTTCGTAACGCTCGCTAGCCAAGCGCTGAAGGTCCCCCTTAACTATGTTTATCTCTAGGGGATCCCCACCAGCCACCGCCCGGGTCAATCTATCTTCTAGCTGCCTTTTGGTCCGTGCCCTAGTTAACGCGAGGCGTTGGCTGTATTGGACACAAAAGAGCCTAATGGTAGCCTTAAGTCTAACCCACCAGCTACTCCCGGTAACCGCCCCCACTAACTCCCGCTGAATTAGTGTTGTCAGCTGTTCCCGAAAGTCGTTCATCTCCAACAAGGAGGCGTTCAACTTCCAGTAGCCAGCCAACCTAGGCCTATTACCTAATCTCAAACGGGCCATTACTAATTTATGGTCCGAATGACCTAACCAGTGGAACGTGGGACACGATAAGAAATCTATGTCGCCTCTTCTAATTAACATCCTGTCCAAGTAGGTACTTGGACAGGCGGCCACGCTACTTTGCCACGTCCACATCTCCCTCCCTGGGTGATCCAGACGGAACCTGTCGACAAGATCGCACGAGGCCATCAGGTCAGACAGGCTGCTTTCACACCGATCCGACCCTCTATTCCCCCCGACCTTATCTATCTTGGGGTCCAGGATGGCATTCCAGTCCCCCATTAAAACTACTCGCTCCGGACCCGCCGAAAGGAACACCTCCACCTGCCGAAAAAAGGAAACCCTCTCCCCAGCGATATTGGGCGCGTAAACTGCCAAAATCCGGAACTTACTGCTTTTAACGGCAACATCGACCACGACCAGCCTTCCATGAGCGCACGCGTGAACTACAGTAACCGCCGCACCTAGGGTGCGACTCACTAACACAGAAACCCCACGGCTAAAGGAATTGCCGTATGCTGAATAAACGTCAAAGTCGTTCACCAGCACACTGCAATCCCCGGGCCCAACAAAGTGGGTCTCCTGAATTGTAGCTATATCTACCTCCAGGGCTATGAGATCCCTCAGCACGCGAGCAGCCTTGCTTCGAGATCTCATGCCCCTCGCATTTAAACTAGCTAGGTTCAAGTTTGCCATAATTTCCCTAACTAGAAGTATCCCTCAAAAACGGGTCTAAAGTCCTCGGGTGTTAGAACGCCGAAAGACTGACCGATGCTGCCAGTTAGCAACTCTGTTGTGAACTGACCTCCTCGGACCAGTCCCCCCACGTCTAAGGGAAAGGTTATTTTCAAGGCTCTATAAAGGGATGGGTGAACATAAATGGGGACCCTCCCTTCGCACTTGACTGCTATTTGCATTAAGGACGGGTGCTCCTCATCCACAATCTTCAGCCCCGGAAAAGCCAGTTTCGCTTCGGCAACTTTCCTCCATAATGCTTTTACTCTGGCCCCCTTCTCCTTTCTCAGGAACGTGATGAGCATCGGTGCTTCACTGAAGTTGGTTGGCCTCTCCACTTCCTTCCCGTCCACTTCGGTGAGCTTTTCCAGCTTTTGGACGTGTTTCTTCTGGCCTGCGCTGAGGTCCACCGGTCCCTGGCTCACATCCACCTCGCATATCCTCTCCCCGGGTAAGAAAGGCCTCTTCCGTGTTCGTTCAGTCCGGATCGGGGCTACCGGGGTGGTGGTGGTGCTGATCGTCTCTTTGTTCTCTTCTGCTTCCATGTCCTCTGGGGACCCGGCTTCTACGTCTTCGGAAGTTTGGGCTTCAGAGGTCTCCTCGTTGGTAGTAGGAGTAGTAGTGGTAGGGGGAGGGGTATTCTGCTCATCCATGGGGTCTGACGGTTGGGCAGGGTTTTCTTGGTCTTCTTCGTCGTCGTCTTCCTGGTCTTCCTTAACCTTCTTGTTTGTGGCTGCCAGGCTTCTTTTTTCCGTCTTCTTTTCTTCTTCTTCCTCTTCTGATTCGGGGGCCAACTTTCGTTTCACTCCCGACTTCTCTTCCTTTTGTTTCTGGTCTTTTGGCTTTTCCGGGGCCACTGTCTTCTGCTTTCCCTTCTTGGCCACAGTACTCCAGCTCCTTGGTGTCTCCGCTGTTGGTGTGACTGCTTTCTCCGTCACTTTCACCGGGGGCACCGCTGTCGGTGGGGGCACTGGATCCCTCTTCGGGCAGAACTTCGCCATGTGGCCCGGCATCCTACAGCTCCAACAGTGTGGCCTTCTGCCTTCGACGATTATGGACATTGTCCATTTCTCCCATGTCAGTTGGGCGGGGATTGTGTTGAAGCCAGCTCTGTTGACCCTCATCTTGAGCTTATAATCTCCGGTCATTATATTTTTGGGGCCTCGCGCTGCCGTCACTGCCTCCACGTCCCCATATTGTGATAAGATGGCTCCGACCTGCTCCTCTTCGAAACACCATGGGACTCCTAGAATGGTCACCGTTGTTCGTCTTTTTTCCAGGTATTCTGGCTTACACCGGATCCCCTTCCATATTGTGTCGCTTTTCGATGTTCTGATGGCGTCTTCTTCTGTGGGTAGCAGGACATCCCACATTGCGTAACTTCTACGCACTATGTAAGTTGCTGGGATGTTTGTTTCCACCAACAAGCTTATCATTTTCTCCTTGCTCAATCCGGTGAGCCCCTTGTGTTTTTCATCGAAAGTCACTAGGGACACAATTCTTCTTCTGAGGCTTTCGAGCTTCCCTGGGACTGGCTTGATTTCATTTCCGTCCGTGAGGTGCCGGTACTTTTCCTGGAAGAGTCTTCGGTATGCTTCCGGGCTCTTTTGCTCCTTCGGGCCCCAGGTCTTCTCTGGACTTGTTTGATTTGGTCCCCAGCTGCTTCCAGCTTCTGGACTTTTTCCTGGGCTCTGCTGCTGTGATCCCTCGTGACCCGTCTTCTCCGGTCTTGCTTCTGGGCTTTTTCCCGGATTCTGCTTCTTCTCGTGAGTCATAGGTTGCCGTGCAGTAGGTTTCTCAAACTCCAGAGAGTTCCATCTCCTCAAAGCTGGTTCCCTCTTCTTCGGGCTGTTGTTTGCCGACTTGACCGCTCTGTTCGTTCCTTCTGTGGAAGGGTGTGATTTCCTGATGGGCCTTTGAGGTATGGCCCAGCCTGTCTTGATTGCTCTTTTCTCTTCCCGTGTCCGTGGTTTTCCCCCGACAACTGCCCATGGGTTGAGAAAATCTGTGTCGCTGTCGTCCCTTGGTTCAGCGCCCCCGGGCCTAGAGTCTTTTCCCTCTACTAGGTATACAGGAGGTGATGGTGAATACCCCGCGGCTAGAGACTCTATTTCTACCATGAACACTGCAGGTGATAGTGGGATTTCACTGGGTGTGGCATCCCCTGACAACGACGACGGCACTGAGACTCCACCGGGTGTGGTATCTCTCGACGGCACTGGGATTCCACTGGTCTCCCCCGACAGCGGCACTGTAACGTCACTCGACGGCATTGTGACGTTACCCGTCAACGGCACTGGAACGTCACCGAATGTGACGCTCCCCCTTCTCGGCACTGGGGTGTCACCGGGTGTGGCACCCCCTCTTCTCGGCACTGGGGTGTCACCGGGTGTGACACCCCCCCTTCTCGGCACTGGGGTGTCACCGGGTGTGACACCCCCCCTTCTCGGCACTGGGGTGTCACCGGGTGTGACACCCCCCCTTCTCGGCACTGGGGTGTCACCGGATGTGACACCCCCCCTTCTCGGCACAACACCAGGGGCGTCCCCCATGGTGTTAGAGGCAGAGGCCTGCCTCTTGATTTGTTGGCCCAGTGCCCTTCCCCGACCCGCCGATTTGGAAGCTAGAGGGCCTTCACCACAAAAGGGTACGTGGGTAACCTCTAGTCCTGCCGGCTGCTTAAGTCGGTTCCAGACACTGAACAATCTGAAAAAAGAATAGAAAACGTGAACAGTTAAAGGAGCTTTGGCCGAAAAAACCAAGCCATTTATTTAGTGTTCTGCCCCGGACCTGGCATTATCTACTGCCAGGCCCTCATTTGGGGTCCAGAGACACTTAGGCATGAAGCCAGTAAGGGGAAAGGGGGGTCGAGGGTCATTCTAAACTATGCTAGGTCTTTGAAGACTTTATTAAAATCCCTATGCTAAGACACTATTTTTTATATTATCATTCTTACCATGGAGTTTATCTACTTAAAATCTCCCCAGCGTATGGCTTTGGCGTTTTTAACTGAAATAAATAAATGTTTTTATTCAACAAAACAAAATCATATGTACAAACAAAAAGAAAAGATGATTTTGGAAATAAAATTTTTTTTTCTAAAAATGAGGGATGAGATGATGGGGAGGGGGGCAAACTAAGATACACCCAAAAAGAAAAGAAAAAACAAATTAACAAAATGCCTATGGGGTCGGGTTAGTAATGGATCCCCCCAACCTATTTCTAAATATGGAGCGCCTACTGTCTTTCGGTCCCGAAGGTCGAAAGCAAGCAGGTCGTTCCCTAGTGGGGAGTGGGGGACCTAGGGACGATATTTGAAAATAAATTAGATAGGGATGGGTAACATCAGGACTGGACGGCGTCTTCCAAGATAAATGTACGTATAGGGGCAAACAGACCGGGGACAAAACAAAGGGTGGACTGGGCATCTTTTGGAAGCTCTCCTATTGCCGATAAAAATAAATTCAGGGACGGGATCAACTTTCATACTTGCCCTAGTCTAGTATCTAATAAAGAATTTTCCACTCGTGGTGGTTAGGACCTAACTATCCCTACTCTGTTACTTTGTTTGGGGCTGGGTTCCGTAGAACCTTAGCACCGCCTGACAGATACCACTAGGGTGGGAAAACAAACTTAAACCTAGCGCCTCGTCGGATGCACAAACTAGTGTTGTGCACCCATCTCCTATCAAAGTCCATGCGGTGCAATCTTTTCCAATCGCATCTGATCTTTACTTTAAGTTGATGTTTAAAGCGACCAACCAGATCCCGATCCGAAACAGATTGCTCCTCATGGACAATCTCAAGACGTGAAATCCACGTTACTAATCTAGCTACTGCTAGGATCGCTAGAAACACCAATCGTCTCTCCCCAGTAAACGGCGGATCCATGTTGTCGACGACGTACGCCAAATCAAGTGGCACCAACCGCTCGGGGTCGATGCGAGCCGTTACCCTTCCGACGTACTCCCAGAGCCTCCGAACTCCGCTGCAAAGAAAAAAGGCATGCTCCCTCGTTTCATCTTCGTCTTCCTCGCAGCGGGGGCAGAAAGGAACGTATTCATCCTCTCTGCAGAATCCGGCTAGTACGCCGAAAAGTGGCAGCGCATTCCGGACTAGCCTCCATGTGATTGAAAACTCTGAATTATTTAGAAAGCTACTGGCTGGCGCCCAATTCCACTGAGAGAGGACCTCCTCCCTCGACATGTGCAGCCGCTCAACCAGCGGATCTTTTGCGGTCCCCACTACTAAATCCCGATACAGTCTCCTCCTAGGCCGTGCAAGGTCACTGGACCCCGGCAATGCCCTAAGGGCGGCTCGGCATTCGGAGAGGAACCGCCGTTCCCCCGCCGGTCTTCTGCGACCTTCGGCGGCAGGGGAGGGCACGAGCTGTGGGAAAGCGTGCTCCACAACTGGTACCCAGTGCAATTCCTCAAGCAGTGTCCGACTTAGGAACGCCAATCTTTCGGCGTGCTTATGACTTAACAAGTCAGGCATTCCCAAGCCTCCATCGCTGAGTTTCTGTGTACAGACCTGTCTACGGACATACGGCTTTCCCCCTTTCCAGAGGAGTCTGAAAAGGAGTCGCTCCAAAGCCTTACAGCGGTCCGCAGGCAGAGGAAGTACTGACAAGTGGTAAAGGATCAACGGAAAGACGTAAGTTTGGCACGCCTCCGCACGACCCTTCAGGGACAAACCCCTGCGAATCCAAGTCCCCACTGACGATTCGACCTTTGTCTGTACCTCCGACCAATTTTTGTCCAGCTGGAGCCCAGGCCCGAACCAGATTCCAAGAATCTTTACCGGGCCATCTGTCCAGCCGAACTCACCTGGAAGCGAGTTTACCCCGGTCCAAGTGCCCAACCGCAGGCCAACGGACTTGCTGCGGTTGACTATGGCCCCTGTAACACGTTCATACTCATCGACCGCCTCTATCACCGCTTTAATATCGATCCTTCGCCCTACATAAACGGTGACGTCATCGGCGTACGCGGAAACCCTGGCAAATCGGCCGCCAGGTAGAGCTATCCCGCGTAGGACTGGTCTCGTCGTCTCGTCCCTTAACTTGCGAAGGAAGGGCTCCAACGCCAGGACATAAAGCAGAGGCGACAGCGGACACCCCTGGCGCACCGACCGAGAGACCCCAAAGGACTCCGACAACCTACCATTTACTTGTACCGCTACCGTGGGGTCACGATACAAAACGGAAATCCACTTGCGGAAGTCCGGACCAAAACCGGCGGTCTCCAAAACAGACTCCAAGAAACCATGGTCGACCCTATCGAAAGCTTTGGACTGATCTAAATTGATCAGCGCGGCTCCTGTGTCGTCTTCTAACCCCTCTATGATCGTGCGCACCAAGTGCAAGTTGTCTTTAATCGTTCTCCCCTTCACAGAACAAGTCTGATCCGGTTCGACCAAATCACCGATGACAACCTGCAGTCGGTTTGCAAGAACGCGGGCCAAAATCTTCAACTCTGTGTTTAGCAGAGTGATGGGCCTGTAATCATCTAAGTCCTCCCCACCATGCCGCTCTTTCTTCTTCAGTAGTGTGACCACTCCTTTGGTTACCTGCCCAGGGATGGATCCCTGGGAAAACCAGTGGTTAAACACACCCGTCAGAAGAGGAACAAACATGGGCGACAGCCTCAAATACAATTCGTAGGGCAGACCATCGAGCCCTGGAGATCTGTTCTGGCCAACCTGCTTCAACGCAGTAATGACTTCACGCTCTGTAACCACCCCATCACAGCTAGCTGCTCGGTCCGCAGTAAGGCGGGGCGAGCCGGCTAAATAGCTGCCAAACTCCTGGCCGCGGAGTCTGGGTAGTTGGGTAAAGCGTTCCTTCAAATGTTGACGAAACCCATTGCAAATCTCTCGAGTCGATACGAGGGTATGTCCTTCCAGGTTTTTCACCTTCCGAATGTACCCGTCCGAACCACGTCTTAAGGCAGCCTTACGCTCAACAGCGTCAACGTTCACGGCTTCGTTAGAGACTCTTTTTAACCTAGCCCTAACTACTTGCCCTTCGTAACGCTCGCTAGCCAAGCGCTGAAGGTCCCCCTTAACTATGTTTATCTCTAGGGGATCCCCACCAGCCACCGCCCGGGTCAATCTATCTTCTAGCTGCCTTTTGGTCCGTGCCCTAGTTAACGCGAGGCGTTGGCTGTATTGGACACAAAAGAGCCTAATGGTAGCCTTAAGTCTAACCCACCAGCTACTCCCGGTAACCGCCCCCACTAACTCCCGCTGAATTAGTGTTGTCAGCTGTTCCCGAAAGTCGTTCATCTCCAACAAGGAGGCGTTCAACTTCCAGTAGCCAGCCAACCTAGGCCTATTACCTAATCTCAAACGGGCCATTACTAATTTATGGTCCGAATGACCTAACCAGTGGAACGTGGGACACGATAAGAAATCTATGTCGCCTCTTCTAATTAACATCCTGTCCAAGTAGGTACTTGGACAGGCGGCCACGCTACTTTGCCACGTCCACATCTCCCTCCCTGGGTGATCCAGACGGAACCTGTCGACAAGATCGCACGAGGCCATCAGGTCAGACAGGCTGCTTTCACACCGATCCGACCCTCTATTCCCCCCGACCTTATCTATCTTGGGGTCCAGGATGGCATTCCAGTCCCCCATTAAAACTACTCGCTCCGGACCCGCCGAAAGGAACACCTCCACCTGCCGAAAAAAGGAAACCCTCTCCCCAGCGATATTGGGCGCGTAAACTGCCAAAATCCGGAACTTACTGCTTTTAACGGCAACATCGACCACGACCAGCCTTCCATGAGCGCACGCGTGAACTACAGTAACCGCCGCACCTAGGGTGCGACTCACTAACACAGAAACCCCACGGCTAAAGGAATTGCCGTATGCTGAATAAACGTCAAAGTCGTTCACCAGCACACTGCAATCCCCGGGCCCAACAAAGTGGGTCTCCTGAATTGTAGCTATATCTACCTCCAGGGCTATGAGATCCCTCAGCACGCGAGCAGCCTTGCTTCGAGATCTCATGCCCCTCGCATTTAAACTAGCTAGGTTCAAGTTTGCCATAATTTCCTTAACTAGAAGTATCCCTCAAAAACGGGTCTAAAGTCCTCGGGTGTTAGAACGCCGAAAGACTGACCGATGCTGCCAGTTAGCAACTCTGTTGTGAACTGACCTCCTCGGACCAGTCCCCCCACGTCTAAGGGAAAGGTTATTTTCAAGGCTCTATAAAGGGATGGGTGAACGTAAATGGGGACCCTCCCTTCGCATTTGACTGCTATTTGCATCAAGGACGGGTGCTCCTCGTCCACAATCTTCAGCCCCGGAAAAGCCAGTTTCGCTTCGGCAACCATCCTCCATAATGCTTTTACTCTGGCCCCCTTCTCCTTTCTCAGGAACGTGATGAGCATCGGTGCTTCACTGAAGTTGGTTGGCCTCTCCACTTCCTTCCCGTCCACTTCGGTGAGCTTTTCCAGCTTTTGGACGTGTTTCTTCTGGCCTGCGCTGAGGTCCACCGGTCCCTGGCTCACATCCACCTCGCATATCCTCTCCCCGGGTAAGAAAGGCCTCTTCCGTGTTCGTTCAGTCCGGATCGGGGCTACCGGGGTGGTGGTGGTGCTGATCGTCTCTTTGTTCTCTTCTGCTTCCATGTCCTCTGGGGACCCGGCTTCTACGTCTTCGGAAGTTTGGGCTTCAGAGGTCTCCTCGTTGGTAGTAGGAGTAGTAGTGGTAGGGGGAGGGGTATTCTGCTCATCCATGGGGTCTGACGGTTGGGCAGGGTTTTCTTGGTCTTCTTCGTCGTCGTCTTCCTGGTCTTCCTTAACCTTCTTGTTTGTGGCTGCCAGGCTTCTTTTTTCCGTCTTCTTTTCTTCTTCTTCCTCTTCTGATTCGGGGGCCAACTTTCGTTTCACTCCCGACTTCTCTTCCTTTTGTTTCTGGTCTTTTGGCTTTTCCGGGGCCACTGTCTTCTGCTTTCCCTTCTTGGCCACAGTACTCCAGCTCCTTGGTGTCTCCGCTGTTGGTGTGACTGCTTTCTCCGTCACTTTCACCGGGGGCACCGCTGTCGGTGGGGGCACTGGATCCCTCTTCGGGCAGAACTTCGCCATGTGGCCCGGCATCCTACAGCTCCAACAGTGTGGCCTTCTGCCTTCGACGATTATGGACATTGTCCATTTCTCCCATGTCAGTTGGGCGGGGATTGTGTTGAAGCCAGCTCTGTTGACCCTCATCTTGAGCTTATAATCTCCGGTCATTATATTTTTGGGGCCTCGCGCTGCCGTCACTGCCTCCACGTCCCCATATTGTGATAAGATGGCTCCGACCTGCTCCTCTTCGAAACACCATGGGACTCCTAGAATGGTCACCGTTGTTCGTCTTTTTTCCAGGTATTCTGGCTTACACCGGATCCCCTTCCATATTGTGTCGCTTTTCGATGTTCTGATGGCGTCTTCTTCTGTGGGTAGCAGGACATCCCACATTGCGTAACTTCTACGCACTATATAAGTTGCTGGGATGTTTGTTTCCACCAACAAGCTTATCATTTTCTCCTTGCTCAATCCGGTGAGCCCCTTGTGTTTTTCATCGAAAGTCACTAGGGACACAATTCTTCTTCTGAGGCTTTCGAGCTTCCCTGGGACTGGCTTGATTTCATTTCCGTCCGTGAGGTGCCGGTACTTTTCCTGGAAGAGTCTTCGGTATGCTTCCGGGCTCTTTTGCTCCTTCGGGCCCCAGGTCTTCTCTGGACTTGTTTGATTTGGTCCCCAGCTGCTTCCAGCTTCTGGACTTTTTCCTGGGCTCTGCTGCTGTGATCCCTCGTGACCCGTCTTCTCCGGTCTTGCTTCTGGGCTTTTTCCCGGATTCTGCTTCTTCTCGTGAGTCATAGGTTGCCATGTAGTAGGTTTCTCAAACTCAAGAGAGTTCCATCTCCTCAATGCTGGTTCCCTCTTCTTCGGGCTGTTGTCCGCCGACCTGACCGCTCTGTTCGTTCCTTCTGCGGAAGGGTGTGATTTCCTGATGGGCCTTTGAGGTATGGCCCAGCCTGTCTTGATTGCTCTTTTCTCTTCCCGTGTCCGTGGTTTTCCCCCGACAAACGCCCATGGGTTGAGAAAATCTGTGTCGCTGTCGTCCCTTGGTTCAGCGCCCCCGGGCCTAGAGTGTTTTCCCTCTACTAGGTATACTGGAGGTGATGGTGAATACCCCGCGGCTAGAGACTCTATTTCTACCATGAACGCTGCAGGTGATAGTGGGATTTCACTGGGTGTGGCATCCCCTGACAACGACGACGGCACTGAGACTCCACCGGGTGTGGTATCTCTCGACGGCACTGGGATTCCACTGGGCGTGGTCTCCCCCGACAGCGGCACTGTAACGTCACTCGACGGCATTGTGACGTTACCCGTCAACGGCACTGGAACGTCACCGAATGTGACGCTCCCCCTTCTCGGCACTGGGGTGTCACCGGGTGTGACACCCCCCCTTCTCGGCACTGGGGTGTCACCGGGTGTGACACCCCCCCTTCTCGGCACTGGGGTGTCACCGGGTGTGACACCCCCCCTTCTCGGCACTGGGGTGTCACCGGGTGTGACACCCCCCCTTCTCGGCGCTGGGGTGTCACCGGATGTGACACCCCCCCTTCTCGGCACTGGGGTGTCACCGGATGTGACACCCCCCCTTCTCGGCACAACACCAGGGGCGTCCCCCATGGTGTTAGAGGCAGAGGCCTGCCTCTTGATTTGTTGGCCCAGTGCCCTTCCCCGACCCGCCGATTTGGAAGCTAGAGGGCCTTCACCACAAAAGGGTACGTGGGTAACCTCTAGTCCTGCCGGCTGCTTAAGTCGGTTCCAGACACTGAACAATCTGAAAAAAAGAATAGAAAACGTGAACAGTTAAAGGAGCTTTGGCCGAAAAAACCAAGCCATTTATTTAGTGTTCTGCCCCGGACCTGGCATTATCTACTGCCAGGCCCTCATTTGGGGTCCAGAGACACTTAGGCATGAAGCCAGTAGGGGGAAAGGGGGGTCGAGGGTCATTCTAAACTATGCTAGGTCTTTGAAGACTTTATTAAAATTCCTATGCTAAGACACTATTTTTTATATTATCATTCTTACCATGGAGTTTATCTACTTAAAATCTCCCCAGCGTATGGCGTTGGCGTTTTTAACTGAAAGAAATAAATGTTTTTATTCAACAAAACAAAATCATATGTACAAACAAAAAGAAAATATGATTTTGGAAATAAAATTTTTTTTTTCCCTAAAAATGAGGGATGAGATGATGGGGAGGGGGGCAAACTAAAATACACCCAAAAAGAAAAGAAAACAAATTAACAAAAATGCCTATGGGGTCGGGTTAGTAATGGATCCCCCCAGCCTATTTCTAAATATGGAGCGCCTACTGTCTTTCGGTCCCGAAGGTCGAAAGCAAGCAGGTCGTTCCCTAGTGGGGAGTGGGGGACCTAGGGACGGTATTTGAAAATAAATTAGATAGGGATGGGTAACATAAGGACTGGACGGCGTCTTCCAAGATAAATGTACGTATAGGGGCAACAGACCGGGGACAAAACAAAGGGTGGACTGGGCATCTTTTGGAAGCTCTCCTATTGCCGATAAAAATAAATTCAGGGACGGGATCAACTTTCATACTTGCCCTAGTCTAGTATCTAATAAAGAATTTTCCACTCGTGGTGGTTAGGACCTAACTATCCCTACTCTGTTACTTTGTTTGGGGCTGGGTTCCGTAGAACCTTGGCACCGCCTGACAGATACCACTAGGGTGGGAAAACAAACTTAAACCTAGCGCCTCGTCGGATGCACAAACTAGTGTTGTGCACCCATCTCCTATCAAAGTCTATGCGGTGCAATCTTTTCCAATCGCATCTGATCTTTACTTTAAGTTGATGTTTAAAGCGACCAACCAGATCCCGATCCGAAACAGATTGCTCCTCATAGACAATCTCAAGACGTGAAATCCACGTTACTAATCTAGCTACTGCTAGGATCGCTAGAAACACCAATCGTCTCTCCCCAGTAAACGGCGGATCCATGTTGTCGACGACGTACGCCAAATCAAGTGGCACCAACCGCTCGGGGTCGATGCGAGCCGTTACCCTTCCGACGTACTCCCAGAGCCTCCGAACTCCGCTGCAAAGAAAAAAGGCATGCTCCCTCGTTTCATCTTCGTCTTCCTCGCAGCGGGGGCAGAAAGGAACGTATTCATCCTCTCTGCAGTCTCCGGCAAGTACGCCGAAAAGTGGCAGCGCATTCCGGACCAGCCTCCATGTGATTGAAAACTCTGAATTATTTAGAAAGCTACTGGCTGGCGCCCAATTCCACTGAGAGAGGACCTCCTCCCTCGACATGTGCAGCCGCTCAACCAGCGGATCTTTTGCGGTCCCCACTACTAAATCCCGATACAGTCTCCTCCTAGGCCGTGCAAGGTCACTGGACCCCGGCAATGCCCTAAGGGCGGCTCGGCATTCGGAGAGGAACCGCCGTTCCCCCGCCGGTCTTCTGCGACCTTCGGCGGCAGGGGAGGGTATGAGCTGTGGGAAAGCGTGCTCCACAACTGGTACCCAGTGCAATTCCTCAAGCAGTGTCCGACTTAGGAACGCCAATCTTTCGGCGTGCTTATGACTTAACAAGTCAAGCATTCCCAAGCCTCCATCGCTGAGTTTCTGTGTACAGACCCGTCTACGGACATACGGCTTTCCCCCTTTCCAGAGGAGTCTGAAAAGGAGTCGCTCCAAAGCCTTACAGCGGTCCGCAGGCAGAGGAAGTACTGACAAGTGGTAAAGGATCAACGGAAAGACGTAAGTTTGGCACGCCTCCGCACGACCCTTCAGGGACAAACCCCTGCGAATCCAAGTCCCCACTGACGATTCGACCTTTGTCTGTACCTCCGACCAATTTTTGTCCAGCTGGAGCCCAGGCCCGAACCAGATTCCAAGAATCTTTACCGGGCCATCTGTCCAGCCGAACTCACCTGGAAGCGAGTTTACCCCGGTCCAAGTGCCCAACCGCAGGCCAACGGACTTGCTGCGGTTGACTATGGCCCCTGTAACACGTTCATACTCATCGACCGCCTCTATCACCGCTTTAATATCGATCCTTCGCCCTACATAAACGGTGACGTCATCGGCGTACGCGGAAACCCTGGCAAATCGGCCGCCAGGTAGAGCTATCCCGCGTAGGACTGGTCTCGTCGTCTCGTCCCTTAACTTGCGAAGGAAGGGCTCCAACGCCAGGACATAAAGCAGAGGCGACAGCGGACACCCCTGGCGCACCGACCGAGAGACCCCAAAGGACTCCGACAACCTACCATTTACTTGTACCGCTACCGTGGGGTCACGATACAAAACGGAAATCCACTTGCGGAAGTCCGGACCAAAACCGGCGGTCTCCAAAACAGACTCCAAGAAACCATGGTCGACCCTATCGAAAGCTTTGGACTGATCTAAATTGATCAGCGCGGCTCCTGTGTCGTCTTCTAACCCCTCTATGATCGTGCGCACCAAGTGCAAGTTGTCTTTAATCGTTCTCCCCTTCACAGAACAAGTCTGATCCGGTTCGACCAAATCACCGATGACAACCTGCAGTCGGTTTGCAAGAACGCGGGCCAAAATCTTCAACTCTGTGTTTAGCAGAGTGATGGGCCTGTAATCATCTAAGTCCTCCCCACCATGCCGCTCTTTCTTCTTCAGTAGTGTGACCACTCCTTTGGTTACCTGCCCAGGGATGGATCCCTGGGAAAACCAGTGGTTAAACACACCCGTCAGAAGGGGAACAAACATGGGCGACAGCCTCAAATACAATTCGTAGGGCAGACCATCGAGCCCTGGAGATCTGTTCTGGCCAACCTGCTTCAACGCAGTAATGACTTCACGCTCTGTAACCACCCCATCACAGCTAGCTGCTCGGTCCGCAGTAAGGCGGGGCGAGCCGGCTAAATAGCTGCCAAACTCCTGGCCGCGGAGTCTGGGTAGTTGGGTAAAGCGTTCCTTCAAATGTTGACGAAACCCATTGCAAATCTCTCGAGTCGATACGAGGGTATGTCCTTCCAGGTTTTTCACCTTCCGAATGTACCCGTCCGAACCACGTCTTAAGGCAGCCTTACGCTCAACAGCGTCAACGTTCACGGCTTCGTTAGAGACTCTTTTTAACCTAGCCCTAACTACTTGCCCTTCGTAACGCTCGCTAGCCAAGCGCTGAAGGTCCCCCTTAACTATGTTTATCTCTAGGGGATCCCCACCAGCCACCGCCCGGGTCAATCTATCTTCTAGCTGCCTTTTGGTCCGTGCCCTAGTTAACGCGAGGCGTTGGCTGTATTGGACACAAAAGAGCCTAATGGTAGCCTTAAGTCTAACCCACCAGCTACTCCCGGTAACCGCCCCCACTAACTCCCGCTGAATTAGTGTTGTCAGCTGTTCCCGAAAGTCGTTCATCTCCAACAAGGAGGCGTTCAACTTCCAGTAGCCAGCCAACCTAGGCCTATTACCTAATCTCAAACGGGCCATTACTAATTTATGGTCCGAATGACCTAACCAGTGGAACGTGGGACACGATAAGAAATCTATGTCGCCTCTTCTAATTAACATCCTGTCCAAGTAGGTACTTGGACAGGCGGCCACGCTACTTTGCCACGTCCACATCTCCCTCCCTGGGTGATCCAGACGGAACCTGTCGACAAGATCGCACGAGGCCATCAGGTCAGACAGGCTGCTTTCACACCGATCCGACCCTCTATTCCCCCCGACTTTATCTATCTTGGGGTCCAGGATGGCATTCCAGTCCCCCATTAAAACTACTCGCTCCGGACCCGCCGAAAGGAACACCTCCACCTGCCGAAAAAAGGAAACCCTCTCCCCAGCGATATTGGGCGCGTAAACTGCCAAAATCCGGAACTTACTGCTTTTAACGGCAACATCGACCACGACCAGCCTTCCATGAGCGCACGCGTGAACTACAGTAACCGCCGCACCTAGGGTGCGACTCACTAACACAGAAACCCCACGGCTAAAGGAATTGCCGTATGCTGAATAAACGTCAAAGTCGTTCACCAGCACACTGCAATCCCCGGGCCCAACAAAGTGGGTCTCCTGAATTGTAGCTATATCTACCTCCAGGGCTATGAGATCCCTCAGCACGCGAGCAGCCTTGCTTCGAGATCTCATGCCCCTCGCATTTAAACTAGCTAGGTTCAAGTTTGCCATAATTTCCCTAACTAGAAGTATCCCTCAAAAACGGGTCCAAAGTCCTCGGGTGTTAGAACGCCGAAAGACTGACCGATGCTGCCAGTTAGCAACTCTGTTGTGAACTGACCTCCTCGGACCAGTCCCCCCACGTCTAAGGGAAAGGTTATTTTCAAGGCTCTATAAAGGGATGGGTGAACATAAATGGGGACTCTCCCTTCGCACTTGACTGCTATTTGCATTAAGGACGGGTGCTCCTCATCCACAATCTTCAGCCCCGGAAAAGCCAGTTTCGCTTCGGCAACCATCCTCCATAATGCTTTTACTCTGGCCCCCTTCTCCTTTCTCAGGAACGTGATGAGCATCGGTGCTTCACTGAAGTTGGTTGGCCTCTCCACTTCCTTCCCGTCCACTTCGGTGAGCTTTTCCAGCTTTTGGACGTGTTTCTTCTGGCCTGCGCTGAGGTCCACCGGTCCCTGGCTCACATCCACCTCGCATATCCTCTCCCCGGGTAAGAAAGGCCTCTTCCGTGTTCGTTCAGTCCGGATCGGGGCTACCGGGGTGGTGGTGGTGCTGATCGTCTCTTTGTTCTCTTCTGCTTCCATGTCCTCTGGGGACCCGGCTTCTACGTCTTCGGAAGTTTGGGCTTCAGAGGTCTCCTCGTTGGTAGTAGGAGTAGTAGTGGTAGGGGGAGGGGTATTCTGCTCATCCATGGGGTCTGACGGTTGGGCAGGGTTTTCTTGGTCTTCTTCGTCGTCGTCTTCCTGGTCTTCCTTAACCTTCTTGTTTGTGGCTGCCAGGCTTCTTTTTTCCGTCTTCTTTTCTTCTTCTTCCTCTTCTGATTCGGGGGCCAACTTTCGTTTCACTCCCGACTTCTCTTCCTTTTGTTTCTGATCTTTTGGCTTTTCCGGGGCCACTGTCTTCTGCTTTCCCTTCTTGGCCACAGTACTCCAGCTCCTTGGTGTCTCCGCTGTTGGTGTGACTGCTTTCTCCGTCACTTTCACCGGGGGCACCGCTGTCAGTGGGGGCACTGGATCCCTCTTCGGGCAGAACTTCGCCATGTGGCCCGGCATCCTACAGCTCCAACAGTGTGGCCTTCTGCCTTCGACGATTATGGACATTGTCCATTTCTCCCATGTCAGTTGGGCGGGGATTGTGTTGAAGCCAGCTCTGTTGACCCTCATCTTGAGCTTATAATCTCCGGTCATTATATTTTTGGGGCCTCGCGCTGCCGTCACTGCCTCCACGTCCCCATATTGTGATAAGATGGCTCCGACCTGCTCCTCTTCGAAACACCATGGGACTCCCAGAATGGTCACCGTTGTTCGTCTTTTTTCCAGGTATTCTGGCTTACACCGGATCCCCTTCCATATTGTGTCGCTTTTCGATGTTCTGATGGCGTCTTCTTCTGTGGGTAGCAGGACATCCCACATTGCGTAACTTCTACGCACTATATAAGTTGCTGGGATGTTTGTTTCCACCAACAAGCTTATCATTTTCTCCTTGCTCAATCCGGTGAGCCCCTTGTGTTTTTCATCGAAAGTCACTAGGGACACAATTCTTCTTCTGAGGCTTTCGAGCTTCCCTGGGACTGGCTTGATTTCATTTCCGTCCGTGAGGTGCCGGTACTTTTCCTGGAAGAGTCTTCGGTATGCTTCCGGGCTCTTTTGCTCCTTCGGGCCCCAGGTCTTCTCTGGACTTGTTTGATTTGGTCCCCAGCTGCTTCCAGCTTCTGGACTTTTTCCTGGGCTCTGCTGCTGTGATCCCTCGTGACCCGTCTTCTCCGGTCTTGCTTCTGGGCTTTTTCCCGGATTCTGCTTCTTCTCGTGAGTCATAGGTTGCCGTGCAGTAGGTTTCTCAAACTCAAGAGAGTTCCATCTCCTCAAAGCTGGTTCCCTCTTCTTCGGGCTGTTGTTTGCCGACTTGACCGCTCTGTTCGTTCCTTCTGTGGAAGGGTGTGATTTCCTGGTGGGCCTTTGAGGTATGGCCCAGCCTGTCTTGATTGCTCTTTTCTCTTCCCGTGTCCGTGGTTTTCCCCCGACAACTGCCCATGGGTTGAGAAAATCTGTGTCGCTGTCCTCCCTTGGTTCAGCGCCCCCGGGCCTAGAGTGTTTTCCCTCTACTAGGTATACAGGAGGTTATGGTGAATACCCCGCGGCTAGAGACTCTATTTCTACCATGAACGCTGCAGGTGATAGTGGGATTTCACTGGGTGTGACATCCCCTGACAACGACGACGGCACTGAGACTCCACCGGGTGTGGTATCTCTCGACGGCACTGGGATTCCACTGGGCGTGGTCTCCCCCGACAGCGGCACTGTAACGTCACTCGACGGCATTGTGACGTTACCCGTCAACGGCACTGGAACGTCACCGAATGTGACGCTCCCCCTTCTCGGCACTGGGGTGTCACCGGGTGTGACACCCCCCCTTCTCGGCACTGGGGTGTCACCGGGTGTGACACCCCCCCTTCTCGGCACTGGGGTGTCACCGGGTGTGACACCCCCCCTTCTCGGCGCTGGGGTGTCACCGGATGTGACACCCCCCCTTCTCGGCACTGGGGTGTCACCGGATGTGACACCCCCCCTTCTCGGCACTGGGGTGTCACCGGGTGTGACACCCCCCCTTCTCGGCACAACACCAGGGGCGTCCCCCATGGTGTTAGAGGCAGAGGCCTGCCTCTTGATTTGTTGGCCCAGTGCCCTTCCCCGACCCGCCGATTTGGAAGCTAGAGGGCCTTCACCACAAAAGGGTACGTGGGTAACCTCTAGTCCTGCCGGCTGCTTAAGTCGGTTCCAGACACTGAACAATCTGAAAAAAAGAATAGAAAACGTGAACAGTTAAAGGAGCTTTGGCCGAAAAAACCAAGCCATTTATTTAGTGTTCTGCCCCGGACCTGGCATTATCTACTGCCAGGCCCTCATTTGGGGTCCAGAGACACTTAGGCATGAAGCCAGTAGGGGGAAAGGGGGGTCGAGGGTCATTCTAAACTATGCTAGGTCTTTGAAGACTTTATTAAAATTCCTATGCTAAGACACTATTTTTTATATTATCATTCTTACCATGGAGTTTATCTACTTAAAATCTCCCCAGCGTATGGCTTTGGCGTTTTTAACTGAAAGAAATAAATGTTTTTATTCAACAAAACAAAATCATATGTACAAACAAAAAAGAAAATATGATTTTGGAAATAAAATTTTTTCTAAAAATGAGGGATGAGATGATGGGGAGGGGGGCAAACTAAGATACACCCAAAAAGAAAAGAAAAAACAAATTAACAAAATGCCTATGGGGTCGGGTTAGTAATGGATCCCCCCAACCTATTTCTAAATATGGAGCGCCTACTGTCTTTCGGTCCCGAAGGTCGAAAGCAAGCAGGTCGTTCCCTAGTGGGGAGTGGGGGACCTAGGGACGATATTTGAAAATAAATTAGATAGGGATGGGTAACATCAGGACTGGACGGCGTCTTCCAAGATAAATGTACGTATAGGGGCAAACAGACCGGGGACAAAACAAAGGGTGGACTGGGCATCTTTTGGAAGCTCTCCTATTGCCGATAAAAATAAATTCAGGGACGGGATCAACTTTCATACTTGCCCTAGTCTAGTATCTAATAAAGAATTTTCCACTCGTGGTGGTTAGGACCTAACTATCCCTACTCTGTTACTTTGTTTGGGGCTGGGTTCCGTAGAACCTTAGCACCGCCTGACAGATACCACTAGGGTGGGAAAACAAACTTAAACCTAGCGCCTCGTCGGATGCACAAACTAGTGTTGTGCACCCATCTCCTATCAAAGTCCATGCGGTGCAATCTTTTCCAATCGCATCTGATCTTTACTTTAAGTTGATGTTTAAAGCGACCAACCAGATCCCGATCCGAAACAGATTGCTCCTCATGGACAATCTCAAGACGTGAAATCCACGTTACTAATCTAGCTACTGCTAGGATCGCTAGAAACACCAATCGTCTCTCCCCAGTAAACGGCGGATCCATGTTGTCGACGACGTACGCCAAATCAAGTGGCACCAACCGCTCGGGGTCGATGCGAGCCGTTACCCTTCCGACGTACTCCCAGAGCCTCCGAACTCCGCTGCAAAGAAAAAAGGCATGCTCCCTCGTTTCATCTTCGTCTTCCTCGCAGCGGGGGCAGAAAGGAACGTATTCATCCTCTCTGCAGAATCCGGCTAGTACGCCGAAAAGTGGCAGCGCATTCCGGACTAGCCTCCATGTGATTGAAAACTCTGAATTATTTAGAAAGCTACTGGCTGGCGCCCAATTCCACTGAGAGAGGACCTCCTCCCTCGACATGTGCAGCCGCTCAACCAGCGGATCTTTTGCGGTCCCCACTACTAAATCCCGATACAGTCTCCTCCTAGGCCGTGCAAGGTCACTGGACCCCGGCAATGCCCTAAGGGCGGCTCGGCATTCGGAGAGGAACCGCCGTTCCCCCGCCGGTCTTCTGCGACCTTCGGCGGCAGGGGAGGGCACGAGCTGTGGGAAAGCGTGCTCCACAACTGGTACCCAGTGCAATTCCTCAAGCAGTGTCCGACTTAGGAACGCCAATCTTTCGGCGTGCTTATGACTTAACAAGTCAGGCATTCCCAAGCCTCCATCGTTGAGTTTCTGTGTACAGACCTGTCTACGGACATACGGCTTTCCCCCTTTCCAGAGGAGTCTGAAAAGGAGTCGCTCCAAAGCCTTACAGCGGTCCGCAGGCAGAGGAAGTACTGACAAGTGGTAAAGGATCAACGGAAAGACGTAAGTTTGGCACGCCTCCGCACGACCCTTCAGGGACAAACCCCTGCGAATCCAAGTCCCCACTGACGATTCGACCTTTGTCTGTACCTCCGACCAATTTTTGTCCAGCTGGAGCCCAGGCCCGAACCAGATTCCAAGAATCTTTACCGGGCCATCTGTCCAGCCGAACTCACCTGGAAGCGAGTTTACCCCGGTCCAAGTGCCCAACCGCAGGCCAACGGACTTGCTGCGGTTGACTATGGCCCCTGTAACACGTTCATACTCATCGACCGCCTCTATCACCGCTTTAATATCGATCCTTCGCCCTACATAAACGGTGACGTCATCGGCGTACGCGGAAACCCTGGCAAATCGGCCGCCAGGTAGAGCTATCCCGCGTAGGACTGGTCTCGTCGTCTCGTCCCTTAACTTGCGAAGGAAGGGCTCCAACGCCAGGACATAAAGCAGAGGCGACAGCGGACACCCCTGGCGCACCGACCGAGAGACCCCAAAGGACTCCGACAACCTACCATTTACTTGTACCGCTACCGTGGGGTCACGATACAAAACGGAAATCCACTTGCGGAAGTCCGGACCAAAACCGGCGGTCTCCAAAACAGACTCCAAGAAACCATGGTCGACCCTATCGAAAGCTTTGGACTGATCTAAATTGATCAGCGCGGCTCCTGTGTCGTCTTCTAACCCCTCTATGATCGTGCGCACCAAGTGCAAGTTGTCTTTAATCGTTCTCCCCTTCACAGAACAAGTCTGATCCGGTTCGACCAAATCACCGATGACAACCTGCAGTCGGTTTGCAAGAACGCGGGCCAAAATCTTCAACTCTGTGTTTAGCAGAGTGATGGGCCTGTAATCATCTAAGTCCTCCCCACCATGCCGCTCTTTCTTCTTCAGTAGTGTGACCACTCCTTTGGTTACCTGCCCAGGGATGGATCCCTGGGAAAACCAGTGGTTAAACACACCCGTCAGAAGAGGAACAAACATGGGCGACAGCCTCAAATACAATTCGTAGGGCAGACCATCGAGCCCTGGAGATCTGTTCTGGCCAACCTGCTTCAACGCAGTAATGACTTCACGCTCTGTAACCACCCCATCACAGCTAGCTGCTCGGTCCGCAGTAAGGCGGGGCGAGCCGGCTAAATAGCTGCCAAACTCCTGGCCGCGGAGTCTGGGTAGTTGGGTAAAGCGTTCCTTCAAATGTTGACGAAACCCACTGCAAATCTCCCGAGTCGATACGAGGGTATGTCCTTCCAGGTTTTTCACCTTCCGAATGTACCCGTCCGAACCACGTCTTAAGGCAGCCTTACGCTCAACAGCGTCAACGTTCACGGCTTCGTTAGAGACTCTTTTTAACCTAGCCCTAACTACTTGCCCTTCGTAACGCTCGCTAGCCAAGCGCTGAAGGTCCCCCTTAACTATGTTTATCTCTAGGGGATCCCCACCAGCCACCGCCAGGGTCAATCTATCTTCTAGCTGCCTTTTGGTCCGTGCCCTAGTTAACGCGAGGCGTTGGCTGTATTGGACACAAAAGAGCCTAATGGTAGCCTTAAGTCTAACCCACCAGCTACTCCCGGTAACCGCCCCCACTAACTCCCGCTGAATTAGTGTTGTCAGCTGTTCCCGAAAGTCGTTCATCTCCAACAAGGAGGCGTTCAACTTCCAGTAGCCAGCCAACCTAGGCCTATTACCTAATCTCAAACGGGCCATTACTAATTTATGGTCCGAATGACCTAACCAGTGGAACGTGGGACACGATAAGAAATCTATGTCGCCTCTTCTAATTAACATCCTGTCCAAGTAGGTACTTGGACAGGCGGCCACGCTACTTTGCCACGTCCACATCTCCCTCCCTGGGTGATCCAGACGGAACCTGTCGACAAGATCGCACGAGGCCATCAGGTCAGACAGGCTGCTTTCACACCGATCCGACCCTCTATTCCCCCCGACCTTATCTATCTTGGGGTCCAGGATGGCATTCCAGTCCCCCATTAAAACTACTCGCTCCGGACCCGCCGAAAGGAACACCTCCACCTGCCGAAAAAAGGAAACCCTCTCCCCAGCGATATTGGGCGCGTAAACTGCCAAAATCCGGAACTTACTGCTTTTAACGGCAACATCGACCACGACCAGCCTTCCATGAGCGCACGCGTGAACTACAGTAACCGCCGCACCTAGGGTGCGACTCACTAACACAGAAACCCCACGGCTAAAGGAATTGCCGTATGCTGAATAAACGTCAAAGTCGTTCACCAGCACACTGCAATCCCCGGGCCCAACAAAGTGGGTCTCCTGAATTGTAGCTATATCTACCTCCAGGGCTATGAGATCCCTCAGCACGCGAGCAGCCTTGCTTCGAGATCTCATGCCCCTCGCATTTAAACTAGCTAGGTTCAAGTTTGCCATAATTTCCCTAACTAGAAGTATCCCTCAAAAACGGGTCCAAAGTCCTCGGGTGTTAGAACGCCGAAAGACTGACCGATGCTGCCAGTTAGCAACTCTGCTGTGAACTGACCTCCTCGGACCAGTCCCCCCACGTCTAAGGGAAAGGTTATTTTCAAGGCTCTATAAAGGGATGGGTGAACATAAATGGGGACCCTCCCTTCGCACTTGACTGCTATTTGCATTAAGGACGGGTGCTCCTCATCCACAATCTTCAGCCCCGGAAAAGCCAGTTTCGCTTCGGCAACCATCCTCCATAATGCTTTTACTCTGGCCCCCTTCTCCTTTCTCAGGAACGTGATGAGCATCGGTGCTTCACTGAAGTTGGTTGGCCTCTCCACTTCCTTCCCGTCCACTTCGGTGAGCTTTTCCAGCTTTTGGACGTGTTTCTTCTGGCCTGCGCTGAGGTCCACCGGTCCCTGGCTCACATCCACCTCGCATATCCTCTCCCCGGGTAAGAAAGGCCTCTTCCGTGTTCGTTCAGTCCGGATCGGGGCTACCGGGGTGGTGGTGGTGCTGATCGTCTCTTTGTTCTCTTCTGCTTCCATGTCCTCTGGGGACCCGGCTTCTACGTCTTCGGAAGTTTGGGCTTCAGAGGTCTCCTCGTTGGTAGTAGGAGTAGTAGTGGTAGGGGGAGGGGTATTCTGCTCATCCATGGGGTCTGACGGTTGGGCAGGGTTTTCTTGGTCTTCTTCGTCGTCGTCTTCCTGGTCTTCCTTAACCTTCTTGTTTGTGGCTGCCAGGCTTCTTTTTTCCGTCTTCTTTTCTTCTTCTTCCTCTTCTGATTCGGGGGCCAACTTTCGTTTCACTCCCGACTTCTCTTCCTTTTGTTTCTGGTCTTTTGGCTTTTCCGGGGCCACTGTCTTCTGCTTTCCCTTCTTGGCCACAGTACTCCAGCTCCTTGGTGTCTCCGCTGTTGGTGTGACTGCTTTCTCCGTCACTTTCACCGGGGGCACCGCTGTCGGTGGGGGCACTGGATCCCTCTTCGGGCAGAACTTCGCCATGTGGCCCGGCATCCTACAGCTCCAACAGTGTGGCCTTCTGCCTTCGACGATTATGGACATTGTCCATTTCTCCCATGTCAGTTGGGCGGGGATTGTGTTGAAGCCAGCTCTGTTGACCCTCATCTTGAGCTTATAATCTCCGGTCATTATATTTTTGGGGCCTCGCGCTGCCGTCACTGCCTCCACGTCCCCATATTGTGATAAGATGGCTCCGACCTGCTCCTCTTCGAAACACCATGGGACTCCTAGAATGGTCACCGTTGTTCGTCTTTTTTCCAGGTATTCTGGCTTACACCGGATCCCCTTCCATATTGTGTCGCTTTTCGATGTTCTGATGGCGTCTTCTTCTGTGGGTAGCAGGACATCCCACATTGCGTAACTTCTACGCACTATATAAGTTGCTGGGATGTTTGTTTCCACCAACAAGCTTATCATTTTCTCCTTGCTCAATCCGGTGAGCCCCTTGTGTTTTTCATCGAAAGTCACTAGGGACACAATTCTTCTTCTGAGGCTTTCGAGCTTCCCTGGGACTGGCTTGATTTCATTTCCGTCCGTGAGGTGCCGGTACTTTTCCTGGAAGAGTCTTCGGTATGCTTCCGGGCTCTTTTGCTCCTTCGGGCCCCAGGTCTTCTCTGGACTTGTTTGATTTGGTCCCCAGCTGCTTCCAGCTTCTGGACTTTTTCCTGGGCTCTGCTGCTGTGATCCCTCGTGACCCGTCTTCTCCGGTCTTGCTTCTGGGCTTTTTCCCGGATTCTGCTTCTTCTCGTGAGTCATAGGTTGCCATGTAGTAGGTTTCTCAAACTCAAGAGAGTTCCATCTCCTCAATGCTGGTTCCCTCTTCTTCGGGCTGTTGTCCGCCGACCTGACCGCTCTGTTCGTTCCTTCTGCGGAAGGGTGTGATTTCCTGATGGGCCTTTGAGGTATGGCCCAGCCTGTCTTGATTGCTCTTTTCTCTTCCCGTGTCCGTGGTTTTCCCCCGACAAACGCCCATGGGTTGAGAAAATCTGTGTCGCTGTCGTCCCTTGGTTCAGCGCCCCCGGGCCTAGAGTGTTTTCCCTCTACTAGGTATACTGGAGGTGATAGTGAATACCCCGCGGCTAGAGACTCTATTTCTACCATGAACGCTGCAGGTGATAGTGGGATTTCACTGGGTGTGGCATCCCCTGACAACGACGACGGCACTGAGACTCCACCGGGTGTGGTATCTCTCGACGGCACTGGGATTCCACTGGGCGTGGTCTCCCCCGACAGCGGCACTGTAACGTCACTCGACGGCATTGTGACGTTACCCGTCAACGGCACTGGAACGTCACCGAATGTGACGCTCCCCCTTCTCGGCACTGGGGTGTCACCGGGTGTGACACCCCCCCTTCTCGGCACTGGGGTGTCACCGGGTGTGACACCCCCCCTTCTCGGCACTGGGGTGTCACCGGGTGTGACACCCCCCCTTCTCGGCACTGGGGTGTCACCGGGTGTGACACCCCCCCTTCTCGGCGCTGGGGTGTCACCGGATGTGACACCCCCCCTTCTCGGCACTGGGGTGTCACCGGATGTGACACCCCCCCTTCTCGGCACAACACCAGGGGCGTCCCCCATGGTGTTAGAGGCAGAGGCCTGCCTCTTGATTTGTTGGCCCAGTGCCCTTCCCCGACCCGCCGATTTGGAAGCTAGAGGGCCTTCACCACAAAAGGGTACGTGGGTAACCTCTAGTCCTGCCGGCTGCTTAAGTCGGTTCCAGACACTGAACAATCTGAAAAAAAGAATAGAAAACGTGAACAGTTAAAGGAGCTTTGGCCGAAAAAACCAAGCCATTTATTTAGTGTTCTGCCCCGGACCTGGCATTATCTACTGCCAGGCCCTCATTTGGGGTCCAGAGACACTTAGGCATGAAGCCAGTAGGGGGAAAGGGGGGTCGAGGGTCATTCTAAACTATGCTAGGTCTTTGAAGACTTTATTAAAATTCCTATGCTAAGACACTATTTTTTATATTATCATTCTTACCATGGAGTTTATCTACTTAAAATCTCCCCAGCGTATGGCTTTGGCGTTTTTAACTGAAAGAAATAAATGTTTTTATTCAACAAAACAAAATCATATGTACAAACAAAAAAGAAAATATGATTTTGGAAATAAAATTTTTTCTAAAAATGAGGGATGAGATGATGGGGAGGGGGGCAAACTAAGATACACCCAAAAAGAAAAGAAAAAACAAATTAACAAAATGCCTATGGGGTCGGGTTAGTAATGGATCCCCCCAACCTATTTCTAAATATGGAGCGCCTACTGTCTTTCGGTCCCGAAGGTCGAAAGCAAGCAGGTCGTTCCCTAGTGGGGAGTGGGGGACCTAGGGACGATATTTGAAAATAAATTAGATAGGGATGGGTAACATCAGGACTGGACGGCGTCTTCCAAGATAAATGTACGTATAGGGGCAAACAGACCGGGGACAAAACAAAGGGTGGACTGGGCATCTTTTGGAAGCTCTCCTATTGCCGATAAAAATAAATTCAGGGACGGGATCAACTTTCATACTTGCCCTAGTCTAGTATCTAATAAAGAATTTTCCACTCGTGGTGGTTAGGACCTAACTATCCCTACTCTGTTACTTTGTTTGGGGCTGGGTTCCGTAGAACCTTAGCACCGCCTGACAGATACCACTAGGGTGGGAAAACAAACTTAAACCTAGCGCCTCGTCGGATGCACAAACTAGTGTTGTGCACCCATCTCCTATCAAAGTCCATGCGGTGCAATCTTTTCCAATCGCATCTGATCTTTACTTTAAGTTGATGTTTAAAGCGACCAACCAGATCCCGATCCGAAACAGATTGCTCCTCATGGACAATCTCAAGACGTGAAATCCACGTTACTAATCTAGCTACTGCTAGGATCGCTAGAAACACCAATCGTCTCTCCCCAGTAAACGGCGGATCCATGTTGTCGACGACGTACGCCAAATCAAGTGGCACCAACCGCTCGGGGTCGATGCGAGCCGTTACCCTTCCGACGTACTCCCAGAGCCTCCGAACTCCGCTGCAAAGAAAAAAGGCATGCTCCCTCGTTTCATCTTCGTCTTCCTCGCAGCGGGGGCAGAAAGGAACGTATTCATCCTCTCTGCAGAATCCGGCTAGTACGCCGAAAAGTGGCAGCGCATTCCGGACTAGCCTCCATGTGATTGAAAACTCTGAATTATTTAGAAAGCTACTGGCTGGCGCCCAATTCCACTGAGAGAGGACCTCCTCCCTCGACATGTGCAGCCGCTCAACCAGCGGATCTTTTGCGGTCCCCACTACTAAATCCCGATACAGTCTCCTCCTAGGCCGTGCAAGGTCACTGGACCCCGGCAATGCCCTAAGGGCGGCTCGGCATTCGGAGAGGAACCGCCGTTCCCCCGCCGGTCTTCTGCGACCTTCGGCGGCAGGGGAGGGCACGAGCTGTGGGAAAGCGTGCTCCACAACTGGTACCCAGTGCAATTCCTCAAGCAGTGTCCGACTTAGGAACGCCAATCTTTCGGCGTGCTTATGACTTAACAAGTCAGGCATTCCCAAGCCTCCATCGTTGAGTTTCTGTGTACAGACCTGTCTACGGACATACGGCTTTCCCCCTTTCCAGAGGAGTCTGAAAAGGAGTCGCTCCAAAGCCTTACAGCGGTCCGCAGGCAGAGGAAGTACTGACAAGTGGTAAAGGATCAACGGAAAGACGTAAGTTTGGCACGCCTCCGCACGACCCTTCAGGGACAAACCCCTGCGAATCCAAGTCCCCACTGACGATTCGACCTTTGTCTGTACCTCCGACCAATTTTTGTCCAGCTGGAGCCCAGGCCCGAACCAGATTCCAAGAATCTTTACCGGGCCATCTGTCCAGCCGAACTCACCTGGAAGCGAGTTTACCCCGGTCCAAGTGCCCAACCGCAGGCCAACGGACTTGCTGCGGTTGACTATGGCCCCTGTAACACGTTCATACTCATCGACCGCCTCTATCACCGCTTTAATATCGATCCTTCGCCCTACATAAACGGTGACGTCATCGGCGTACGCGGAAACCCTGGCAAATCGGCCGCCAGGTAGAGCTATCCCGCGTAGGACTGGTCTCGTCGTCTCGTCCCTTAACTTGCGAAGGAAGGGCTCCAACGCCAGGACATAAAGCAGAGGCGACAGCGGACACCCCTGGCGCACCGACCGAGAGACCCCAAAGGACTCCGACAACCTACCATTTACTTGTACCGCTACCGTGGGGTCACGATACAAAACGGAAATCCACTTGCGGAAGTCCGGACCAAAACCGGCGGTCTCCAAAACAGACTCCAAGAAACCATGGTCGACCCTATCGAAAGCTTTGGACTGATCTAAATTGATCAGCGCGGCTCCTGTGTCGTCTTCTAACCCCTCTATGATCGTGCGCACCAAGTGCAAGTTGTCTTTAATCGTTCTCCCCTTCACAGAACAAGTCTGATCCGGTTCGACCAAATCACCGATGACAACCTGCAGTCGGTTTGCAAGAACGCGGGCCAAAATCTTCAACTCTGTGTTTAGCAGAGTGATGGGCCTGTAATCATCTAAGTCCTCCCCACCATGCCGCTCTTTCTTCTTCAGTAGTGTGACCACTCCTTTGGTTACCTGCCCAGGGATGGATCCCTGGGAAAACCAGTGGTTAAACACACCCGTCAGAAGAGGAACAAACATGGGCGACAGCCTCAAATACAATTCGTAGGGCAGACCATCGAGCCCTGGAGATCTGTTCTGGCCAACCTGCTTCAACGCAGTAATGACTTCACGCTCTGTAACCACCCCATCACAGCTAGCTGCTCGGTCCGCAGTAAGGCGGGGCGAGCCGGCTAAATAGCTGCCAAACTCCTGGCCGCGGAGTCTGGGTAGTTGGGTAAAGCGTTCCTTCAAATGTTGACGAAACCCACTGCAAATCTCCCGAGTCGATACGAGGGTATGTCCTTCCAGGTTTTTCACCTTCCGAATGTACCCGTCCGAACCACGTCTTAAGGCAGCCTTACGCTCAACAGCGTCAACGTTCACGGCTTCGTTAGAGACTCTTTTTAACCTAGCCCTAACTACTTGCCCTTCGTAACGCTCGCTAGCCAAGCGCTGAAGGTCCCCCTTAACTATGTTTATCTCTAGGGGATCCCCACCAGCCACCGCCCGGGTCAATCTATCTTCTAGCTGCCTTTTGGTCCGTGCCCTAGTTAACGCGAGGCGTTGGCTGTATTGGACACAAAAGAGCCTAATGGTAGCCTTAAGTCTAACCCACCAGCTACTCCCGGTAACCGCCCCCACTAACTCCCGCTGAATTAGTGTTGTCAGCTGTTCCCGAAAGTCGTTCATCTCCAACAAGGAGGCGTTCAACTTCCAGTAGCCAGCCAACCTAGGCCTATTACCTAATCTCAAACGGGCCATTACTAATTTATGGTCCGAATGACCTAACCAGTGGAACGTGGGACACGATAAGAAATCTATGTCGCCTCTTCTAATTAACATCCTGTCCAAGTAGGTACTTGGACAGGCGGCCACGCTACTTTGCCACGTCCACATCTCCCTCCCTGGGTGATCCAGACGGAACCTGTCGACAAGATCGCACGAGGCCATCAGGTCAGACAGGCTGCTTTCACACCGATCCGACCCTCTATTCCCCCCGACCTTATCTATCTTGGGGTCCAGGATGGCATTCCAGTCCCCCATTAAAACTACTCGCTCCGGACCCGCCGAAAGGAACACCTCCACCTGCCGAAAAAAGGAAACCCTCTCCCCAGCGATATTGGGCGCGTAAACTGCCAAAATCCGGAACTTACTGCTTTTAACGGCAACATCGACCACGACCAGCCTTCCATGAGCGCACGCGTGAACTACAGTAACCGCCGCACCTAGGGTGCGACTCACTAACACAGAAACCCCACGGCTAAAGGAATTGCCGTATGCTGAATAAACGTCAAAGTCGTTCACCAGCACACTGCAATCCCCGGGCCCAACAAAGTGGGTCTCCTGAATTGTAGCTATATCTACCTCCAGGGCTATGAGATCCCTCAGCACGCGAGCAGCCTTGCTTCGAGATCTCATGCCCCTCGCATTTAAACTAGCTAGGTTCAAGTTTGCCATAATTTCCCTAACTAGAAGTATCCCTCAAAAACGGGTCTAAAGTCCTCGGGTGTTAGAACGCCGAAAGACTGACCGATGCTGCCAGTTAGCAACTCTGTTGTGAACTGACCTCCTCGGACCAGTCCCCCCACGTCTAAGGGAAAGGTTATTTTCAAGGCTCTATAAAGGGATGGGTGAACATAAATGGGGACCCTCCCTTCGCACTTGACTGCTATTTGCATTAAGGACGGGTGCTCCTCATCCACAATCTTCAGCCCCGGAAAAGCCAGTTTCGCTTCGGCAACCATCCTCCATAATGCTTTTACTCTGGCCCCCTTCTCCTTTCTTAGGAACGTGATGAGCATCGGTGCTTCACTGAAGTTGGTTGGCCTCTCCACTTCCTTCCCGTCCACTTCGGTGAGCTTTTCCAGCTTTTGGACGTGTTTCTTCTGGCCTGCGCTGAGGTCCACCGGTCCCTGGCTCACGTCCACCTCGCATATCCTCTCCCCGGGTAAGAAAGGCCTCTTCCGTGTTCGTTCAGTCCGGATCGGGGCTACCGGGGTGGTGGTGGTGCTGATCGTCTCTTTGTTCTCTTCTGCTTCCATGTCCTCTGGGGACCCGGCTTCTACGTCTTCGGAAGTTTGGGCTTCAGAGGTCTCCTCGTTGGTAGTAGGAGTAGTAGTGGTAGGGGGAGGGGTATTCTGCTCATCCATGGGGTCTGACGGTTGGGCAGGGTTTTCTTGGTCTTCTTCGTCGTCGTCTTCCTGGTCTTCCTTAACCTTCTTGTTTGTGGCTGCCAGGCTTCTTTTTTCCGTCTTCTTTTCTTCTTCTTCCTCTTCTGATTCGGGGGCCAACTTTCGTTTCACTCCCGACTTCTCTTCCTTTTGTTTCTGGTCTTTTGGCTTTTCCGGGGCCACTGTCTTCTGCTTTCCCTTCTTGGCCACAGTACTCCAGCTCCTTGGTGTCTCCGCTGTTGGTGTGACTGCTTTCTCCGTCACTTTCACCGGGGGCACCGCTGTCGGTGGGGGCACTGGATCCCTCTTCGGGCAGAACTTCGCCATGTGGCCCGGCATCCTACAGCTCCAACAGTGTGGCCTTCTGCCTTCGACGATTATGGACATTGTCCATTTCTCCCATGTCAGTTGGGCGGGGATTGTGTTGAAGCCAGCTCTGTTGACCCTCATCTTGAGCTTATAATCTCCGGTCATTATATTTTTGGGGCCTCGCGCTGCCGTCACTGCCTCCACGTCCCCATATTGTGATAAGATGGCTCCGACCTGCTCCTCTTCGAAACACCATGGGACTCCCAGAATGGTCACCGTTGTTCGTCTTTTTTCCAGGTATTCTGGCTTACACCGGATCCCCTTCCATATTGTGTCGCTTTTTGATGTTCTGATGGCGTCTTCTTCTGTGGGTAGCAGGACATCCCACATTGCGTAACTTCTACGCACTATGTAAGTTGCTGGGATGTTTGTTTCCACCAACAAGCTTATCATTTTCTCCTTGCTCAATCCGGTGAGCCCCTTCTGTTTTTCATCGAAAGTCACTAGGGACACAATTCTTCTTCTGAGGCTTTCGAGCTTCCCTGGGACTGGCTTGATTTCATTTCCGTCCGTGAGGTGCCGGTACTTTTCCTGGAAGAGTCTTCGGTATGCTTCCGGGCTCTTTTGCTCCTTCGGGCCCCAGGTCTTCTCTGGACTTGTTTGATTTGGTCCCCAGCTGCTTCCAGCTTCTGGACTTTTTCCTGGGCTCTGCTGCTGTGATCCCTCGTGACCCGTCTTCTCCGGTCTTGCTTCTGGGCTTTTTCCCGGATTCTGCTTCTTCTCGTGAGTCAGAGGTTGCCGTGCAGTAGGTTTCTCAAACTCAAGAGAGTTCCATCTCCTCAAAGCTGGTTCCCTCTTCTTCGGGCTGTTGTTTGCCGACTTGACCGCTCTGTTCGTTCCTTCTGTGGAAGGGTGTGATTTCCTGGTGGGCCTTTGAGGTATGGCCCAGCCTGTCTTGATTGCTCTTTTCTCTTCCCGTGTCCGTGGTTTTCCCCCGACAACTGCCCATGGGTTGAGAAAATCTGTGTCGCTGTCGTCCCTTGGTTCAGCGCCCCCGGGCCTAGAGTCTTTTCCCTCTACTAGGTATACAGGAGGTGATGGTGAATACCCCGCGGCTAGAGACTCTATTTCTACCATGAACGCTGCAGGTGATAGTGGGATTTCACTGGGTGTGACATCCCCTGACAACGACGACGGCACTGAGACTCCACCGGGTGTGGTATCTCTCGACGGCACTGGGATTCCACTGGGCGTGGTCTCCCCCGACAGCGGCACTGTAACGTCACTCGACGGCATTGTGACGTTACCCGTCAACGGCACTGGAACGTCACCGAATGTGACGCTCCCCCTTCTCGGCACTGGGGTGTCACCGGGTGTGACACCCCCCCTTCTCGGCACTGGGGTGTCACCGGGTGTGACACCCCCCCTTCTCGGCACTGGGGTGTCACCGGGTGTGACACCCCCCCTTCTCGGCGCTGGGGTGTCACCGGATGTGACACCCCCCCTTCTCGGCACTGGGGTGTCACCGGATGTGACACCCCCCCTTCTCGGCACTGGGGTGTCACCGGGTGTGACACCCCCCCTTCTCGGCACAACACCAGGGGCGTCCCCCATGGTGTTAGAGGCAGAGGCCTGCCTCTTGATTTGTTGGCCCAGTGCCCTTCCCCGACCCGCCGATTTGGAAGCTAGAGGGCCTTCACCACAAAAGGGTACGTGGGTAACCTCTAGTCCTGCCGGCTGCTTAAGTCGGTTCCAGACACTGAACAATCTGAAAAAAAGAATAGAAAACGTGAACAGTTAAAGGAGCTTTGGCCGAAAAAACCAAGCCATTTATTTAGTGTTCTGCCCCGGACCTGGCATTATCTACTGCCAGGCCCTCATTTGGGGCCCAGAGACACTTAGGCATGAAGCCAGTAGGGGGAAAGGGGGGTCGAGGGTCATTCTAAACTATGCTAGGTCTTTGAAGACTTTATTAAAATTCCTATGCTAAGACACTATTTTTTATATTATCATTCTTACCATGGAGTTTATCTACTTAAAATCTCCCCAGCGTATGGCTTTGGCGTTTTTAACTGAAAGAAATAAATGTTTTTATTCAACAAAACAAAATCATATGTACAAACAAAAAAGAAAATATGATTTTGGAAATAAAATTTTTTCTAAAAATGAGGGATGAGATGATGGGGAGGGGGGCAAACTAAGATACACCCAAAAAGAAAAGAAAAAACAAATTAACAAAATGCCTATGGGGTCGGGTTAGTAATGGATCCCCCCAACCTATTTCTAAATATGGAGCGCCTACTGTCTTTCGGTCCCGAAGGTCGAAAGCAAGCAGGTCGTTCCCTAGTGGGGAGTGGGGGACCTAGGGACGATATTTGAAAATAAATTAGATAGGGATGGGTAACATCAGGACTGGACGGCGTCTTCCAAGATAAATGTACGTATAGGGGCAAACAGACCGGGGACAAAACAAAGGGTGGACTGGGCATCTTTTGGAAGCTCTCCTATTGCCGATAAAAATAAATTCAGGGACGGGATCAACTTTCATACTTGCCCTAGTCTAGTATCTAATAAAGAATTTTCCACTCGTGGTGGTTAGGACCTAACTATCCCTACTCTGTTACTTTGTTTGGGGCTGGGTTCCGTAGAACCTTAGCACCGCCTGACAGATACCACTAGGGTGGGAAAACAAACTTAAACCTAGCGCCTCGTCGGATGCACAAACTAGTGTTGTGCACCCATCTCCTATCAAAGTCCATGCGGTGCAATCTTTTCCAATCGCATCTGATCTTTACTTTAAGTTGATGTTTAAAGCGACCAACCAGATCCCGATCCGAAACAGATTGCTCCTCATGGACAATCTCAAGACGTGAAATCCACGTTACTAATCTAGCTACTGCTAGGATCGCTAGAAACACCAATCGTCTCTCCCCAGTAAACGGCGGATCCATGTTGTCGACGACGTACGCCAAATCAAGTGGCACCAACCGCTCGGGGTCGATGCGAGCCGTTACCCTTCCGACGTACTCCCAGAGCCTCCGAACTCCGCTGCAAAGAAAAAAGGCATGCTCCCTCGTTTCATCTTCGTCTTCCTTGCAGCGGGGGCAGAAAGGAACGTATTCATCCTCTCTGCAGAATCCGGCTAGTACGCCGAAAAGTGGCAGCGCATTCCGGACTAGCCTCCATGTGATTGAAAACTCTGAATTATTTAGAAAGCTACTGGCTGGCGCCCAATTCCACTGAGAGAGGACCTCCTCCCTCGACATGTGCAGCCGCTCAACCAGCGGATCTTTTGCGGTCCCCACTACTAAATCCCGATACAGTCTCCTCCTAGGCCGTGCAAGGTCACTGGACCCCGGCAATGCCCTAAGGGCGGCTCGGCATTCGGAGAGGAACCGCCGTTCCCCCGCCGGTCTTCTGCGACCTTCGGCGGCAGGGGAGGGCACGAGCTGTGGGAAAGCGTGCTCCACAACTGGTACCCAGTGCAATTCCTCAAGCAGTGTCCGACTTAGGAACGCCAATCTTTCGGCGTGCTTATGACTTAACAAGTCAGGCATTCCCAAGCCTCCATCGTTGAGTTTCTGTGTACAGACCTGTCTACGGACATACGGCTTTCCCCCTTTCCAGAGGAGTCTGAAAAGGAGTCGCTCCAAAGCCTTACAGCGGTCCGCAGGCAGAGGAAGTACTGACAAGTGGTAAAGGATCAACGGAAAGACGTAAGTTTGGCACGCCTCCGCACGACCCTTCAGGGACAAACCCCTGCGAATCCAAGTCCCCACTGACGATTCGACCTTTGTCTGTACCTCCGACCAATTTTTGTCCAGCTGGAGCCCAGGCCCGAACCAGATTCCAAGAATCTTTACCGGGCCATCTGTCCAGCCGAACTCACCTGGAAGCGAGTTTACCCCGGTCCAAGTGCCCAACCGCAGGCCAACGGACTTGCTGCGGTTGACTATGGCCCCTGTAACACGTTCATACTCATCGACCGCCTCTATCACCGCTTTAATATCGATCCTTCGCCCTACATAAACGGTGACGTCATCGGCGTACGCGGAAACCCTGGCAAATCGGCCGCCAGGTAGAGCTATCCCGCGTAGGACTGGTCTCGTCGTCTCGTCCCTTAACTTGCGAAGGAAGGGCTCCAACGCCAGGACATAAAGCAGAGGCGACAGCGGACACCCCTGGCGCACCGACCGAGAGACCCCAAAGGACTCCGACAACCTACCATTTACTTGTACCGCTACCGTGGGGTCACGATACAAAACGGAAATCCACTTGCGGAAGTCCGGACCAAAACCGGCGGTCTCCAAAACAGACTCCAAGAAACCATGGTCGACCCTATCGAAAGCTTTGGACTGATCTAAATTGATCAGCGCGGCTCCTGTGTCGTCTTCTAACCCCTCTATGATCGTGCGCACCAAGTGCAAGTTGTCTTTAATCGTTCTCCCCTTCACAGAACAAGTCTGATCCGGTTCGACCAAATCACCGATGACAACCTGCAGTCGGTTTGCAAGAACGCGGGCCAAAATCTTCAACTCTGTGTTTAGCAGAGTGATGGGCCTGTAATCATCTAAGTCCTCCCCACCATGCCGCTCTTTCTTCTTCAGTAGTGTGACCACTCCTTTGGTTACCTGCCCAGGGATGGATCCCTGGGAAAACCAGTGGTTAAACACACCCGTCAGAAGAGGAACAAACATGGGCGACAGCCTCAAATACAATTCGTAGGGCAGACCATCGAGCCCTGGAGATCTGTTCTGGCCAACCTGCTTCAACGCAGTAATGACTTCACGCTCTGTAACCACCCCATCACAGCTAGCTGCTCGGTCCGCAGTAAGGCGGGGCGAGCCGGCTAAATAGCTGCCAAACTCCTGGCCGCGGAGTCTGGGTAGTTGGGTAAAGCGTTCCTTCAAATGTTGACGAAACCCACTGCAAATCTCCCGAGTCGATACGAGGGTATGTCCTTCCAGGTTTTTCACCTTCCGAATGTACCCGTCCGAACCACGTCTTAAGGCAGCCTTACGCTCAACAGCGTCAACGTTCACGGCTTCGTTAGAGACTCTTTTTAACCTAGCCCTAACTACTTGCCCTTCGTAACGCTCGCTAGCCAAGCGCTGAAGGTCCCCCTTAACTATGTTTATCTCTAGGGGATCCCCACCAGCCACCGCCCGGGTCAATCTATCTTCTAGCTGCCTTTTGGTCCGTGCCCTAGTTAACGCGAGGCGTTGGCTGTATTGGACACAAAAGAGCCTAATGGTAGCCTTAAGTCTAACCCACCAGCTACTCCCGGTAACCGCCCCCACTAACTCCCGCTGAATTAGTGTTGTCAGCTGTTCCCGAAAGTCGTTCATCTCCAACAAGGAGGCGTTCAACTTCCAGTAGCCAGCCAACCTAGGCCTATTACCTAATCTCAAACGGGCCATTACTAATTTATGGTCCGAATGACCTAACCAGTGGAACGTGGGACACGATAAGAAATCTATGTCGCCTCTTCTAATTAACATCCTGTCCAAGTAGGTACTTGGACAGGCGGCCACGCTACTTTGCCACGTCCACATCTCCCTCCCTGGGTGATCCAGACGGAACCTGTCGACAAGATCGCACGAGGCCATCAGGTCAGACAGGCTGCTTTCACACCGATCCGACCCTCTATTCCCCCCGACCTTATCTATCTTGGGGTCCAGGATGGCATTCCAGTCCCCCATTAAAACTACTCGCTCCGGACCCGCCGAAAGGAACACCTCCACCTGCCGAAAAAAGGAAACCCTCTCCCCAGCGATATTGGGCGCGTAAACTGCCAAAATCCGGAACTTACTGCTTTTAACGGCAACATCGACCACGACCAGCCTTCCATGAGCGCACGCGTGAACTACAGTAACCGCCGCACCTAGGGTGCGACTCACTAACACAGAAACCCCACGGCTAAAGGAATTGCCGTATGCTGAATAAACGTCAAAGTCGTTCACCAGCACACTGCAATCCCCGGGCCCAACAAAGTGGGTCTCCTGAATTGTAGCTATATCTACCTCCAGGGCTATGAGATCCCTCAGCACGCGAGCAGCCTTGCTTCGAGATCTCATGCCCCTCGCATTTAAACTAGCTAGGTTCAAGTTTGCCATAATTTCCCTAACTAGAAGTATCCCTCAAAAACGGGTCTAAAGTCCTCGGGTGTTAGAACGCCGAAAGACTGACCGATGCTGCCAGTTAGCAACTCTGTTGTGAACTGACCTCCTCGGACCAGTCCCCCCACGTCTAAGGGAAAGGTTATTTTCAAGGCTCTATAAAGGGATGGGTGAACATAAATGGGGACCCTCCCTTCGCACTTGACTGCTATTTGCATTAAGGACGGGTGCTCCTCATCCACAATCTTCAGCCCCGGAAAAGCCAGTTTCGCTTCGGCAACCATCCTCCATAATGCTTTTACTCTGGCCCCCTTCTCCTTTCTTAGGAACGTGATGAGCATCGGTGCTTCACTGAAGTTGGTTGGCCTCTCCACTTCCTTCCCGTCCACTTCGGTGAGCTTTTCCAGCTTTTGGACGTGTTTCTTCTGGCCTGCGCTGAGGTCCACCGGTCCCTGGCTCACGTCCACCTCGCATATCCTCTCCCCGGGTAAGAAAGGCCTCTTCCGTGTTCGTTCAGTCCGGATCGGGGCTACCGGGGTGGTGGTGGTGCTGATCGTCTCTTTGTTCTCTTCTGCTTCCATGTCCTCTGGGGACCCGGCTTCTACGTCTTCGGAAGTTTGGGCTTCAGAGGTCTCCTCGTTGGTAGTAGGAGTAGTAGTGGTAGGGGGAGGGGTATTCTGCTCATCCATGGGGTCTGACGGTTGGGCAGGGTTTTCTTGGTCTTCTTCGTCGTCGTCTTCCTGGTCTTCCTTAACCTTCTTGTTTGTGGCTGCCAGGCTTCTTTTTTCCGTCTTCTTTTCTTCTTCTTCCTCTTCTGATTCGGGGGCCAACTTTCGTTTCACTCCCGACTTCTCTTCCTTTTGTTTCTGGTCTTTTGGCTTTTCCGGGGCCACTGTCTTCTGCTTTCCCTTCTTGGCCACAGTACTCCAGCTCCTTGGTGTCTCCGCTGTTGGTGTGACTGCTTTCTCCGTCACTTTCACCGGGGGCACCGCTGTCGGTGGGGGCACTGGATCCCTCTTCGGGCAGAACTTCGCCATGTGGCCCGGCATCCTACAGCTCCAACAGTGTGGCCTTCTGCCTTCGACGATTATGGACATTGTCCATTTCTCCCATGTCAGTTGGGCGGGGATTGTGTTGAAGCCAGCTCTGTTGACCCTCATCTTGAGCTTATAATCTCCGGTCATTATATTTTTGGGGCCTCGCGCTGCCGTCACTGCCTCCACGTCCCCATATTGTGATAAGATGGCTCCGACCTGCTCCTCTTCGAAACACCATGGGACTCCCAGAATGGTCACCGTTGTTCGTCTTTTTTCCAGGTATTCTGGCTTACACCGGATCCCCTTCCATATTGTGTCGCTTTTTGATGTTCTGATGGCGTCTTCTTCTGTGGGTAGCAGGACATCCCACATTGCGTAACTTCTACGCACTATGTAAGTTGCTGGGATGTTTGTTTCCACCAACAAGCTTATCATTTTCTCCTTGCTCAATCCGGTGAGCCCCTTCTGTTTTTCATCGAAAGTCACTAGGGACACAATTCTTCTTCTGAGGCTTTCGAGCTTCCCTGGGACTGGCTTGATTTCATTTCCGTCCGTGAGGTGCCGGTATACCACTATCAGCCGGTCACTGGGGTGTGACCGACAGACGTGTTATAGTAAATGTCTTAAAGCGGTCTCATGAAGATATGAAGATGGGCCAGTCATTAGGGTCTGTGTAGTAAGAAGAAAATCATACCTGAGATGTTGGATCTGGGTGTGGCTGCTTTCTTTTCTCAAGATGATCTCTTCACCCTGGTGGCATTCTGGTGGGAATCTTCATCTCTTTGTTCTCAGGGCCGCCTTTCGACTTCAGACATTTATGAAGGCATTCATGGCAGACACAAGAAAAATGACACGCGACACAATTGTAATATACATAAGGTATAACTAACTATTTTATTTTACATTAGAGATACAATATATATTACAAAAAAAAACAATTTACAATTAATTTTTACAATTGAAACTGGATAATAGACTTTTCGAAGCTAACTAACCTACCCTAACTAGTGTTGAGGGAGGGGGTCTCCCCCTCCCATTTACGGAGAGACAAAATATGCGTCTTCACATCATGGTGGTCGTGCAGGAAAGAGACAGAAAGATAGCAAGGGGATTATGGGAAGGGGTTTCTTTGTATCTCTACGCTCATGGACAATTTACCACCCGTCCATGCTGCAGAGTGTGTTAGAAACAGTGGCACAAGGAAATAGTGCCACATCCCTCCCTATGCTATCCGAAATTTATGAGTATTCATAAATTTCAGAAGTCCCTAATTTTCCGTGAATGGTGCGTCAACCGGCCGTCAGCAATCAATGTCCCCATGCTCTACGTTCCATCAGGAACTCAGTGAAGCAAGTTATTTTTTCCACCAGGCTCCTGGTAGACTGGTATACTGCTTCAAATACCAGAGAGGGTAATCATCCTCGCCCTCCATCGAGGCAATGACCTCATGATTTCAGTTACTGGATTTACACTTTCTTAAGCAACCAGTATAATATTTTTTAACAAAGCCGGATTTTACGTGAGTTCATCACGCCGACCTATACGTATTTCACTAAGCCGGATTGTACGTGAGTTTATCACGCCGACCTATACGTATTTCACTAAGCCGGATTCTACGTGAGTTTATCACGCCGACCTATACGTATTTCACTAAGCCGGATTCTACGTGAGTTTATCACGCCGACCTATACGTATTTGACTAAGCCGGATTCTACGTGAGTTTATCACGCCGACCTATACGTATTTCACTAAGCCGGATTCTACGTGAGTTTATCACGCCGACCTATACGTTTTTTAATTTAGTCTGTATAACATTATTTTCGTAACTGGATTTACGC